>NC_086229.1:80734488-81044238 GCF_036321145.2 Pelmatolapia mariae | reverse complement strand
GAGCTAAAAAAAAATCAAAGTGAACCCGTAAGCCCACGTGAGCTCAGGGCAGGTTGAGTTTTCTTGCATCAGTTGAGCACGCCGTGATTAAAACCCAGCCCGACTGACAGAATCCCACACCCCCTGAACTGTCACTGCTCCGGCTTGACATGACTCTCCATCATCCTCACAAGTTTTTCCTCTTCATCTTCTATCAGGGAATGTGAGGAGTGAGCGACCGCAGGCCCGGGGGGTGTCAAACAACCATTAATGGATGACTCGGTTTTGCCTCTTAATCGCCAGGGTTCAACGGGTCAAGTTTCACATTTGGGGTCGGAGGTCACAGATTAGCCCAGGGTTACTGTGCACGTCTGGAGTCAACTGTGAGACTGAGCACACTCCGAACGTCACGAGTGAACTCTCGGAGGAGACCTGCTTTGTTTTTCCTCTGTCTCTCTCTCTTACTCCCACAAGTGCTTTGGATGAGCAGTTCCTGCTCAGTAAGGGTCTGTAAATGTTCCAACAGGTTAACCTTTAAAAGACATTTAAAACAAACGGCCTAGGAAAAGCAAGCAGGCGCCCGCTTCAGTTTTTCCTTCTTTTGCTCTTTTCTTCCTCCCACCATAACACTTCCACTAGCTTTTAATCTAACTTAGAAAAGGATAACCTCTTCTGTTGATCATGCACAGATGTCTTTTTTTTCTCATCAACCCAACAAACGACCCATTCAAAGAGTTCATCAAAAGTCTTTCATACAAACGCCATTCTCTTCTTTCCCTTTGTTATCTGATGACACTCGCTGAATGGACTTTAAATTCCTAAGTGCTCATTAACGTGAACTAATCTCCGCATCAGCCTTTCCCGGACTTCCTTTGTTGTCGCCTACCCGACTGGGATACCTTAGACTGTTTAGTGTTGTGGTTGGTTGGGTGGGCAGAGGGTTAAAGCGTCTTGCGCAAGCGGAGGAACAAAAAACAACAGGGGGATACTCAGTCATCCTCGGCGTCACCATGAAGAAATCTTAGCCTGCTGCTAACAAGTCGTTTCCTTTATGCGTTGCAGCTGTTTCTTTTGGTTTGTCATTGATGGCACTAAGTGATCCCATATTTTCATCTGCAAATAATGACTGCTTTTTATCCATCCGTCCATCCATACAGCTTCAGCATTTTTGGTGCAATTCATTGTTCTGAGAATCAAAGGTCAAAAAGGGAAGGCATGTTTTGCAGAATATTACCCTATAATAAAAACCACAGCAGCTTTTCTTAAATCTTTCAGCTACTCTTTACAATTTTTAAGCATTTGGACAACACAAAGGGTTTGGACGTGTCAGATATTGGCCACTAACACTGGTAAATGGTTTTAACCAACCAACGGAGAATGTTAAAGACTGATATAGGCTTTCTAAGACTGATACCAATGATTTAAAATTATAATATAATAGATGGGTTTTTTTTCTTTCAGGTACATTAAAAAAACAGATTTCCATATTATGTGTTGTTATTTATGAGTACTTCCTAAGTACTCACAAGTGGGGCAGTTGCAGAGTGCCCTGTAAAGAACAAACTATGCAACATCAACACTCATAACATGGTTGAACTGTGTTTCTACTTTTTCATTTTTCATCACTATATAAATGTCAGTGCCAATATTACTGGCAAATAACTACTATCAGCCAATAATATTGGCCTACCAAAAATCAGTCAGGCTCTTGTACATGGCATCTTATTTTCCAAGATGGTCAAACCAACAGGGCCACGGTGTTATCAGCCAATGCAGATATTTATCTGATATCTTGGGGATATCTAGTAAAACACACAAAATCCCAAACATAATTAGTTTGCTAGCATACACAACAAAACAAATAATACATTTTAGAATCTAGAACCAGAAACATACCATTATTAATTATTAGATAAGCCATTATATTATATTATATTATATTATATTATATTATATTATATTATATTATATTATATTATATTATATTATATTATATTATATTATATTCTGAAGTCCTACAGTCAGCAGCTTTACTGTGGCACTGGGTGGCAAGAGAAAAAGCTAGTTTTCTTGTATATTTTGCTATGGGTAACATTTTCTCTAGTTTTTTCAGGTCTGACCTTAGATTGCTAATTCTTGCTGGTCAGCCAAAGGGCGGCTGGCGTGTAGCTGCATAGTCAGACTGTCACGTTTCTCCCTGGCTAGATTGTGTCTTTAAGGCTCTTCCATGTCCATAAATGGTCCCTATGTTCAGAGATCTCTGCGTCAAGAGTCTGATAAGGGATAAGGAGTTTGTCTGGTGGGACTAAACTGGGTGCACGGGAGGGGGGGTAAAAAAGAACGGAGAGCTATGAAAGTGCAGAAGAAGAGAGAAATTATAAACAGGGATGGAGGGAGGGAATGCGGGAGGAAATGAAAAGAGCACGATAAGGAGGTAGCAAGGGAAGAAAAAGGGTGGGACATAGAAAAGGACGGAGGGAAGGAAACAGAGGGGAAGGGAGATAAAACTGTAGAGAGGGAGCAGGAGAGGAGAAGGGGGGTGGCTGGGCACAAAATAAAGAAAAAATGTAATGCGCTGGGCCACCATGTGCTGCCAGCCTTGGCATTGGTTGTACCAGTCTCTGGAACTCTAGTGAGGGTATCAAATGCCATTCTTGACATAATTTTCATCATCGGCAACCCCTCGCGGTCTGTGAAGGAAACAGACCACTGCCTTCAGGATACAATGGTTTCATCCCAGCATAAAGGTGATCACTCAGAACAACTTTGCATCGATTGGGAACGATCCTTCCTTTTAAACTGGATCAAAACCATTCCAGCACAATGCGCCCTACAGCATAATAAGCACTGGACGGCCTCATCGTACGGCTCAAATTAGTTTTGTTTCCCTTTAATTTATCGAACACCTCAGCTGAGACAATGTGGAGAACATAAAAGGAGAGCGAAGGCAGGTGCAAAGAGACAAAGATGGGATACTGTATACAATAAGGCAGATAATTATAGCTCATGAGTAAGCAATATTAATCAGAGGTGACAGATGAAGTGCATAAACACAGTATGACAAAGCAGAACAAAATGGCTGGCGCTGTCTAGGAAAAAAGCGCACGCTTCCTTCCGCTGTGCAGCATGTGATTTATTTCAAAGCAAGTGACAGGTAAGGTTTTTAAAGAGGAGTAATATACATATAGACGTATGTATAATTATCCACCTGGATACAGTTATTATCTCTGACTTTTGTCTTTTCCCCTCACATCTGTTTTTCAGGCTCTTTTGCCAGCCGGCTGCTCCTGACGCTGAGCCTTGTTGTTGTCTTTTCAAATACCTCTTGTCGCGCAGCTGACAAACGGCTAAGATAAGATGACAATTCCCTTGGCGCTTTTATAAATAAACGCCAAACTATCAGACGGGTAGATAGAGCAGGGTTTTACTGTTTGCCTGAGCCTGTATAGGGATTTTTTATTGTGTATATGTCTATATATCTGTCTGACACAGGCTACTTCACAGACAATCCTTTGGATGTTTTTTTCCCTATCATGGCCACTTTACCCTCTATACTCCCCTCTGGTAATGCTTCTTGTCACAGAGAGTTAATATATCCTTGTGCCCTTTTCATAGATACATGCACATGTACAGACCACACACATGCCCACGCCAGCGCGCTTACAGACTGGCACTGGCCTTCCTCCGCTTCACCGTGCCTCTCTAACAGCGTAGCTCCCCACCTACCTACATCTCTTCATGGAAAAGGTCACGGTGGCCACATGACCTGCTATTTGAAGAGGACCTGCTAGATACCCAAAGCAGGCCAAGCACAATCCAATTACACCCCAGGGAGAAACGCCACATTTGCTGAACTCCGCTTGAGTGATATTCGGTTTCTCTTCGGGCACTTGTAAAGATCCACTTACATGTTTATGATCAGCTAGGAACTAGAATCAACAGATGTCTGACAAGTTTCATACTTCTGCTGCCTTTAGAGTGTTACATCCGGGGGAGAGACAGCTCCGCTTTCATGTAAACTACGATTTCGAGTAAGAGACTGTTTCGCCTTGTGGAGGAACAAATAAAAAGAGGGATGTTCTGTGCTCAGTCATTTGTCAAAAGGCAAGAGGTTTGCTAGTGGACCTCCAAGTTTGGTGTGGGGAGATTCAACTTAAGTAAATACACTTTAGCTGGAGGGCAACTGACATCAAAGAGGTGAAAGGTCAACCTTCGTTGGGTGAATCGGTCAGCTACAAAGCATTCCATGTAGTCATATATTCACCTTTTCTCTCTGCAGTGAACTGCCTACCAAGTGCTAGAAAATCCAGGCGAAAGATCCCCATCAGGTCCCAGAGCCAAAGGTTACGTGTAACAAAGAGAGTATTTTGTCTCATAAACTGTCTATAAGTCCAAACATGGTCCTTTCTCAGTAACAGAAGACCAGAAGACTTTATTCAGTTAATAACCTTAATTACTAACAGATAATCAGTGTTGCAAATGACTAAAATGTGCTCATTGTGCTTACATGTGGTTTTCAAATAGGGTTGCACACAAACAACTGCCTCACTTCAGTAAATAACACGCCATTTGTCAGTATAAAGAGCATTTTTTGCATTGTCTAAATGCTCAAAAATAGCAATTAATAAAGATTTAGTAACGTCTCCGGAAAATTTCACAGTCACTGGATTCCAACTTCTATTTATTTTCCCAGCAATCAGGTATCCGACTGATCAATAAATCAGCTAATCATTTATAAACTGATGGGATTAATTTGAGGCGAACTGGGTTGTTTCTTCAGTGTGTGCACTTTGTCATGGACCGTCTCCTTCCTGATAACACATCTGGAATTAATCACTTGAACTCGGGGTTTTCTGAGTACACTCCACATCGCTGCCGCCGCCGCGGTTAAGGCTACAAAAAAAACACGCTAGGCCGATCTATTAAAAGCATCTTCGAGTCAAGCTTTGGAAAACCCGCTCCAGGTGTCTTGTCCATACAAGGTCTGGAAACCGGACCTCGTTCAAACTCTTATCTTTTGACATTCACCAATAAGGCGACGGCATGTCACCTCGGCAGCATCGGTGAAGTGAAGTGCCACAGTACGCGAAAGCATCCAGAACACCTGATAATGTCGCTTATCAGAGCGGCTCATGAGATTAGATGCTGCCAGGCCCCCGAAACCTGCATACCTTGCCTGCAACAAGACCATGTTTGGTGAGCGGCGGTCCGCAGAAGATAAACATTAAGCATCGTCGAGCTTTCGTGTACACAGACGACGGCACGCGGGGTTGAGCAATGAAGCGGGGATGAAGAGCCGAGCTCGCTGCGGTGCTTTACCGGTGCGAATCAGTGATCCATTGAGTCACATACTACACTGCCCAAGAGGAGGGGCGGAGAGCTGCTGCTGCTCAGCATGTGAGAGTCATACCAGCAAGGCTGTTAAACTTTGGCTCTCTTGAGGTTATAGTTTACGGTTACCTCTGTGGTGTTGTTCCTGGCATTTTTATGCTTTCTGCATCAGGTGAAGGGACATTTGTGCAGACCAGACTTTCATGCAAAAACCCCCCAAGACAAGTCAAACTAAGTCAAAGCGTGAATTAGTCTGAGTACATCCGCACGGGCCTGCAAAAAGCTTGAGTATGTATCCACGCGTGTGACACACTCCCTGCTCCTCTGCATGCAACACACACCGTTCCATGAAAGATAAAGTGGTGCTGTCTGACCTTAACGTTAATTCACCCAAGTAAATGTAAGTCCCTGCCGGTCTGGATGGCTTCCAAACATTTCCAAAACCATTAGATCTCTCTGGCCATTAGTCTCCTTTTTACGTCTCTGTCTGCCTGCCTTTTACACAACCTGCGCCTCATCTCTGAGCTTATGGACATCACAGAATTTTTAATAGCTGGGTAGAAGTTTGGAGCCTTGTGTCTTTGGCAAACTACAGCTGCAGCTAACACAGCTAATTTCCTCGTAGACCTATCCTGCAGTTGAGACCTTTGAATAATCTGACGCCCTCATTTAACTGTTCAGTCTTACAAAATGATCCGTAAGCGGCGTGACTGTAATCGAGTGTCACGAAAGCAAAAAGAAAAGAAGCAAATCCTCACATTTTGAAAGCTTTCGTGCTTTAATATGATCAGTCGCTCATGAGAATGAGCAACTAAACATTTCAGCTACAAAAAGCTTGTGTCGATAGTAACAGATCAAGTGTTTTTCTTGTGTTTTGCCCTATTTTGGTTTAATTATAGCTGTGTTGTGCTCAACTTAATTCAAAACAGGCAGGTGCTTAAGAAGGTGCTTTAGACAAAAAACTCAAGTATTTCTCTGGCGTCAGCTTCTAAAATGTGAGTATTTGCCACTTATGAGACTTTTAATTCGACATGTTTGCAGTTTGTACAGTTAGATGGTCATACACAGACATCTTTTGGTGCTGAGTAGTCATCTTTCTTTTGTTGAATATGTTCATTTTACACGGAGTAGTAGTTTTTTATTAGATTCAATAACAAGAATACCCTCAGGGCCATGTACTGGTTACAGAGCTCTACTTGACTGACGTGTTGTTAGTAAAAGGAGAAGGTGACGAAAGCTTTAAACTCAAACTCCCTAACCTCAAGAAATCAGCTCTTTGGTCTTTACCTCATCTGTGTGGTGCTACAGCAGTTCCCCCGCATCCATAGTAACCTCAACAGTGGACCAAATATGGTATTACAGGCTGGCTACATCTCACTATTCAGTTACAAAGTGTCCAACGCTACACTGAGATCTAATCAAATTGCTCCAAGAGAAATATCTGATATAATCTGATACACCTTCCTTACATCACTCGACTGCGGATGTGCAGAGCTCTGAAATAACAAGTCTGTCATTTGAAGAGAGATTCATCTGAGCCAAAGAAAATCGCCTCATGCAAGGAGAGCCGTTACAGGCTTATTTACCAAAGAGGAGATATTGTTGGGCCGGATTGTGCAATGTTTACAGAGGAGAAAGGGAAGAAATGAGGCTATTATCCTGCACGATAGAGAGGAAACATACTTTGAGAGCACGTTAAATGGATTTCCACCAAATGTTTTTCTTTTTTTTTTGGGGGGGGGGTAAACAAAGCCATTCTGTTTGTGTTTAGATGTAATTAGAAGAGGCTATTCTTGCTCCACTGTAATGCTGTGGGCTCTCTGTTACAACCCGCTATTACCTACATGTTGCAGCAGCAGTTGTTTCAACTTCAATTGCTCCCTCAGCTTCAGTGAAAACTAATTCGCCCTGGCTCTGAATTCCCTTTACTACTGCTTTCCAGTGCTGTGTGAAGTCTGGCTTTATTGTACAGTAAGACACAGCTAGCAATGCCGTAGTACAGCCAGGAAAAACACAGTCCTGACTTCAAAGTTATTCGAGACTTGCTAGTTAGTGATTCATCAGTGCTTCATGCCCTTCCCTGTTCTTGCTGCTGTTTTTAAATTTAAAAAAATGACGGCTAACTTCAACAAGGTTACAATACAATTTGAAGAAAAGTAGAGGAGAGACGTAAAAGTGAAGACAGGTGAAGAATTCAGTGCAATAACAGCGCATTACCTGCAGGAAACCGGTGATTGATGCTGTTATGAGCGAACCATACAGTGGGTCTCATAATGTAAACAGCAATACTGGAAACTTTTATGAGGTAAAACCAGATTACACAGAAAACAAACAAACCAGTATAAGAGCTGCACCTTAATGAATTCAGGAGTGGAGGAAAAGAAGCAGTCGCTGTTAGCATGACTCGGTTTTTATTAAGGATGTCATTACGGGTCAAGGAGCCACCTACAGTATCACAGACAGACGCTCGAGCACCTCGGGCTCGCATACGTACCTCCTCCTCGTGGTTGGTGAATTCACTCGGCTCGTTTTCTTTCTCGGGTTTGTTGTTATTCATTCTGAGCGGGACTCTTTCTCACTTTCACTCGGACGGCTCTTCTTTTCTTTCCTTGTTTCCCCCTCCTCCTCTTCTCTCGCTCTCTCTCTCTGAATCTGTTTCGCGCTGCGCTTCTTCTCCAGGACCCACAAATTCAAAGCACCCCTCCGACAGTCCGCGCGCGAGCCCGCTGTCCCCCTACTGACCCGAACTTTCCACTAATTTGGCCACATCAATGATAAATCTCACTGATTTTTTAACATATATATATATATATATATATAATTATAATAATTCGCTGCGGCTGGTGTTGCTGTTGAGTTGGATATTCCTCGGCATTCCCTGGAAAGCCTTACTTTTCGTCTTTTTTTTAATTAGTATTATTTTTCCAGAGCCTCTTGCTGTTGCTGTTCCCCAAATGAAATACAGTAATGTTCACCGGACCGCGCCGCGAGCAAACTTCTCTACCCATCTCCTGCGTGCGGCAGGGGAGGGGAGGAAGAGAGGGAGGCGGAGAGCGGAGGGGAGGGAGGGGTTTGGGGTTGGTTGGGTGGGATGCACCCTCTGCTCGGCTTTATCAAGATTTATCAAGTGCTGCAAGAGCTTCAGTGGAAAATCAGTACCAATCACCCTTTGGACCACATGAATGTTATTTCTGTCACCACAGCACATATTCTTATATGTCCTGGTTTTATTCTTTGTTTTGTTTTTCATCAGCTGCTCTGGCTGGGCCTTTATTACACGTGCATGTTCTTATAATGTGTGTTTCTTATATATTTACTCAATGTCAGGGGTTTTAAACTCGTTTAACATTGTGGGCCACGTACAGCTAACTTTGATCTAAAACTCCTCTTTCTGTCAGCCTATAGAAGTTTAACCGCACATTTAACCCCATTTTTGTTTTATTAAAATAAAAAGAAATATGTGCAAAAAATAAAATTACAGAAAAGGTTCTGTTAGCTGCGCAAAAATGTGGTTATGTTTGTACTTATTTGATTATTTATGTATTTATATATTTATTTTTACTGTGAAAAAAACATAGGAACTTGAACCAGATTGGAGTCTTTGGTGGATCTATTCTGTCCCTTGGGCTTTATGTTTGACACATCTGATCTATGTTTAAGTTGTGATATTTTATATGAAACCAATTAAGCATAAAGCCTGGAAAAAGTAGAACTATTCCCTTCAAATAAATCTAAATTGAAAAACTGATTTTCCTTCCACTGTGTATAAAGAATATTTTTTTCAAAAGTGTATTTCCTTTTGTTTGGTAATGGCTAGACCTTTCTTAGACCTCTTGATAACATTCATAAACAAAGTATGGACAGAAAGTTAAAACCACACTCAAAGTATCTGGGAAAATCACAGACTGTATATAAAAGATGGCACCAAACACCGTGGCGTCACACTTTGGTTTGTCAGCTTTTGTTATGAAGCGTCACGTTGAGTATTACAGCTGTTGCCAACTGGTTCATTTGGAACCAGAAGTGACTACATTGGCTGTTCTAATTTAGCAGCTGAGTCTAGTTAGTTTGGTTAGCAAGGTGCATAGACAGGGTAAAAGATGGACATCACTATTGTGGCATCACCCACAAGTCTGAAACGTCGAAGTAACGATAAAAAAAAAATCAAAACAATGTGACGAGGAGGGGCGGGTCTGGCCATGAAACCGCTTGCTTATTGGATAATAACTGTTCACTCACAAGCCATTAGCCAATTAGCATAATCCTCCACTGCAAAACATGAACAAAGTTTACAAAATAGACTTAATTTATTATTCAATATGAAGTGAAAAGGGTGACTTAAGGGGTGTCCAAATTCATAGGCTGCATCCTCCTGAGGACCCGTCCTTCGCGGTCTACGTAGGCCAGGTTCTCAGAAGGTCAGGTAGGCCGGATGTAAACGGCTGTGAAATTGGACGGTCTAGCCTTCAGATTTGCATCACCGCTGTCTCAGTGGAGTTTAATAAACTGCTCCTTGCTATCTAAAATATAACACTGGTGTAAATTCTTGACCGTCTCACACTTCTGTTTAATCAGTTTTCTGTTTGACGTTTATTCAGCTGTGTGAAAACCAAGGAGGAACCCACCCGGGGGATTAATAAAGTTTTATTTAATCTAATCTAATCTAATAACTTTAATCTCAGCCAAACCGATTTACTCACGAACAAATAAAACACTGAAAAAAGCCAAACAATAACATTTTTAGGTTATCTAAGTGACTCATATATCACGTTTAACCTGAGTAGCGAAAGACAGCGGTGATCTGAAAATGATGTGCCGGGAGTTTGCTGTTCTCGCCGGCTCTAGTGACCCTCGAGCTCCCGACTAGCTATCGACCTGGTGGGTAACAGACGTCTCCGAAAACGTCGGAGCACTTTTGTAAATATGTGATATCTTGATAAACCGAACAGATATTTGAAGTTTACACAGCTATATTGACGCCTGAAAATATGTTAAAAGTTTATTTTGTGTTCCAGAAAGAATAATAAGAGTAATATTAAAACTTAGCAGCGGCCGCCATTGTCGGAAACTGCAATTGGCTGGGCCGCGCTATGAATTCTGGGATATGGTGGGCCAGGAAGGATACACCCGATCCATCCTTCAAATCTGGGGAAAAGGAGGACGCATTTGTCGGCTGCATTCGGGGGAGTCTACGAATTTGGACAGCCTTCGTCGCGTCGCTGTGACGTAATCGGTCTACAAATGCGGCCTCAGGAGGATGCAGCCCATGAATTTGGACACCCCCTTAGCCTATAAACTCAGAGGTCAGAGCAGAAAGCTGTTTTCTGATAAACGTCTGTATGACAGGAAGTCTTTTTCCAACCACAGCTATCACCACCTGGTTGCGCTCAATAGAAAGCAGATTTAAGGCACTTCTGCATTGGCTTTATTTTTCAGAGACAGAAGCTACATTCGTGTTTATGGGTGCAGCCACAGGTTGAAAGGGATTAATCACATAGACACAGGTACTTGTTAATTAGTCCAAAAATAACATACAAAAGGCTGTACAATTAAGAGAATCCACACTATCATTGGATAAATGTATAAAAAATGCTCCAAAGTCTCCAACACTACAAACATGGACAAAAGGTCAAAAGGAGTTCATGGAGCCTGGCTGACACCTAGTCACCCACACATTTAACTTTAAGCTTTAAAACAATGTAAACTGATCAAATTTAATTAAAAATTCAGGGTCTGTACAGGTGTTATGTAGGGAAAATACGTTTTTTTAAACATGCTGTAGATGTGTTTAGTTTTGTAGTAAACTTGAGCCATTTGACTAGAAGTCTGCGGGGACTGACTCACGTTTGAAATCAGCCTCAAGTGGACATTTGAGGAACTGCATTTTATGACTAAAATTTGACTTCAAGGTTGCTGTTGGGGATTAAATTCAATTGAAATGATTCAGCATTCAGCAGTACTACTACATGCATGTTTATTGTCCCCCCCACACCCACACCCACACACATCTATACATGTGAGATGTTCTAGTCACTCATGGGACCGACACTTTTAAGTCTCACTCACATTCGCACCTACAGGTGCTTTTAGGACTGCCTGAACTGCACGCCTTTCGACCGTAGGAGCAAACAGCAGCAATTGGACGAGATGAAAACTCCTCATATAAAAATGAATCAGCAAGGCACAAAGCCAAAACTTTATTGCAGCGGAGAAACAGCGCAAATCAGCACACTGCTGTGCCACTGAAAGTATACACGAGGCATGTGAGATTGTGTCCCGTCACAGTCTTTTATATTGAGTCTTTATATATTGGTGCTCGACAAATGAGCAGTCTTGTATAACCCTGAAACAGCCTACCCTGATCAGTATGACTCGTAGTCTATTTTTCAGATGTGTCTTTATGTTGCCATATAGTTTTACGCACCACAGTTGAAAAGTCACTGATTTTACTGTATGTCTATAACCTGTTGACTGATTAACCAAGTTGCAGTGCAAACATGGTGAGCATAACATGACTTGTCACCCAGAAAGGCATGCCCACTCAGGAGTATTTCTCCCCTCTTGAAACGCAGAAGTCAGCAAAATTCATCGTCTGCAAAGCAGGAGTTACAGACAATTATCAACTTGACTGCTTAATAAATTTCACGTGGCTCACAGTTCATCAGTTCAAGGCCTCGGAGGGGCTCTGCCGTTTCAGCCGAACGGTTCTTCTCAGAGTTAGAGCCCGTCTCCGTGTGGATTTACAGTGAGCAGGCCAGGTTGAAAACAAAAGAGGAACTGGAAATAACACCTGTAAAGTGCTCAAGATTGGGGCGTGATTAGTTGCGCCACTTCACGGTGAGCTCACCGTTTATGACCTCAGAGTGCAGGGGTAAAAAAACAAAACAAAACAAAAAACAGCTAAACCCTGGAGGTGTGGAAATAATGTTGCTACAACAACAACAGGAGAAATACTAAAAGTTAAAATACTAAAAATGTCATTGGTGTTGCCCGCTGTTGTCTACGGTGAGGGCTGCAGAACAGCCTTAAAAGCGGCGATCAGGTGACAAGGCAGCCTCGAATTGTTTTTACCGTTTCAAAACATTTATTTTGAGCAACTGCCTCACTTTGTATTCCGCCGTGAAAAGTTCAGGAGCTGACAGCAGCTCCGTCGTGGGGACTTTGACTATATGTTGCGTGACACTTATTGCACAGGACAGGAGCTCGCTTTTTTATGACAGCCTGCGCAGAAAAGAGAGAGAGTCTGTCTTTTTTTGCTGAACTTGCACCTCAAAGGCAACAAAAGAAGGAAAAAGCAGTCGTCGTGGATGGGTCGTGCAGATTTCTGCTCTTTCCCCTCCCTGATCACGTCTGTATCAATTACGCCGCGTCTGAAGCGTGCGCGCCGAAGAAGGGACACGGCAGAGTCTTTTTATGCTGATGAGAAGCGGCTGATGGGAGAGGGAGGAGGGTCTCGGAGCCTTCGAAGCAGATAAAAATGGAAATGTTCCCCTTTGCTTCTCGACACCCCTGTATCAAAGCTTCCAGCCCGAGTCTGGGGAGCAAGGAGGGGGAGGAGAGGTAGGAAGGCGGAGGAGAGGATGGGATAGGAGTTGAGGCGGGGTGACGGAGAGAGCGGGGTGGGGGAGATGTCCCAGCTGTGTTTGACAGGTCTCAGGGCTGAGCTGTGTGGTCTGATGCTCGGAGAGGGAGGGTGCCCACCACCATAAAAGCACACACACACACACACACACACACACACACACACACACACACACACACACATATACACAGACAGACAGACAGACACGAGGGTGTGGGGGGGTGGGGGGTGAAAGAGGAGCCGGCAGGAGACAGACTGGTCACGGTGTCCTGGGTAACATGTCAGCAAGCTTTGACATGGTCCAGCCCAACATGAAGATATCTCTGTGTTATCTAAGGGGCTGCTGGGTTAGCAAAAAGCAACAATGTCAGGCAGGCTGCTCAGAGAAGCTTTGTTTTTTTAAGAGTTGATAAAAACAGAAATAACGTGCATATTAATCTTGTTAAAGAGTCGGGAAGAAGGTTAGAACTAATACTTGAAAGCTACATTCAATCGGGAGCCAGTAAAGTTGGATCAGCATAAACATCATCTAACCCAGCTCTGTTTGAACCTGAAAAGAAAAACAGGCACCTACTAATAACTCAGTTCTTACCTTATTATATTGGTTTGATATTTCACCACCTTCCCCGAAGTTCTTTTAAATGAGCCCTGCTGGGGAATTTCCTCAGAATCAGGTCTCAACAATGTCCGAAGACTTCTCGGCTCACATGTAAAACACAACAGGAGACTACTGAAAGCACTCAAGTTTGGTTTAGCTGTGTGTAGGAGAGGGCCTCAGGAATCAGACTTCACACAGATTTTGTACTAGGGATCTGGCAACACAATGTGTGTCATTTGTGCCTTCCTATACATGCATCTCCACTGGGAAATGTCTGGGAAAGCTGAGACCAGGGATACATGTGTGAAAACAGCTGGCAGCTCTTGTGGAAGTGAAAATGGAAAGGCATTTTTGTAGCACTTTCCCAGTCTTACCAACCACTTGAAAGCGCTTGACTACGCCTTTCAGTACAGCTCGTAATTGTTTCATTCTTATTTTATTATTCCAAACAAAAAGTGAAAGCAAGAAATTTGTTGCTGCACTGCTGCCAGATCATTAGCACGTAATAGCCCAATATGTAACTCTTATAACCTAAAGTGTAATTTTTACACTCTTTTTTGTTAAATAGATCAAGCACACGAGCCTTTGCATAATAATTATTTGTCTTTAGAGATGACTCAGCAGTTACCTTTTCTCTGAGCCAGACCAGCTGTTTCCTTACTGTTTCCACGCTTTATGCAAGGCTACAAGCTGAAACTGAAGCTAAAAAATTTTCTCCCATTGTTTCCCAATATGTCAAAGCACTGCCTCAAGAACCAGAGAACTTTTCTGTAACAAGCTATTCAACAACCAATAGCAGGAGTATTGAGACACAGATCAGATTATCTAGTACCTTCTTCTGGATCAGTGACTCATGGCTTAAATGCCAGCTTGATATTAAGCCCAAAACAAAAATCTATCATGACACATCACCGATGTATTGACCAGCGGTGGATCCCTGAGGGAGGACTCCCGTGGATCTTGCAATCCGCTCAGTGAGCACTGCAGTCAGATGACTCAACAATGTCTTGCTTTGCCTGTAACTCTTCCACACCCTTTCTTTGCATTCCAGCAAACTCCTTACAACTCAACAGTTAGTATCTTTATCCTGTATTACCAAAAGAAAAAAAAATCAGAGGATGAACAGTGTTGCTAGATGTCAACTGTAAAAACTGTCTGTAAACCTAGTAGATCAGTGTTTGGCAGGGCAATGCACTTCATCCCTTTGAGTGATGTGGGATAAGTGGCCCTCATTGGGCTTGGAGCCAGGTCATTCCATTCCTTGGACTTACTGATACAGAGTGTTCCTCCCTTATTCTCACTGCCCTTTGATCTTCCTCTAAGATCACTAATGAGCAATTTGTGGTCAGATTGACCCGCTCTAATTGGCCTAGAGAGGTTTGGTGCTTTGTTTCAGTTTGCTCAGTCCTTTTCGCTGGCCTCTTCTCAACCAAAGCTCTAATTAATTACCCCACCTCCGCGCCACAAAAAAATCACACTAAGTGACAATACCAGTAATTTTTTAAAAGTTTTTTTTAATGGGCGAGCTTGTTCTCTTTCCTTTTTGTCCTTTCAAGTCGTTGTGCTCAGAGATCGCTGCCTTCAGAGACAACATTTTGCTGCAATAAAGCCTTCTCTATTTTTTACTAAGCCACTGAAGCCTTTTTTTAAGCAGTGTCTTTTCAGCTATGCCTTTGCCTCTGGGCAGCCTCTGTGCATACTTATTAAAGGTGCATACTGTGTTAGCTTGTAAAGTATGTTTTGATCAGTTTTCCCTGATAGCCAGAATCTGTAACTATTATGTCCATGTTGTACAGATCCTGTCGCCTGCCATATCATGAAAGGAACATAAAACACAGAAGTCAGTATGGCTGACTACAAATCCAGAAAAAAATTAGAAGACAAACATTTCCTTAACAGTGTGGACAAAAGGAGGGGATGCCTGACTAAGTTCCTGGAGTTCTACTAAGAATAGAAAAAAAACAAAAACATTTTGTGCTCTCTTTTCTACATTGAGATTCAGTTTTACTGTGGAGATACTGTAGCTTTTCTAAGACTTTAAGCCACGACATATCATGGGAAACATTATTTTAATTAGGGTGACCAACCGTCCTCTTTCCCCCGGACATGTCCACTTTTTTACGTTCTGGGGGATTTTCGAGATTAATAAAAATGTCCTGGTTTTCCTGTATTCCGACAGAGGACCCATGTGTGAGGAATGCAGTAGTTGCTCAAATATTGGTGATAAACCAAATAATTGCACTGCTTAATTAGCTTTATTTAATTTAGCTTACTGGTAGTAAGAAACTTAAGCAACTTGCAGAAAACAATGATTAACCTTTCGTTTTGTTTCGAGAATCCGTGTTAGCTTGAAAAGTTTATTCACGGTTACATTAATATTTCAACAGTATTAACAATATTGAAGTTGGACTGAACATATATAGCTTCATCATATATTGTTGTGCCACGTTTATCGCTTAAGATTAGACTTTAGGGTCAATGTGAACCACAAGTCTAGCCCATAAATGTGCCTAACCTGACTCATCAAAATACCTTTCTGTCTTTATGTAAAAGAAGACCTGCAGTTGTGTGAAGATAAAACATCCTAAGCAAGAAGGCACAAACTTTTGTCAATAGACACTACCATAAACCGTTGTGGTTCGCTGGGCAGAGGAAGGGTTAAGTAGAAAGCAAGGCATTGTGTCTCCAGGGCCTAAATTCCCAATTGTTGACATAAGACTTTGTAATGGACTCTGATGTTCCCTTTGAATGTTTTTGAGTGGTCCTAAAATGTCTTGGGACAAGTTAAAGGGAAGTATCTAAAACTTAAGTAACTACTCTTCTGTTGTATAGTAGAAGTAATAAAAGGTTAAAATAAAACCAGGGCCCTAAAGCCTTTCTCATTCCTACTGCCTTGAATCATTACTGAACAATGTGCAGGTTAAAAAAAAGTAATTTGCTTTCTGCAGGTTGCTTTGACCAGCCGAATTACTTGGCACGTATGTTACATTGGCCTTTGCTTAAAGTGGATATAAATTATGTATGTATGGTCATTGTCATTTTTGCTCCATTTCGTTCTTGTTCTTTGATTCTTATTCTTGTGAAGTCACTATTTTAAGCTATCGTGATGATATATTTTTTAATGAAATATTGATTTGCAGTCCAGAAAAAACATGTTCTCAAAAACTGTATTTTGAATACAATATTTAAATCTATACAGGGGAACATCTGTGTTGAGGATGCTGAGCTTCATTTATTTATTTCATGCATTCTTGTCTTTTGTCCATTAAGTGCTTATTTCAGTGCCATATATGCACATATAAAATGGCAAAATGTAGAATTCATTTATGTAAATGCTAACATTACCATGCGAAAAGGCCGGTGCTCAGGAGAGGCAAGGGCAATGGATGAGAGAAGGAGGGAGATGGAGAAACAGACAAACATTCTGTGGCAAATAGAAGCATTTAGTCCGACATTCACCTCAAAAGGTCCTGTCATCTTAATCTCAAGAACTGTCACCATTGGTGGGTAGAGTCAAAGACCTCGCCCCAGCTGGTAAACATGCTATGACTGAGTGCTTCCAAACCAAGAAGCATCACTTTTCTTGGCCTGCAATCAGAGGGTTTAACGTGGGACTTCATGATTCAGTTCTGAATCCTCTTGAAGTGTTGAGGACCTATTTGTAAAAAACAAACAAACAAAAAACCCCCAGGAAACTTAATAACCTGGAAAACTGCACCACTCGCTCATCCACCTCACAAGGTCTGGTGTCTAGCAAGCTTTATTCATCAAGATTGAGGTTGTAGGTTTTAAATAAACCTTTTAATTAGAATAATATAAAAAAATAATAATAATAAAATTGCACTTATCAACACTGAAGCATTATTTTTTGGATAGTCTGTGTCACACAATAAGCCTTAATATTAATCAGACGACATCATTAAATATCCAAAAAGGCTCCAACAGCACAAACAAAGTGGAAAGGTCCAAATACGTGACTCATCGGTTCCAGTTTCGCATCGGGGTATGAGAGTCCGTTCTCATTCCCAGTGCGTAACATACAGACAATTTGTCACGTCCCGAGGCGTCTCATAGTAAGGTATCCTTCTGCGTCCTTATGATAGGCGCCGGATTGTGGATGGAATTCAATAGAATGACGCTCCTGGCAGTAACACACGTTCCCGCTGTGTATTCCAGCCCTAACCCTAAATTTATCCCTAACCTTAACCACAACCTTAATCATATTAGATAGTGTTTTCCAAAGTGATTCATGATGAGAAAGTAAAATAAATGTACATGTCTAGATTAATTCCAAACTGTTCTCATGTTTCCGAACACGTAACATACTGACAATTTGTCACAAGTGTCCATCACAGCCACTGTCTGTTCTTTTCATACTTCTGTTTTCTGATGTTTGATGTTGTTTTCACACTTTTGCCATTCCTGGTAAACTTCACTGACACATTCCCTTCCCTGCTTTCGTCTACTTGTCAACCAATCAGCAATCGGACTGATGCACCCACATGGAGCATGCTATTGGGATTTCAGAGGACTGCATGGAAGCACGTTTACATTGGTTGAAAAATCCTATGTGTAGCCTCTCAGCTAGCATGGGTAAGTTAGCCAGTAAGCAATTAAGTATGCAGGCTGACACAGGTAAGTATACTCCAGTGGTACATTGCATAGAACAAGGTTAACATTATTTCTTTAACTAGCCATGTCTATAATAAGGTACCACTACTACTACCATGACCTACCACTACTTTCATCCCACATATACTATCAAAACTAAGCTAACTTTGGCCATGTTAGCTTAGTTGGCCTGTTAGCTTATGAGAGCTTTAATAAAAGCTATTTTTCTGCAGTGCCAATCATATAAAATAATTTTACAATGAGACATTTAGAAAAACATGCTTTCAAGCACATGCTGCATTGTCTGTAAATATCTTTATGTTTACTGCATTACTTGAATCTAAATGTCTCCCACGTAAAAGCGTAGGTGTAAGCTAGCAAGCTGTGTGGTTGTAATGGCTTGCTGGGACACTGAGTGGAAGTGATCCATTTATCATTCCACTTGTGCTTTCCCTGCTGTAAAGTCAAAATGTTTGCCAAGCAAAAAAGTCTCTTGGCATTAGGTGTGCATACTGAAGTGACAGTCAATAATGGTTAACCAGCATCAAGCAACACCTGCCACTGGAAAGTGGCTCAATGAATACCAGCAACATACCACCCGAGAGCAGCAGGGAATGTGACATATGCCACTGAACCAGGAGTGGCATACCACTCCACACTTTTCAACCAGGGTGTCACTTGGTGTTTAGTCATAAAATAAAGTGCTGGATGTACTGAAACCGCACAGCCACAGTAATTCAGATTTGACCAAAAGTGCTGCACCAACGGAGTGACGCTGTAAGCCACAGAGCCAGGCAGCTAACACGGCAAAAAGGCATGACATCCAGCGGTTGTGGGTCCCCTTGTGATGAAATTAATTATTTCTGTGGGACTGCAATGGAAATCACTGCGGCCTATAGGTCACATTTCACTTTTCGAAGGTGGACCGGACCTGGATGCAAAGGTCAGCTGTCAGAAAGCTTTTATGTCCTCCAAAAGCAACTGGTGGCCTGTTTGGACATGACGGACTACAGTGGATTAGACCAAGACTCTCTGACTCTGACTGCAAGTGCTGCTGAAAGCCCCATAATAGCTCATTAAAGAGCAAGAAAACACATTCTCTCACCCTTTTTTTCCATACCAGTAGTTACATGTTTCCAAACGGTGCTCGCTCACATTGTTTTCCAGCAGCCTGCTCAGTATCCAGCACTGTTTTCCCATCTAAGATCTCATACTTCTCTTTGTTTAAGATAAGATATTATGGAGTGTTCAAAGAATGCTGCATATTGTAGCTAAAGCCAAATAAAGACTTGAGATTTTAAAAAAGAAAAAAGTGAACACCACTGCAATCTAGAGCAGCCTGCTTTAACAGATAAATGGAAGCTGGATAATTCAGTTTCAGAACTGTACAGTAAGGGAGGGGTATAAATAACTGCTTCCAAATATAGCACAATATTTGAACTTCCTCTCACATTCCTGCTATGAGCTGCTATCACCATGGCCATTTTGCCTGCCTAAAGAACCCACTGCAGATTAAAGGCCACACCAGCCCCCCATGAGGTGTTTGTCACTCTCCACATCCGTGCAACTGTGCGCAGCATCTGTCTTCCTTGTCACATTAAAGTAAACTGACCGCTTCGGCAACACCCCAAAATAAAATTGAGGGTAGTGGGAAAAAAAAAAAAAAAAAAGATGAAGAAGTGAGAACAGAAAAGAGCCTAGACGTGGCCCCGGCTGCACTCCGCTGTTGAAGTAATTAGCCCCCTGGTTGACGTGCGCTCCTCGTGGGACTCCACCGTGACATGTTCAAATGAGTATTGGCAGTGTGCGACACCAGCTGTGGGCCTCCTGCAGGGAGCCGCTGTAGCATGCACTGAGCATGACACCAGCCCTTTAGACTCCGAAGAGCATGAGCAGTGGCCTTGAGCTTGTTTTACAGCTAAAGGAAGCAACTGTAAACTGTGACTTCTGAACTTTTTATGTCAGGTGATTCAGGCGGTGATGCTCTACTGACTGTCCACCAAACACACACACACACATTCAAATCTGTGTCTGTGCTACAGATGGGCTCAGCAACTCTAAAAGGGGGCTTAGACACGATGAGGGGAGGGCAGCCAGGCATTAATCAGACCCATTCTGCAGCAGAAATTGAACCACACCCGCTCTGTGTGGAATTCCCACTCTACCCACCCACGGCACCAATTTGGCAACCCCTGGTGGGAGGGCACATGACTGGCAACACCAACATATCCAAGAAAGGGGGCTGCCACACCCATCCTTATCTTTTCAAGGCCTCACTTTTGCTCAGTGATCGCATTTATTAAATGATAAACGAGTCGCAGCCAAATCACGCTTTATTTGAAAGGACTATATTTAACCACGCACAAACTCGATCGTGTGAGTATTATTTCTAGAACACACACAAAAAAGATATTTTTAGTCGTGTTATTTATGAACGCTGCTTTAATTGGATATTTTGTATCACCTGATGAAACAAAGGCTTCATAGCCAAGAGCTGCTCAACAGTTCCTCCTAGTGGTCGAATAATATTATAAAAAAAACTGAGCTTGAAAGGAAACCTATTTGAATCTTTACTGCATTATTTATGTCATTTTATTGGAACATTTATAAATATAGATGAGACACATTAACATAAACAGACATGATACATTTGAGATTTCAGGTCCAAAGTAGATCATAAATAGTCACAATATTGATCTAAAAAGCGAAAGTGCACGTGGTTGTTTTCGCTGGATCCGTGAAGACGGCCATGAAGAATCAGAATCAAACAGCGAAATGCTAAAGTGTAAGATAAGTACACATGAATTCAAGTGAAGTGCACGAGTGTAAGGTGTCTGTGTGTGGAGGTGCTTGGGACTGCAGGAGGTTTCAATCCTCTGGATCCTCATTAGTTTCTTACAGGAGTGCCGTTTCCTTTCACCGTTTTCTTCAGGTGGTGGTAGTTGGGCAGGATCTTCATGAGGAAGTCCAGCTGCAGAGTCTGAGGCTGTGTGATTAAAAAATAAATTAAAAATCATCCCAGGTTATTACAAATGTGCCTACAAGCCAACAGAACCTGGAGGATCACAGACAAGCATCAGCGTGAAGCACTGACCTGTGGCTTTTCACTCTGCACACGCCTGATGCAGTTTGATCCGTAGACGACTGTGTTCTCCGGCACGACCTCGCACGTGTTGATTTGACAGCACGCGCCGACGATGCAGCCGCTGGTCAGGATCACGTTTCTCCCGAGATCAGCTGGGAATGAACATTACAAAAACACACTGTCAAAAATATGAAAACTGGGCTCACTGTAAAACCATATTTACATGTGAGTTTTAGTGGTTTTTGTAGATTTAAGTAAAGACGTGAAAAAAACAATGTGTCTTTATGACTGGCTGCTAGTAACATAGTACCTAATGATGCGTTGTTGCAATCTTTGCTAGGTTTTCCATTATATGTTGTGACACTGTCAAATACAAAGTTCATCTCTGAGCTAAGTGACTTTATGCTTGAATAATTGATAGGTTGGTAGTGAGTGGCTTTAAAAGACAAACGAAAATGGTTAGGAACAAGGACTGGACTGGAAATAGGTGAAAAAGCAGCCAGTGTCCAAAGAGAAATTTTAAAAGACCTTCAGAAAGCCTGGAGAATTATTGCTCAAGAGCACTTTAAAACATTGTAAGAAAGTCTGGATCCTTGGAAGCAAAATATCAAGAACTCAGGGCGGGCTCAAGACTCGGGTTTTTTCTAATGTTAATGCAGTACTTACCCTTGGACTCAATCACATTGTTGTCTCCAATTTTCAAAGCTTGAGAGACTGTGTCAGACTTGTCAAGGACTTCAACCAGTACATCAGGGGAATGAAACAACTGATATGTAATCAAAAGATATTGCATACTGACTTATATTGCTGTTTTCATACGTGCTTTCCCTTATTTTCTGTCATATATATTGTTACAGTTGTGAGTAAACATGGACAGTCAGCATATGTACAAGTAATCCCTGTGACCACTGAACTCGTTTTCAACTCTGTACAATGTCATAGCGAATGGATAGCTCTAAAATAGTCATCTCAGGCACACAGCTCTAGCTGTGACCACAGAAGCTCCACCCACCAGCCATTCAATCCTTCTGTTTGATAGGGATAGCCAATCACAAAAAAGTTGTCTTAATATGATGGTTCTCAAAATTTTTCCACATTGCCCGCTTCGGAAGCCAAAAGTTTGATTTTTTTTAGTTTGTTTTTTTAATAATAAACAATACCAATAAGAAAGATCCAAGATACATTTGAATGTGATGTGATGCAGTATGTTAAAAACTAGCCTACAATGCATACCAAGGATCCCAGCTGAGCACAATTACAAAGAAGCGATGACACAGTGATGAATAATCAGACTTTCCCATATTTGAAATGTTTGTTATCTTAACTTCACTGTCTTCAAACATTCTCAAAACTATGTCAAAAAGAAAGTTGTTTATTTAACAGTTTGTGGTGCATAAACTGCAACTAAACATGGCACTACTTTGTCCTAAACCTCTCGGGCGTGAGAGGAAAATCCCTGCTCAGCACAGGGTGCGACTCGGCCAGTCAGCCAACAAAAATTGCCCCCTTGGGTACTGCTGGCAACTTTTCCGTCTTTAGCCTGAGGCGATGACGCTGTGTGGGTTGTGATCATTGGTTTCCTGTAAACCTGGTGGAGTTTTTAATCAGAGATTTAATCATTTACGAATGTGCTACGACTAAGTATTTTTCTAATAAATCATCGTCTTTCAAAGAATTGCCACAGTTTGACATATTCGAGTTAAAAATTCATAGAAAATAAACAAAGAGAAATTGATTAAAACTGCTTGTTGGCATGGTAACCTACATGTTTTTAAATTCCAGGAAGCAAAACCGTTTTCACACGCTGTGCCAAAAAAAGAAAGAAAAAAAAAACTGGCCTCCTGTTTCTTAACTAACCCTTCATAAAACAGTTCATGTCACATTCAAATTATATCCTCCAAATCAAATGAGTCTCTCACAAGGAGGCCTGCCCCACATGTTTGAAAACAGCTGGTTTGAGTGGATGAATTTAGAGGCAGCACAGTTACTTTTAGAATAGTAACTAGAACAGTTACTTTTTAGAATATAATAGGAGTGTGGAGTAGATAGAAATGAGCATTAAGTAATTGCACTGTACTGTATGTATATAGTATGTGATAAGCAAGTCAAAGCCTATTAGTGCCCTCTGGTGGACAAACTCTATATGGACAACAATATTCCCAAATGAGAAAAAACATTTAACTTATAAAGCAACAACAACAAAATTTAAAAGATAATTTAAAAAAAATAATAATTAAAAAAAAATCAGGATTGTATATATTTATTTAATAGGCTAATAATTATAGAGGGCCACGAGTGCCAAAATGAATCAAACAAATACATCAATAAATGTGTCATTAAATCATTAAAATTGGAAACAAACACAAATAATTAATTAAATGTATTATATTAATTGATATATGATTAATGATTCATGTATTTAATTAATTATTCATTTCCATTTTAATTAATTAACCACATATTTAATTAAATGATTCATTACGTATTTATTTAATTATTTTTGGCATTCGTGGGCCTACATAAATAATGGCTATTGTTACAGCAAAGGATACCACATCCAACTTCAAACACATTGTTAGTCCCGATTGTCATGGCCTTTGGCTCGACTCCCTCCGAGTCTGGCATTATATTCTCTGGATAACTATCAAGAGACATTAAAGGAATGAAAGTGTGCATGAAAATGATCACTCAGGAAAAAATAAATGTAAAAAAATAAATAAAAGCGAGACTGTAAAGTCCCACATCACCTATGGGTTACCTGTTAACGATAAGCGCCTGCTCCTCTATTAGATTCCCCTCTCCGATGATTATAGGCCCTGCTTCTGCTATGATCCGCGCTTTTGGGTGGACCACTGTTCTAGCGCCTGTGAATGAAGAAGAACTGGATTTAAACGGAGCTTAAAGCAGCAGCTGTAGATTTCTTTCATTCTTTCTTTTTTATTTTGAAGGTCGTAATGATATAAAAGACTCACCGATAGTCACCTCTCCTCTTATTTCGCTTTCAACACACACAACGGCTCCAGCGGCGATTTTAGCACTGCAGGAAAACACGCACAGACACACACAGATATACGGAGATCATCATTCAAATAAACGAGGACTACACGACAGCGAGAATAAGCAGCACACATAGATCATCTCCTGGCTGCTACAGTGTCAGCCAGTGCAATACATGGAGAATATGATTGAACATTTTAATTTCCTGACATCTGTCATTGCTTCAAAATACGCCACGCACGGTGCAGTGCAGGTTGGAAAGCAGGGGGGGTCTACCTTTTCTGTGCCATTAGTTGCTTAGCGTCTGACATCTTCAAGATGAAGAATGAAATGATCCACGGTCGATTATTTATCCTTCAGCTTGGGAGCTCTTGGGTTGATTGCATTTGTCTGGCTGGAACATCGTTTTCCCCCTCTGCTGGGACTCTTATATAAATGCTGCAATGGACTCCAACGCTAAAAACGAGGGGCACAAAGTACAGATTGCAACTTAAGCGACGCACATACTGAATTATCTGTGATTTCAAGCCCAGTTTAATGAGTACCAATTTGTGTTTTTACACACTCACGCTGACATAAAGATCGCCTACTTTTTGCTGCACTGTCGGTGTGCCTCCTGCAGGGTGCAACAATCACCAACTTTTGGAAGCTGATGGAGCTGTACAGTGAGCCAGTGACATTAATGCCTTTAACTAACAGAGAGGAAACAAACTCTGTGCTGACCTGTTTGTTCATTTAGTGTCAAATACGCTCACATTTTTGTGTCTACTGATTTCTCCCAGAGAGCGTAGGCTTTTTCAGAATAATCCAATTTCTGCCTTTGGATTGTCCGTTAAGTGGGATTTATATTTTGTAAAGTCAACCGGAGTTCACTAGGAATAAACCGGAAATTGAACAATGTGTTATTTTCAGATTAAAGCGATCTGCTTTGCCATGTTTAAAACAAGCTCAGTTCAATTTTCTAGTCAAACAAAGTGCATCTGATGTTTGTTATGTCACCCTGTTACTATTATTATGAGAACTTGACTCGTCTTCTTAGGTCTCTTCAGGCTTCTTCAGTTCAAAAAATAGATTTGTTGGGAAATGTCAGGTATTTAACCCCTTGTGGGGGTTGTGCCCTTTGGAGGTGGTCTTGAAGTCTGTGGACCCACTCTTAATCGTGTGAGTCGTCCAATGAATGTAATTAAAAAGGCTCGGGTCATCATTGTGCCCTATACCATTATGTGACCTAATGAGGTCATCTGAGGCAAGGTGTGAGTGGGGGTTGAAGGGATTTTAAGATGGCATTGTGGGGTGGCTGACAGCTTGTGTTGTAAGCCATGACCGCCATTCGATGGTGGTCCTTTACAGTGGACATAAATGGCTTCCTTTACCCCTTTTTCAAGACACGTCTTCTCAGTCGAAAATGTGAACGTTGACATGCTTGAAAGACTGACCTTTATACTTTAAGTACAGATGTATTGTTGTAAAGCAGATACGTTCAGCCAGAGGTTTCTTCCTCTTAAAAGGGAGTTTTTCCTTCCCACTGTTGCCTGTGGCTGCTGGGGTTTCTCTCTATATTTTTTAGGCTCTTTACCACACACTGAGGTAACTAAATTAATCAGAGAGAAACTTGGGGTTCAGTATCTTTTCCAAGGATACTTTGACATGCCAGGGATCAAACCACCAACCTTTCATTTCATTTCATTTATTTATTTATTTCACACTTGGTACAACAGTTTCCACAGTTAGTTCTTTCAAACAAACCAACTACACTTTCTATCGTAAAGCACTGCAACCATGTGTGAAAAGGAGCAGGAAGAAGAATATATTCTTATTAAACCCTGCCCCCTAAGTCACCTTCCAAGATGACCTGCTCTGTCTCCTGAACTAGAACCAGGACCACCCAACAAAGGACGTAGGAGAAGGAGCTTTCAGTGGGGAGGAAAAGAGGAAGACCTCAGAGGAGGCCCATGTATGTAGTAAAGGAGGACATGCAGACGGTTGGTGTTATAGAGGAGGATGCTAGGAATGATGGGGACTGCTAAATAGAGTAGCTAAAGAAGATGATGAAGAAGGTGGTCACTTCTGTATACAGATTAATTCGCATAATTTAAAGTAAATACAAACTCTTGTAACAACAAACAGCATGTTGACTGCTGCGGGTTTCCCTTCTTGAGCAGCGCTGAATAAGCGACATCATTTTCCGACTTTTATTTTGAAGTTAAGCAGCGGAAGTCCAGCTTGTTATTCCGTCATACTTGTCGGCTGTTGAGTTTTGAAGGAGAGCGAAGCGTGTCAAAGCGAGCTGCTGAGGGGGAGCGCGCAAGTCGGAGTACATTAATTAGACCGCAGCTCGTTTGAACACCGGCTTCCGTACACAATACAGCTTAAACACAACTTAAGTGTACCGTTAATATATACATTTAAAAAAAAAACAACCTTCCTGAAACAGCAGGTATTTAATTTTTTTATGCCCCTTCATTTCTGTCTTGTTCTTTCTGTAATGAGAGTGAAGAAGTGGGTCTAGCGGCGCGGCGGGGGAGCTGAATTTCACGCGTTCGCCTCAACTTTGTGGAAATATGTGAAGTGTGACAAATGCCACTGGAAAATGGAGCAGTCGGCTACTCTGGACATAGAGACTCTGAAGGTAAGCCCGTCACAGTGGAAAAAACACCTTTTTTAGTCTTCGGTTTAATTGGAACCGCGCACGTGCACAGGTGGCATTAACCATAGCTTAAGGCGCATGTCCAGTTTGGCAGCATTAAAGGAGTTTCAGGCGTATTCTGGCGGGCAGGAGGACACCTGTGGATGCCTGTGACATTTTTATCAACGTGGATGATGTTGTTCGTTTTAAATGCAGCAGCTCAAACTCGCGCAGAGTCCTCTCTGCAACAGGTGCGCCCTCCGGCTTCAAGTGTTCCTGTTAAAGAAAAAAATCCCAGCTAATTAAAGATGAATGGAAAGTGTCTGCTTCTCTCTACAGGCAGTAGTGTGATTAATAACAACTGACCAGCGCTCAGGCACTTCAAGAAGCCTGTCTGCATGGACTCCTTCACACATCTCCCCCTGCTCCTCCTCCTCCCCCTCTTCCTTTGCACTACACCTCATATTGTATGCATCCTGCTCTTCAAGAATCACTGTAATGTGACAGCCTATGAATATTCTGCTGCTATGCTTTCTCATTATTATTCCAGCCTAGCAGTGGAGGCAGTAACCTCTGGGTACAGTATGTGCATCTTGTCAGTTCTGCAGCCCCCCCTCCAAAGAAAAAAAAAAGCTACTCTGAAGTCCATCACCCGGTGGCTGGGTGACTCTTATCAGTCGAGAAACCCCTCCTGCCCCGCTCAGAGTCCGTCCTGCAACTTTTCCTTTCACCATTTCCTCCCCGTTTCCTGCGAACGCTGTGCTCCGTTGAATCCTCTGAATTGACACTGTGTTATCTAATTAAAACAGAGGCTTTGTTCGGGGTGCTTTGTGACATTATTTCTGTTGATAACGCTGCGCTCAGTCTGGCACTTCACCCTACCCCTGCCCCCAGTGCGTTCCTCTGATGAATGCAAATGATGACTACGGGGTGCTGTCCAAAATGGCCCCGTTGGCTCTCGAAGGATTTGCCGGGGATTAGCAGGGAAAGCTAGTTTACTGTGGAGAAGTGTGCGTCTGTTTACATCAGCAGTTTGTCGACTGTCTCGCACACCATCACTACCACGCTCCAACCTCCCCAGAGCTGCTGAAGAGACTTCACACCAGCTCTCGACTGTAATTAACGATGCGAGGGTCAGAAGGTATCGTCGGCCACATGATAGGTGAGCCACGGCCGGCCTGCCCATGTTGCCACAGCGTCCTTGAGTAAGGCCCAAATTGCTCCCCGAGGCAGCTGCCGTTTGTGTGCGCAAGAAAAACACATTGTGAAAACACTCTGTAAGAACGCATCTACCTCTAAAAGGCTCTGTATAAGTGCAGGCAATTTGCCATTTGACGGAAGTGTCTTCAAAAGCAGAGCTGTGTGCTGCAGCAAAAAGGAAACTCGCCCCCCCCCAAATGGCATCTTCAAACAGCCTGTGATGTGATGCTCACTCTTGGTGCCTGTGAGTGCTCCGACTGAACAGCTGCGACCTTTTGTTGCGCCGGGCTTATTGGAGATCTTTGATCCCCGCTGGTCTCGTACTTACAGTAGAGTTACCTTGTTGCTTTGACTTTTTAAGGAAGCGCCCGCCCATCAATTTGCCCAGAAAGGGCAACCAAACCGCAGAAGATGAACCCATTGATAAACTCCGCCGCTATTGTATCTCCTGCAGAGATGAACAAGCCGCAAAAATTGGATTTCACATACAAGTGGAATGACTATTGACAGCAGCACCACCCTACCCACCCCTCGCACCCAAGTGCTTGATTGTCACGTCAACAAAATGTGAGAGGGTAACGTCGATGCGCCGAGCTCGGCTTTGAGGAGCGTAATTGGCTTTCCCGCTTACAGCCGTGTATTCAGGCTCAACTGTGCGACCCTTTTGATTGAACTTTCTGTCAAAATAAAAGCCCAAAGAACTGAAATAAATAGGTGCTTTAATACTGTGTGTCAGACTTGGAGCTAGATCGTGTCCATCTATTTTCCGTGCTGCTGCCTCAGCGATTGTGCAGCGCTCGCACGCGGGATGGACGCGTACGAGCTTTCCAGTCATTAGTGCATCTCAAATGTTTTCTTACCTCCAGCTGAGGCAGCCCTGTGGGACTCCAGTGGCACCGCTGAGCGAGAGAGCGCTCGCCGATTTGCTGATTAACGTTATCAAGCATTAATAACGTCTCATTTTCTTTCATTAGGGGCTTCTCAGCTGTATTTTGCTGCCTCTGCAGCATGTCGTGCATTTGATCAAAGCAGCGTGTAGAATATCACCCTCTGTGCTAATTGCTGAAGATGAGGCACGCCAGCAGTGGGAAGGGGGCTGCTGGGTAATTGCTGGCTTTGGCTTTGGATCCAGCTATAAGGTCTGTAGTGAAAGCTCTCAGGACCTGGTCCCACCCCCGAGGCGAAAAGTAAAGTGACAGATTCAGATCTCAGCACAAACTTAAATGGGATTGATGAAGAGGCATGTGCGAGGATAACTTTGGTTGTGCAACAAATCCACGCGGATGTTTCCAGCACGCTGTTTCATCTACAGAGATAGCAGCTTTTTGGCCTTTTGTACCTCAGAGAAGCTAGTTTCTGTGTAGGCGTTTACTTCCTATGAATAGAACCTGCATGTAAAACAGGTTGTAGATGGTAAACCATCTGAGAGGATTTCAGACCCACCTGTTCACGATAATTCGTTGACATTTGTCTTGAGTGCTCTAGAACATATTTTGATGATTTCAGCACTGATAGCTCTGTTAAATTGTATAAACTTCTCCTTGGAGGAAACTCGTCTACAAATCGGTATCTACAGATTTTAGGCGTCAGATTAAAATCATTCTCAGACCTGCAATTGTGAACACAAACGTATGGTTGTTGTCAGTGGTGTAAAGCTTAATTGTTTATTTTCAGAAGACTCTAAAGCTTCGAGTCTCATTTTGGTTAAACTACATGAATACTCAACAATGGTAAGATTAATTTTACTTTAAAGCAGTTCTTGTGACCTGTGCAACATTTAAAAGGTTATTATTATTATTATTATTATTATTATTATTGTTATTATTAAATCCTTTATTTAAATGGGATTGTGATCTCTTTTTCAAGAATGACCTCTGTGCAAAAATTGAGATTGCTACATATTATAACGAAACATAATGCTTCATCACAAATTTATACACGCACAAGAGTAGTTGTGGGGCGTGGGGGATCGATACAGCATATAGTGTTGTGACATGTTGCATGGTGATTATGTGTCGATACAGGGTGACCAAATTTAAAATATTTATTAAATAAATTAAAATACTCTGGGAATAATACGAACTAGAGGGATCATCTCATGCACCACCATCCTGTTATAATGTTAGCTGAGCAAAATTACATTAAATTGGCTCAACCGAAAATCCAACACTGGGTACACGTAATTTGACAAGGCTGCCTAATTCAGACAAAGCTGATAGAGGAGTTACACTAGTAAAAAATAGGAGCGCATCATCGTTCATCTACATCTAAAAACAAGAACCAGTGTCTGCCTGGTGATTGTATTGAATTTCAATTGTGACCGCTTTTGATGACAGGGTGATGGCACAGGTTGCCTGATAGGAGGCAGCTTGTCTGCAGACAGGCACAGTCTGACTTGGACTGACTGCAGTCACTCTCAGATTGTCAAAGGGTTACAAATAACTGTTGTCTAATTTACAAACAGATTGCCATCAGTCTGAAAGAGTCTTTGTCAATGAGCACAACCTGAGGGGTCTCATCTGGCTGCCAGCTGCTTGTACTCTGGTTATATTCCTGTAGAACAGGAAGGCTGATGAGGGCAAATGTCATAGTTAATTGTGAGTTTATGTATATGTGATATTTGGTGATTTATCACAGTTAATTGTTATGTTATTAGAAATAGACTGCATGTAATTGCCAGCTTGACCCCCAGTCAATCACAGACTGATATACATGATAACAGGGGTTGCTCTTTTGCTCTAATTTTTCAGCAAAAAAATAAAATACAATTAATAATTTATAAAAAAAAACAACAACTTTTTCTCAGTGGATACAGCATATATTGACAAAGATTAAGTTTAAGCACATAATTTGGAGTGGAAAATTGTTATAAATCACAATATATGTCATTGCAGTACTAAAAATCTGAATAATATTGCATCGTGGGGTTTCTGGTGATTATCCTGTCTTATGGTTGCCAGTGAATAAAGTGTCAGCAGGTAAACAGGTGGTCTTTTGTAGTACAGATTTTTAAATAAGTCGTAATTCCAACACAGAATCAAGAGGCTTTGAAGTGGATGTAGAAGCATGCATATAAACTAGAATTAGAAAGAAAATACTTTGATGAATTGCCAAATGCACTTGAATGGCCATTAAGATATCTGGGTATGCCTAAAATGTAGACTTAAATCTTCAGTAGTTTTTGCTTAAACCCAACCTATGTATCAACTGATATTAGCTAATAGCTAGATGTATCGGTATCAGTATCTATAACAGCTCATAAATGAAAGTTTAGAAAAGTAAAGAAGAGATGGAAGAAACACCCTTCAACCATGGTATCAGTGTTGATGTTGCCTGCTTTTTCCACTAGAGGTCAGTCTGCAATTTCTCTGTTGTCAACATGTGTTTAAACAACACAAACACAACATCCGAGCGTAGTTGGGCAAGAGTAAACGAGTAATCCACAACTTGTTGGTACAATAAAACTTTAAACTTTATAGTTTTCTCTTACTAAGGACTCATAAATAACTGCACCTAACAAATGTCAGAGATGCTTTGTCAGAAAGAAAAAATAGATTTAAAAAAATATATTTCTAAACCACCAAATGTCAATGAGGGGCTTAAATACCCCATTTCGACTCTACTTTTACCTTCTTTCTAATTGCACAACTTGTGATATTCTGGACCCATCATTAAAAAACAGAATTAGAGCAGTTCTATTTGTTATCAGTGTTTTCTTCTTAAAAGTCACTGTTGTTTCTTGCACTTGGATGCAATTGGACATCTTCATCGGTCCAGGCCTGCGTGTTTGTGAGCGTCAGCTGTGACCAGCATGCTGAAATGACAAATTGACAAAGTGCCAGCCACTATGCACTCCTCCATTAGCTCTATGAATAACCAAGCTTTAGGAGGCAAGAGTGGACCAGGGTAATATATGCATTAAAAACCCTTGCAAAGAAATCACAGGATCTGCTAGCATTGGGAACAGTGGGTTGCCATAGAAATTACAAGTGCTGAAGTTTCCCCTAGCAACAGTGGATTGAAAATAGACTAAAAGTGTCCAGCAGGGCCATGGCTGTAGGCTAAAAGATTGGTTCGAAATAGTTTTTTTCTTGGAGTTATTAATGTTGATAGGTCCTCTTGGATACCAGTTGTGTAAAGATCTCATGATAATTTTGAGGGTTCAGTAGCTCAGGTCAGTTTTGTGTAAACATCTTCCAGTGTTGTGAAAAGTTGTGGCTGTGAAAATGACTTGCATGACTACACAGAGAGTTGATTTTATGCCTCTGTGTAAGCACCTCTCACAGTGTTCTTGTCCCTCAGCTGTATCGCTGGTTAAATTGGAATCACTGACATTTCTAGGCCAGCGATATGGGTCATTTGTATTTGCTGCTAAGTCGCAACATCCATTTGTGAGACATCTGCCAGCACCAGCAGATGTGACCCAAACTGTTCATCCATGGAAACAATCACTTGAAGAGTGGATTAGGTTGTTTAACAGCAGTAAGCTTGTGGAAGTCTTCTTTTAGATGCCGTGTTTGCAGCGAGGTATGCTGTTATTATCCCCCCCCCCCCCCCCCCCCCCCCCCCCCCCGCTTTAGAGATTGCTCAATCATCCATGCCCTTCCAAGGAACAATGTCAATAAAGTGAAGGGTTTGGTAAAAAGATGCTTCAATGCTTCACTGCACAGCTGAAATATGTGATTTTAAAGGGTTTGTAAAAATTTTAAATGACAGAAATGACTTGGATTATATAATAGGTCATTAATGTGCAATGAGCAGATTTTCTTCTTACTTTGCAGGTATTAGTTTTATTCTTCAAGGCTTAGCTGTCCTATGTTTGAGTGGCTTTTTTTTTAAAGAAGGATCCATCACAGCATTTAATGGTTATTTTAATTATTGAATGAGCTGTCAACATAGAAAAGGGGGTTTATTGTACTACATAGGGTGACAATGGTGGTTGCTGGGCTCAGTCTGAAGTATGACTTCAAACTGCTCTAAAGGTTTTTTTTTTTTCCACAGCAAAATAATGGTGCCAACATGGAAGTGGCAGAAATTGCAGTTTCTCTTGGTCAGGCGTGTCAAGCATAAGGCCCGGGGACCAGAATTGGCTTGGCAAAGGCTGTGTCCACACTAGCCCGGATAGATTTGAAAACGGTGTTTTCGTCTGAAAACGCTCCACGTCCCCACTAGCGTTTTCAGCCGTTTTCACAGAGTTGTGCGTCCACATTGAAACGGCCGAAAATGCTTACGTTCTAGTACTGTGCATGCGCAAAACGCATTTCTGTCTGCCGTTTATTTACTTTCCGGCTCTTTGAAACGTCGCGGCAAAATGTTGAGGAAAAGCACCGAGTTTTTTAAATGGACTAACAATGAGGTGGAGTTGTTGCTGTGAGTAACACAAAAGTACAAAGTTGCAAAAGCGAGTGAGAATTAAAGAATTTGAAGAAAAGCTATCTGGAGCATGTACAAACTGATATTAATCTTTAATAGGGCTGTCACAATTGAGAGCAAACAAAACAACTGCTGTATAATGCCCTATCTTAGTTTAATTGGTCACATGACTGCATCATATGACTAACATGCGTCATCGTTTTAGAAGTGTGGACAGGAGGCCAAAACGCAGAGAAAACGATGCGTTTTCAAACGAAAACGCATTAATGTGGACGTAGCCAAAGACGCCAATCTGGCACAATGGAAGATTGATAAAGTCTCTACCCCAATTTTCATTCATACTACACTAAAGTGGTTACGTAATAGAAATGACAGAAAGTTACTGTTTTTCCACTATCTATTTATATAAATGACTGTTTTTATTATACTGGCTCTGCTTAACAAAAATAAATTGTGAATAAACAAATTTTTTTTTATAAATAAAGGATAATCTGGACAATTATCTACCAGAACGTTTCCAATTTATGAATGAAACCTGGTAACCAGATTCTCAAGTAAAATAATATTCAATTCAGTATTTCAATAATATTTATTATTTATTTTCAATATGGGCTAGAGGGCTATCTAATAAAAAAATAAAACTTCTTCTTTTACATTTCAAAAGGGCTTTTGAGAAAGTTTTCTCAAGTCCTTAAATTAACAAAAGAAAGTAGTTTGAGTTTCCCCTTTCCTTCTTTTTCATTAACAACATTTCACATGTAGCCAAGCTCAGGAAACACTGACAGCAGCTCTTTTCTCTCTTTCTGTTTCCCTCACTTACTTCTTGGCACTTCTGCATCTCGTCTCGTCACTTTTCTGTTTACACACGCACATGTGCAGACAGACATTTTCAATGAAGTGACATGACTGGCTGATTAGCATCACGTGGATGAATTGCATTGGTGACCTAGGTTTGGGACTGTCTGTGGGTTTGTTGTGACTTACCAGTGTCAACTATCATAGTTAAAAATAGAGCATTCATTAAGTGCTGTAAAAAAAAAAAGATTAATATTGTAAACAGGCGATGGTTACTCACCAGTTTATTGCATCTTTCAGTAACCAGTGCATCCTCAGCTTATTGACACACTCCAGTAGAAGAAGGTGACTGCTCCTAACAGCATTCACTCCCTCCTCTCACTGAAACTTCTCTTACTCACTAGGAAGAGACTTACCTCCCACAGCAAACATTGAGAGTCAGACTGAGTCACTCACACAAGTGCAGTTAGGCTATTAGGTGTTGAGTGAAGCAGTGGAGACAGGCGAACTGTTGTGGACTTAATTTTGGATTTAACTACCAGTTTATTATCTGTTCTTTCTCTCTCAATGCGCTGTTTAAATGCCCCACTGTGCCCCGTCCCTTGGCTTACAGGTGGGCCTGCAGTTTGTGCTGACTGAGTATTTTGTTCAGGATGGTTTAGTCAGGAATATTTTTTGCTAGCATTAGAGACATTTATTGTGGTAATGTAATTTTCCTCATTTGATATGCCACCAAGCGCCTCCTTGATTCCCATAACATCAAATACCTCAATCCACTGGCCACTGAAATAAATGGCCATATTAGCCGTGTAGTATAAATCTGATGTTCACAGTCCTCTCCTAAATGCTCACACTGACCATTTTTTCCTATTCTTGGCTCTGCATGACGTCAGTGATAAAAGATATTCCGAATACGGTCATACCCACAGCTCTGGCTGTGAGCACAAAAACCCCACCCACCTGCTGCTGATGAAACCTTCTCTTTAAAAGGGGCATCCAGTGGGAAGAAAGTTGGCATGAAGGGGAGGGGAGAAGGGAAGGGAAAAAAAATCACTTTTTACACACAGAGGATAAACTGGGGAGCTGCACGAAGGCCTGGTATAAGATAAATAAGGATTATTTTGAAGTGTGAGTCATGAAAACTCTCTAGTAGAGTTCAAGAATAAAAATATGGAGCAAGGAATGAGCAGTAGAGGTCCCATTTACGTGTGTGTGTGTGTATATATAAAATATTACAGTGAAAGAATAGTTATAGTGTATACATGATGTGATAGGTTGCCCCTCAGTGTAGGAAAGCTATAAGATTAATTCATGTTTTGTCCCCTTGGGCTTTTGAATATCACATTCTTCAATGAAGTCACGAGTTGGAGTTGTGGAGTAAAGAATCTGAAAAAAGAAAGAAAAATGCAGGCGTTTCCATGAACTCATCCACAGCCCCAAGGTTGTGTCTATTTCTAGCACCAACCTTTTACCACCACTCCACACACTGCCTGATGATGCAATGCTGCACAGTTGTACAAAAACACCTTCAGTGTCTCTGCTTTTATAATGACTAAAATTCATCAACCGCTCACCCTTGTAAGAGATATTGATTTGTTGCAACAACACAATACCTTCACAGACTGCGACTCTCTGTCCTGACTGTTAAAACAGATATTGTGCAGCACGACTCCCTCTATAAGTAAGACGTCTGCTACCATATATATATATATTCTGCTTCACCGTGCTCAAACCTTGGCAAAGTAGTTGAGTTCTTCTTGGAAAAAGTCTTTACCCTGCTGAGAGTCTTTGCCCATTCTGCCACAGTTAATGAGAGCCTGTCAGGGGGGAAAAACACATACAAGATAATGATGCCTGCCATAAGTGTCTTATGCTAATGTCATGCTGAGTGTGAATAAAGCATGTGGGGCATGGCTTTACTTGTGCATGCATTACACATCTGGGGGTCCCTCAGGGGGGAACTGTGCACAGGTGTGTCAGTTATGGATATGTGCATAATGGAATTAAAGCATTTCATACTGCTTTGATAAATTTATAGTTTCTGCTTTGTTGGTCTAAAAAAAAAAAGTCGAAAAGAACAAAATTGACATAATTAAACTGGACGTTTGATCTTGGATAGTATGGGCTGGTATCTTTTCTTCATGTATATCTATGTGAGTGAGTGGCATGGCAAACTTAGTATAAATTCAGGCCAGCTACAGCTGAGCAGAGCAGCTGAGAGCTCAGCCAACCTTGCACCCTGTGATCGAGAGTTTCACGCTGTCAGCCAGCGGTCACGATCTGCTGAAGAACAGCGACTGCTCGCCCTCATTCGGACAGCCGCACTTGACAGACATCATCTTCTCTGATCTCAGATCAGAGCTCCCATGTCGCAGCTTCTTCGTGGCTGGCAGGCACCTAGTTATTCAGGCAGAGTGGTGAGGCACTTTGATGGCGCAAAATCGACCCTTCAATCAAATTCCAGTTTATCCTGTTTTGATTGATGTGGAGTGGATGGAAAAACACAGAAATGATCATCGTAATTTAAGCTGTGTTATGTGGATGGGGTGAAGTGGAGCACTAAATTCTCTGTCATGTTTTGTTATTTTGGGTTCAGCAGACTGCATAAAAAAATGAAAGAAAAGTGCTTTTTTTTTTTCAGTTGTTTTTAACATTACACACTAACAGTGCCTCATTGGACATTATTCCATCTCACAGATAAGACCCCTAAATGCTGTCATATTGTAGAAAAAAGAAAAACAAATGTTAGTAAGAAATCAGCGTAAAGCTTTGAAGTCATAGTGTGTAGAGGGCCATCACTGTCCACAAAGCCAAAAGCTTATTTAAGTGATTGTTCTTGAACAAGATCTGCTGGTGCCTATTTGTACAGGACAGACAGAACAGAGCAAAATGAAGATCTGAAGGAACTCTAGCAGGGCTTTAACCCCCCTGAGCACATGTTCAGATCTTTTAAGGTAAAGATCTGTGATGACTGAGTGTAGACATACAGCATTGTTCAAAATTCTTGAGCCGCCCTTGATTTCTTTATATTTTGCTTCCCTTTTAAAATTGGTCTTGAGCAATAGTCCTCCAGGCTTTCTGACGGTCTTTCAAAGTTTTTCTGTGGACATTTGGACATTTCCACATCTGCAGAAAACGGTGGAGGCTCAGTGGTGTTGGAAACAAGCACAGTGAGATTTTTGCTCCATTGTGTAAAAGTTTCTTGCCTAAGAGAGTTCAGGCTGTGTTGAAGAATAAAGGTGGTCATACAAGTTATTGACTTTCAGGCTTGTTAGAAATAGTTTTTACTGCATTTACATGTATGTTTGCAAATATTTCAATAAATGTCTGAAGGCTATTTACTATTTTCCCACCAAATGCAAAGAGATGAGCAGTGGCTCAGGACACTTCTGTGTCTCCGCAGTGCTAAACATGCCTGTAGCTTAAGTTATTGCTTTGGCGTGGTTTGAATCTCCAAAAGGAGGCAGCTTTAATGATGTAGAGAGAAGAGCTCGCTTTTTAGCCTTTTACTTATTAAAGATGGCCTTTCTTCTAGTTCCATAGTGATACCTCGACTGTGTGTATCTGCTGATAACGGGAACTGAGCCGATACCAGTGTTAAATTAATAATGGGTGACCATAACTGAACAGCAGAGACCGAGAATCATTGCTATATGTGTAAAGAAACATCAGACTCAACTTTAAAAATCCTTTCAAACTTTTTAACATAAAGTGTAAGAAAAAAATACATCCAAGAAATTTCCAGAATTTTTGGTGTTAGTTAAATAATAATTGATATCAACAAGATAAATACAATGGAAAAAGCAATATACTTCTGTTATGCATCTGATTTATTTGCATTGGACTGACTTTGAATATCACAGTGCCTGCTACTATTTCATTGTCACACAGCTACGGAGCTGACAGGAGACAGCTGAAGTGAAATAATATTTAATGGCATTGACGACACGTTACTTTATCACAAGTATAACGAAAGCTTAAAGCAGCGTCCTTCTAACGTCTTGGACTAACTCTCTGAACAAAGTGAGAGTGAGCGAATGAGTGAGAGAAAGAGAGAAATCCACATCTGATCTTTTCACCCGTGATGGCTCACTTTAACCACAGTTTGTTCTTAAGTGAAACAGTTTTGCAAACATACAGACAGAAGCTGTTGGTGTAGCTACAGTGAAACACCTCCAACTCCAACAGAGAAGTGAACTGAGGGGACTGACACCAGATCATTGTCAGAGAGATTACCTTACAATATAAAGCGCCTTGAGGCGACTGTTGTTGTGATTTGGTGGTGTATAGATAAAATTGAATTGAATTGATATGGGCTCCACCTTTTTGGGTCTATATCAGGCCGATATCCTGTCCAAATATTGAGTCGGCACATCCCTATTACTTATGCTAATTTACCTTAGACTGTACATAAAAGATGGCTATCACCTTTTGACTTTCTGGCCACACGATTTGAAGCCTCAGAGTTGGTGCACTGGCTGGCACATTTTTGTTCTTTGTTTTTGTAACCATAGGTGAGTGTTTGCAGATAGCTGCTGGCCACAGCTACCCACGCCCAACAAAATCCAGATGATTTAGCTTAAAAAAAAAAGATAATCTGTAATATTGATTTGAAGGTATAAATTCTTATCTTGTGTTGTCTTGAGGCTGGAGTTGACCCGTGGTCACTGTCAAAACACACTTAATAAATGAATCATTCATCACAGTAATTGGTTGTAAAAATCAGAGGGAGTTTCTAAGTTGCATACTGAACAGCAGGGCTTCGTGCATTATGTTGGTCTGTGCTGATGTCACAAGTATTTTACTTTAGAAACGTCACGCAACAGTCGAGGTTGTTAACAGTGTGTTTTCTCAAATGTTAATTTAGGTGACGAAATGTGAACAGGAATGTGTCACAGCCCAGTGGAAGTGAGTTTGGGCTTTGAGACAATCCTCCTTCTAAAGCAGGTGGACTGGATTTATAACGATGCAAAACGAGAACATCGCCGAGAAGCTGAAAATGGCACAATGACCATTTTCCTCTCGATGATCTCGTTCTCATAATCATTAGAAGTCAAATTAATTGAAAAAAAATAATTGAAAATAAAATAGGTGGGGAGAACTCCTATACCTAAGTCGTGTACTGACTGCCTGTGGCAACCGTCTCAGTGTGTTTCACATCTTGTGCTGGATGTAGCTCCATAAAGCCAGCCATGTGAAATATTTTCCACTGAAAGGTTGATGGGTAGTAACATTGTGAAGTTCTCAGCCCGAGGCGAATGCTGCACAGGTCATCTGCAGGAAGCCGTTGCTCTCAGTGACTTTCTTTTCCAAGTACTGGAATGACAAAATGTCAACAAGTAATTAGCAGTGAAAACAAAGCTGTGACACGTTATTAAGCCGGTACAAATGAAGTTTGATTTTTAAAGAACGTAAATACAAGAAGAAGAGAAAGGTCAAGGACCTTGTTTTCCAGAGTGTAGCTTACATTAATCACTATGATTAGCTCGTTAGTATCTAGTTTTGGCTGTAGATTTATGTTCATTGACTTGCAGTGTATGCTGTTTAAGAGCTTTTCCACTTCGGGGCCAGTTACTCCGACAACTGATGGCTTTTCTTCTGATCAATGAATGTTGACAGATGATCCCTCTTTCCTTCAGTGGGATGAAATGCACAACCTTTTAAGGCTTTGATTTGGTTTCTTATGGTTTTTTTTTTTTAAATAAAATTAAGTCACAAAATGACCTTGTCTTTTGGACACAGCTTAATTAATCACTGGGCTACTGTGCTGTTTCCAGGTTTATGCACATTGCAAACAACCAATAAATAAATTGGCTATTTGCAATTTTCTCAATAGAAATCTGTAACTGTGGTCTATGATGTCGAGATATAAATTCTTAATCTAGTGGTAATACCCTAGCTGATATTCATGCCATGCTTTCATCTTTTGTTTTTTTGCGTAGTGGCATCACTTTAAAAAAAATGTAAAATAACACAGCCGTGCCTCAGCCTAGAGTCATTTTAGCGGCACTCGCAAGGTAATAACCACTTAGAATATGGGATTGCTTCTGTGCGGAGTGAATATATCCTTGACAGCCGACTAACACACAGTTTTTTTGTTTGTTTTCCAGATTACCCAGGAGCAGTTTATTCTTGCATCCCAGTCCCTGCACCTCCAACGACCAGGCTGCGATGCCGTGTACCCGGTGGGTTTATACGGGTGGAGAAAAAGATGCCTCTATTTCTTCCTGCTGCTGCTCCTGGTCACCATGATAGTTAACCTGGCCCTCACCGTCTGGATCATAAAGGTTATGAATTTCTCAGTGGTGAGTACAGCACGGCAAACACACACTTTGAGTTATCAGAAGGAAGCCTATGATCTCATCATTAAAGTCAACATATGAATAGATTCTGACTGATATTAATATTTGGTGATTTAAAAATGTGATATGGGCCAGTAATTATTTTTCTTGCAGGCACAAAAAACATAAACAGATTTTTTAATAACATTTGTTACGTGTATTTATTTGTGAATTCTTACTAAGATAACATGACTGCAGTTTGTTTTATTGTCACAACAAGTCGTGAATTACTGTGCCCAGATCAGCTGGTTCTTTCCAGTCCAATCCAGTTTTATTTATAGAGCACTTTTTATTGAAAACACAAGTTTGACAAGGTATCATACAAAGGAGCAGTACACTCTCAACAAGTCAATGAAACAAAAAAAAACCCTTGAAAATAATATTAATAATAATAATAAATAGAAGGTAAGAAAACACCACTCTGATTCTGATTTAAATGCCAAGGAACAAAGATGAGTTTTAAGATGTGTTTTAAAGGGAGCCAATTTAGCTCAGTGAGTGAGCAGGTGACCCTGTGCCCCATGCAGCAGCCTGGGTTTGATTCTGACCTGTGGTGGCCCTTTGCTTTGTCTTCCACTTCTCCCTCTCTCTCTCCTTACTTTCCTGTATTCACTGCTCTACTTTCAAATAAAGGATAAAAATGGCCAAAATAATCTTAAAAAAACAGTGAGGGGGCCATCCAAACATGGGCACTGCGCTACTTTGGGGTGGTAACTGAAAAAGCTTGATTGTCCCTGGTTTTCAAATGGGTTTATGGGCTGCCAGGAGCAGATGGTCCATGGACTTCAATCTTCAGGGAACATTTGGAGTCAGCAGCTAAGATATGTATTGTGTTGCTGACTCTTTAAATTTTAAAAAACAAATTTAAAAAAAATTGTAGTAGTAGTCTAGACGTGTTGTGACAAAAGCATGAATGAGAAAGTGAAAAAAGTGGTCCTTTGTGAAAGCCTTAGATCAGCGGTCCCCAACCCTGGGCCATGGACCGGTACCGGTTCGTGAGTCGTTCGGTACCGTGCCGCGAGAGTTGAGGTTCGGGTGTGAAATTTATGGTTTTCATTTATGGTTTTTTATCATTAACTTGGTTACCCTGGGTCTTTTCCCGTGTTGTAGTTGTGTGTCTGATTTTGAAAGAAATATATACGTGTTACCATAGCGACCAGAGAGCATTAAGGGACAGAGAGGAGGATGTTACTCTCAATGTTGTTGGTGCATTTCAGGAGGACCCTGCTAATAAAGTTACACAATTACACAGTGAATTTGCGTTTAATATTATATTTACAAAAAACCACAGTTTTTGTCTTGGTCGTATAATTTTATTTTGTTGTATTTATCTGCTACACCTTAAAGGCCGGTCCGTGAAAATATTGTCTGACATTAAACCGGTCCGTGGTGCAAAAAAAAGTTGGGGACTGCTGCCTTAAAAGGTTAAAAACTAGGTTTTATTACAGAATTTACAGAATTTATCTGCTTGTCTTGCATAAAATCAAAGGGCAGTTTGAGACCAAGATTAGCCACTGTGGTTTTAATATACGGCTGCAGAAGGCCCAGGATCAAGAGAGGAGCAGCGCACTACAGCAGTGGTTTAGGGGAGCTGACATCATTACTTTTTATGGACATGTTTACATTTTCTATGCAGATGACACCCAAATTTACAAAGCCATGGTTAAAAAAATCAGTCCCAGCAGGAGAAGGTAAATAGAAAAAAGAATTCCACATGACAGAGAGGCTAAGGAAGACAACAGCTGTGTCCCGAACGTAGGCTGCATCCTCCTGAGGCCGCATTTGTAGACCGATTATGTCACAGCAACGCGACGAAGGCTGTCCCAATTCGCCGACACCTACGAATGTGGCCGACAAATGCGTCCTCCTTTTCCCCAGATTTGAAGGATGGGTCGGGTGTATCCTTCGTGGCCCACCATATCCCAGAATTCATAGCGCGACCCAGCCAATTCCAGTTTCTGACAATGGTGGCCGCTACTAAGTTTTAATATTACTCTTATTACTCTTTCTGGGTCACGAAATAAAAGAATGTAGCTGTGTAAACTTCAAATATCTGCTCGGTTTATCAAGACATTGCATATTTGCAAAAGTGCTCCAACGTTTTCGGAGACGTCTGTTACCCACCAGGTCGAATAGCTAGCTGAGGGTTCAATGGTCACTAGAGCTGGTGAGGACAGCGGACTCCCGGCTTCATCGTTTTCAGACCCCCGATGTCTTTCGCTACTCAGGTTAATATATAAGTCACTCAGATAACTTAAAAATGTTTGGCTTTTTTTCAGTGTTTTATTTGTTCCGGACTAAATCGGTTTGGTTGAGATCAAAGTTATTAGATTAGATTAGATTAAATAAAACTTTATTAATCCCTCGGGTGGGTTCCTCTGGGATTTTCACACAGCTGAATAAACGTCAAACAGAAAACTGATTAAAAAGAGGTATGAGATGGTCAAGAATTTCGGCAGTGTCCTGTTATATTTTAGATAGCAAGGAGCAGACAGCTGAGTTTATTAAACTCCACCGAGACAGCGGTGATGCAAATCTGAAGGCTAGACCGTCCCATTTCACAGTCTTGCACTTCCAGCTTTCTCGGTCTTCGGAGGACCCGGCCCACGTAGACAGCTGCAGATTCACGAAAGTGGATTACTTTTGCTTGTGGCGTTCCAAAAACATAAAGCCTACAAGGAGGTTGGTTAGTGCCCTCTGGTGGACAGACTGTGCAATGCCAGCACTCATAATATTGGTGGAATAGTGTTTCTCACCTTGCTTGTGTAATTTTTAAATGTTTATTTACCAGCTGATATAAACCCCTGTAGATATATATCAGCAAATGGCTAATATTAGGCAATAATATCCGCCTGCTGCTATATCAGTCCCGCTCTAATCCAAAGCATGAAGAGCAGTATTTGAATAAGCCAGGACTTGTCTGTGATTTGTGGACTGCCGTGGACAGAGGGAGCAGTCATGAGTTTGGCTGCTTTGCTGCCTCCTGATTCCTAACAGGTGGCCATTATTGAGGGGAAAATGAATTCCCACATTTATCAAGTTATCTTGCAGAATAATGTCAGGGTGACTCGCCGTCAGCTGGAGCTGAGTAAAGTTTCCAGGACAAATAAACTCCCTGACTGAATTTCATCAGACAAAAAAATAAACAGTATTGTGTTTGGGGTGGCCTGAGAGGAAATCTTATATCTGTATGTGCAGGTAGATATTTGAGACCAGCACTAGAGATCATATATTTATACATATATTCATAGGATCTCTAGTGCTGTCCTCAAACATGTAAAGAAAACTGGTCCAGAATTTCTCCTTAAAGCTGTCAGGCTCTCCTTCAGAGCTATCAGATGTGCGCAATTAAGCTCATTGTTGCAAAGAAGGCTTGTACTCTTATTAAATCCAGCATCACTGAAATGAAGTGTTGGTCCGTCCTCCTGTGCCTATCAGAGGTGTCTACCGCTAACTCAGTAGGAGAACCATAATGCTGTATCCAGAACAGCATTTGTGGTGTGCGTCTTGTTCTCTCAGACACATTAACAGTCGTTGGAAGCTTTTATTTCACTTAGAGTAGGCTAAAAAGTTGTTGGCAGCATTGTCTTCACTTTACCGTCTTTACCCTCTTTGGTACACTCCAGTCTGTGCTGTGTCCCAACCCTCTCCTATGAAAAGGATTTATGATAATAATATAATTATGTAAATCAGACAAATCAGCCAGTGTACAGCAGTAAGATTTGATTGAGACTGCTTTAGTGTCTAAACTAAACAAGTATTGACAGCAGGGTTACAAATATAGGGGATTAAATATATATCGGGCATCTCGTGCTGTGTACTGGATTCGTCTGGATTCTGTAGTATTAGGAAAAGCCTTGGCAGCAGAACGTGTTAATCTCAAGCAAAATCCAAACAGGCAGAAGCTGCGAGCTCCTCTCATGACATTTTCAGGGACAATGCACACAATTTACCATTTTGTCAACAAATTCCCAATGGCAGCACCCCTCCCAACCCCCCAAAACCCCCTCGACTATTACAATCACTCCTCTGCTCCTTCTCCTGTCATCAATCTATGTCATGAGTAAAAGACCTTATCAGTGCTGTTGGTGTTGCTTCAGAAAATGCACTTCGCTGCTCCCGATCTCTCAGGACTCAGCAAGTTTCATTAAAAAAAAAAAGCATAACAGTAGCTTCTAAGAACCGCACCACGAGGGCATTGCTGTTACATTTTAAAGTTGCCACTGATTATCATTTATTTAAATGAGATGAAATTGGAGAACTTACATAAAAAAATAAGTCACTTTGAACACTTGGTGCACACAACAATGCTTGATTTAAAATAAAGCAAGATTTTCCACTCAGCAGCCATATTGGCAACCTATCAAGGGAAAAAATCCTCAACATTAGGTTTCATTTTCTCCAGTACATAAAAACTGCATTACTGCATTTCTTTGCGGCAAAATGAGATTGTCAAGCACAACAACAAATTTCATTAAAACCTGCTATAAATGTTGCCAGAAAGAGTCAGTCTGCTATCAGTGAGTGATTAAATGGAGTCAAATTGGTAATATAACTGTAATAAATCATCAAAAATCTCATATCTGTTGTTGTCTACGTAGACAGAAATCCACAGAAATATAACCAAAATATAACCAGAATATAACCAGAATATAACCAGCTGGCAGTCAGTCGGGTCGAGTCCCCTGGAGTTGTGCTCACTGACAAAGACTCATTTAGACTGACGGCAACATGTTGGTAATCTGTCTATAAATGAGACAGCAAACCTTCGACAATCTCTCTCAGAGCGATTGCAGTCAGTCCAAGTCAGACTGCAGCTGTTTGCAGAAAGGTTGCCTCCTATCATGGATGGTAATTCAGTTGAGATAATTTAATGTAAGTTATTTTGGCTAACATTATCTCTGGATGGTCGTGCATCAGATGATCACTCATATTTGTAGTATTTCCAGAGAATTTTAACTTAATTTTTTGATGAAATATCGGTATTTGGTATCCTTGTATTGATACAGTATCGCAGTAGTACAGTTTTTTTGTTTGTTTTATTGTGGTAACATGGTTTAACATTGTAATATGCTGTGTAAATACAGTATATGTAATTGCTCAATGATAATTCCATCATTAGAAAAGTAATAGACTGTCTTGCTTGTTTACTATGTTAATGCATTAGCAGGTATTCTGCTTGGCTAGAGATACACCACGGTGCTGTTATCATAACTCTGACAACCTAATCACACATTCAGTTGCTTCTGAATTTGAGTCTCTATTCTGAATTTCAGTAAAAGTAGTTGTTCAGTATTTATAATCTGCAGGATGAACATTATTAGCTCAGTTCAAACAATGATGTTAAGCACTATGATGTAAGGCCAACAGGGATTCATTGCAGGTCTAGCAATCAAGCTCTTAAGACTTTGAGTCAACTATTAATCTTAGGATTAATAGTTGACTCCAGTGGGACGGGATAAACGCTCACCATAAAGCTGCCCGGTAAGTCAGAAGTCACAACCTGAATGTTTCCAGCAAGCTGAGTGTGTGAATATCTCTGCAGTTACATCACACAGGCAGCCTGATGATGCACACTGCTCAAAAGCATTGATTGTTAAAAATAAAGTTTCTCTGAAAATGCTTTTTTCCCCCTATAAATATAGGAAAATGGATTATGTGACTCAATCCTTTTTGAAGTCACTGGTCTGAAAACCATGTGGGCTGTTTTCCGTTTTTATTTATTTATTAATTTTTTTCTGGGTGAAGTGTTAGGCTGTGTGCGTGTGCTATCTTGGATCCCTCATCCTCTGACTGGATCAAATAGGATGATAAAGCAGATATGTAGCATTAAAGAAACGACTCCAAAACTTCTGCCCGTCTGTCGAGGGCAGAGGGGGTAAAGCTCAGGTTGTTTTTGGCTCCACAGTTTCTCTTTTAACCGTGGCAGGAGTTCCTCCTCTGGAACATCACCCTTTGTTTCACTGATGCTGAGGGTCTCCTTTAGACTTTGAACATTATCGAACTGGAGCTGTTTGTGACGCCCTCCTTTTTCTCCTACCTCCCATCTACTTATTTAAGTGACTGCAGCGTGTGCTGAAATCTTCACACCCACTATGCCGCCTCCTTCCAGCACAGCAGCGACTTCACAGTCTGACCTCCACACTGCCACACACACCTCCTAAACTCCCCTGACTTTGTTCTCCTGTCCGTCCCCGCTCTTTGCTCTCATGCATGATGGCGCTCTCCCTGCTGTTCTCTGCCTCTGTAATTCACTCCATCCATTTGTGCCGCTAGCACTATGGACGCTTTCAACACATCCCTCAGGGCCAATCTGTTCGTACACATCCCTACAAAGCTGTCCTCACACTTCAGTCTGCTCATTGTGGTGCAGCAAGGCATAACCTTGTCCAATTTCTACTGAATTATATACAGCCCAAAATCAGCCCCCGAGTAAATGTGAGGTGAAGTTGCAGGATCATGCTTCATTTCATACAGTATTTGGTATTTCATATTTTCTTAAAATTGATGTAGCTTCTGTTGAAACGGGATGGCAAAGAATCAATTTAAGTGCAAACCACTGGACTGTTACCTGTGGAGAGAGGTAGGACTAGCTGTACAGCTAGATAGTTGAAAAATCGGCGTGACTTTTATTGGTGTGACTTTTTTAAAGCGCACAGGTGAAGCAAAAGATCCCACCAAAGATGTGCTGCTTTTCAGAAAGTTCAATCACACAGATGGCCAGACAACTTTTAAAGCTGAAAAGTTTAAATTTAGCTTCTTACTGCAGGAACATCTCAAGTGAAACAAATTCGTTATTAACGATCCCTATTTTGTTCATACCCAGACGTTGTGCTATTAATAATGAAAACTTAAACATGAAATCCTGAACATGTGGAAAGGTAGTTAAGGCGGAACAAATTTCTTTTGAGACTCAAAGTTTTTAAAAATATTTTTCTATTTCCATAGCAGAACACAAACTAAGGTGCACTGAACATATTTACAGTCCAGACAATCAGAGAGAAAAATTTATTAATTAATAAATTAATTAAAAGAAAAGAAAAGAAATTACTTAATTAAAACAAATATAACAATAAATAAATAAATGAACAATTTGAATAATTTTAAGTACTAGTATTGGGACAATAATGCAACACACAAAAATAAGCTGGTAATTACCAAAATCCTTTTTTATGTTAACACGAAATTATAATTATTGTTGTCATCCATTTATTTCCAAATGTACAGTTTTACCAAAAAAAAAAGTAGAAAAAATGAGTAAAGCACATTGTTGCTTTTTTAATCAAGATACCAAATCAGTTATTTTCTTGTATTCCTGAATAGAAGAATCAGTTTTAGTGGTTAAACTTGAACTTGAATGTTGAACTAGTTTTAAGCAAATTTTTTGAGAGATTTCCCAAAATTTCTTGTTTTTATATATAGATATGTATATAAGACGTTTATTTGTTGATACCACATACTTTTTAGTTTTTAATTTTATGAATGATGGATGTAGCCTCAACGACACATCCCATTGTGTAGCCAAATCATCAAAAAGTATCAAAGATGGTACAAAAAAATGAAGCCAGTGCAAAATGGCTTAAATCTAAACACCACCGGATGGCGATAGTTGTGACTCCCTGTCCTATAAAGTCTATGAGAAAAACAGCTTTCTGTCTTGACCTCTGTGAACTCTTTCCTGCAGAGTTTATGGGCTCAGTCACACAGTTTGAGAAGCGCTTATGTAAAACTTGAAGGTGAGTAAGATAATGGATAATAGCTGGAACGGACCATCTCTGCAGAATATGGATGTCTTTAATGTCACGTGCCTCTCCTTTCTAATGGTTTTCCTGCTATTACATGCCAAGTGTCTGATTTGACTGTTAAATTCTAATACAGCGTGCTGCTTGAAATGTAAGTTGGTCCTTTTTCAAAAAGGAGTTGGCTGGCTCTTGCAGTTATTAATCATTAAACTGTGTGTGGCGAGGAGCAGCTTGAGCCGTTTTGATAGCAGTTAAAGAAAGCTGGTGTGTAAGTGGCAGTGACTGTCAGGTCCCATATGGTTAAAAAAGCTCTGTTGATATTGTTCGCAGCCATTATTTTCCTCAGCAGAGTCTTTAATTTTGTCCAATTTATCACACATGCCCATTTATGTAAATGCAGTGGACAAAACATTAGCAGCAGCTTTGAATGTATCACAGTGCAGTACAACACTACCCACTTTGACCTTGGTAAGAAGAAAACCCCCAAAACTTGCATATTAATATACAATACTGAGCTAATACTATTTCATGCAAATCAGCAGGACCATAAATCTAATTTCTTTCTTATTTCCATGAGTCTTCTCAACATTCACTTCCATAGCTGCCACATTAGTCTGTTCCTCCTCAGTTTGCCTCCCACTGCATGCAGCCTGTCACCCTGACAGTGCTGAGTGTCTGTGGCATTGTCACCTCGATGTCATGTCCTACTTCTTCCCTGTCACTCAGCCCCGCTGCCTGTCCACCGGCCTGTCTGCTACACAACAGCTTGAGCTCCGTCTAATGTACTTCACCGACGCCAGGATTCTTTTTTTTTTCTTTTTTAAAAAACGTTTGGGAAGCTATAATCCTTTAAATCAAATCAGGAAAATGAACACAGCTTCTTACAGCATCACTGATGATCATGACTCTGTTTCAGGATGGAATGGGAAACCTCAAGCTGAACCAGGACGGGATTCGCATGGAGGGAGTCAGCGAGTTTCTTTTGCCTCTGTATGTTAATGAGATTCAGTCCAGAAGGGTAAGTTGCTCCCTTTTCTCACCAGCTTCAAGTTGCTTGTTGATCAATACTCTGACTCTGATGCACTAGGAATAAGTACCATTGACTGAAACGCATGTGAAAAGCTCTCAGGGAGAAAGATGTCTCTAAAGCTGCAGACAAGCTCATATTGATCTTTCACTGTTGAGGAAGTTATGATCAATTCATTATCAACAAAGGCCAACTTTCCTCCGAGCTCAGACTTTATGCATGCCTGGGTTTAAAAAAATAAAATAAAAATAAAATAAAAGACGACCCCTTTCCTCTCTGTGTATTACTCCTTCCCTCATTTCCTGTCGTCCTCAAACGGCGTATTATCAGGGCCTCCCATCGGCAGGAGGTGGGTAATAGGCTGCTTCTCAGCTCCTCTCAGGCCACATACAACCTACAGGAGATTACAGACGATTACAGGGGGGGACCAGAGTGTCCCTGCTGGATTTCCAATCAAGCCCACGCGATAAATTCCTTCCCCTGTGCACTTCCTCCCTCTCCTTTCTCCTCTTTGATGTTTAGTAGATTAACCAACACAGCTCCAGCCCAAAGTTGATCCAAATGTTCTTCTCCCACACAAATCACAGACGCTCAGTTGGATCATCCCCTTTTTCAGTGATTAGGCATGGTGCAGAAAGCAATTTCAAGCACTGTAGGCTAGGGTTCCAGTATAAATTTGATTTTTTCCTTTTTTTTTCTGTTTTTTTTTTTTTTTTTTTGAGGGACATGGATGGAGGAAGTAGCTCGATTATGGCTCCAATTTGCCACAGCAGATTGAGAAACAACTCGGAATTGCCCACTCGTGCTCTTTGATGTCCTAGTTGGAGCTAAATGTTGATTTAAATATAACGCTCTTGTGCCTTAGGAAAAACCACCTCACGGCTATAGCAGATGCCCAAAACTGAGTATTAGACAAAGCCAATATTTCACCGCCTAGTTCAATACCACCTGCAGACATTTTTACTGTCTTGTTTTACAGACAGCGCTGTGCAGGGCCCCTCTTATCTGCCGCACCAGAGATATTTGCAGGACAAAAGTCTCCATGGGTCACTCAATATTTCCTCACCTGACGAAATATGTCAAGCACACACAGAGCAGGGATTATGGTTATGGAGTTTACACAACAGTGCACGGTGCTTCTCTACAGTCAGATAACCAGCATTGATCAATAAGCCATTACCACAAATGGCAGTGAACTTGGTAGTGCATCAAAGGTTTCTTAAAATCAAATATAGCATGAGCTTATTTATTTATTTATTTTTTTCAAGCTGCAGCTGCTAAACTCACAGTAAGCTGTAGTTTGATATGTTTTTTTTTTCCTTTTCACGAGTCAATCATTGCTTTAAATTTTAATCAGTAACTGAAGCTGTAATCTGCGGGTACCATATTGAAATACTCCCTCTGCTTATTTTGGCAGTAACTCTGATAGCTGGCAGCAAAGTACATGCTGAGTAGCCCCTTAAAAAGGCAGAGTAGCGTCAGAGTAGCATGTTGCGAGGTGACAGCTGTTCTCTTTCAGTTTACATTGATTAACCGAGCAAAATCATGGGAAAAAATGCAATCAGGTTGTTTTTGTTGTGTTTTTTAAAGTGTCAGCAGGTTAGCATTTTGACCTGCAGACTCTTTTGCAGGTCGAAATGATTAAAAGAAAGTCACTGTGGATGATATGCTCTGTTTAAAGGCGTGTGTGTTGTTGTGGGTTTTTTTTTTTTTTTTTTTTCGTTTTTACTGTCATTCTGTATCATTGCTGCTGTTTGGCCCTACTTTCAAATTCAATTGAATTCAATTGAGTTGAGTTGAAGTTCAGTTTATTCCTGCACATTTAATTGCATCCACCTACCTGTCACCCAGGGGACAGAGGCAGACAGGAGGGAAATAAGAAAGGAAGGAAGAAAGAAGCCACTGTTAATCATAAAACCAAAGTCTTGTCGGTTTTGTTTAAATCTTTATTTAACCATGAAGTGGAGCTCTTGAGATTTAAAATCTCTTTTGTGAGAGTGCGCTGGAGAGCGGGCTACGCCAACCTAGTGTTTATTTAATGGCAGGTTAATGCAGTTTACAGTCTCTGTGTGACGCTGGTGATAAATAGGACACATTAATAAATCAGAGTAGTTACCCACAAAACAAAAGCTAAAGATTTAAGCAATGTTATAATAAATATATTAGTAAGAGTTTAAATTTGATTTTTTAACACATTTTATTTCATTTTTCTTGTAGTATAAATTGTTATTTAACAGTATTTATTGGTTACATGTAACAAGTTTTGTCTCACACAGTGTACAGAATCACTGAATGTTTGGATTTCTGTGTGACTTTTGTAAACTTTTTCATATTATTACTAGAGTTGAAAATCATGTATCATTTCCCCAAATAACCATATGTATATCAGAGTTCTTGTTTTGATGAACCTACAGAAAAAGGCTCTTCAGTTTTATTTTGTGTGTGTGTGTGTGTGTCTTTTGGCTCATCTTTTTGGAGTGTTTTTTTGTTTTTTTCACCCACAACTTTGGCGTTTTGAGTCACTCTGTCAACCTCAGCAACAGCAGCATATGGCTGTTTGAGTAGAAACCTCTGATAAAATCATTGTTCATAACTTGTTAGGCACCAAACAGCAGGCAGAGTCGCCGGTCTGCGGCTGAACATTTTGCAGATAAAGAGCCCGATATATGACCGAACAGAGTTAAAAGGAAAGCGCCTAAAAGCATCAGTTCAAAGGAATGCTAATGATGGTTGGCATCTGCTGCTGTATGTGTAAATAGTGTGTTAGTGTTAATGGGTTACCCATACTAACATCATGAGATGATCATATGTCTGCGTTCACAGCTTGTTGCACTTTACCAAATGGTCAGAAAATTAATTATTGCTGCTTTCAGTTTTGATATTATTAGTAAGTTTTTCCAGCCGTGTCTGTGTAACCTTATAGCCATGAAAATGTATTTGCTCCTTCCTGATTTTTTGCTTTTATGTTTTTTGCATATTTCTCACATTTTTTTTATGATAACCTGAGTAAATAGCCGCAGATGCAGTTGTTAAATGTTGATTAATTAAGAGAAAAAATTATTCAAATTTATTTGGCCCTGTGTGAAAAAGTAATTGCTCCTTTGTTAAGTCATGAATTAACTGTGATGAACTGCATTTTTTGGAAAGCTGACTTCAGTTTTATGAGCCACGCATACAAGACCTGCTGAATCAAGAAATCACTTAAACACAACCTGTCTGACAAAGTGAAGAAGGTTTTAAAAAAGAAGCCAAAAATGCGATCTAAAGAAGTCTTTGGCATCCATCAGTCTGGAAAGTGTTACAAAGCCACTTCTAGGGCTTTGGGATGCCAGTGAGAGCCATTATTCACAAATGGAGAAAATATTGCTGAACTAAAATTACTCCAAGAGTACCGACGATTCACTGTGGAGGTCACAAAAGAACCCAGAACAACATACAAAGAGCTGCAGGCCTCACTTGTCTTACTTAAGGTCAGAGTTCATGATTGAACCAAAGAAGAGACTGGGCATCCACAGGAGAGAACAAGGAGAAAACCACTGCTGACCAAAGGGAACTCAAGGGCTCGTCTCACATTTGCCAAAACCTGTCTTGATGATCTCAGAGACTTTTGGAAAATATTCTGCGGACTGACAAGACAAAAGTTGAACTTTTTGTTCTTTTACATCTGCAAAAAAGTAACACAGCAATAAATAAAAAGAACACCAACATTCAGATATGGTGGTGGTAGTGTGATGGTTTGCTTTGCTTTTTCAAGTCTTGCTGTAACTGATAGAATGATGAATTTTTCTCTCTACCAGAAAATCCTGAAGGAGGATGTCCGGCCATCAGTTTGTGCCCTGATGCTCAAACACACTTGGGTTATGCTGCAGGGCAATGATCCAAAACACACCAGCAGGTTCACTTTTGAATGCCTCATAAAAGCAAATTTAAGCTTTTACTAGTCAAAGTCCAGACTCAAATCCAATTGAGGTGCTTTGGCTTGACCTTAAACAGGCCATTAATGTTGGAAAATCCAGTTTGGCCTAACTTAAAAAAAATTTGCAAAGAGGAGTGGCCGAAATTCCTCCAGATTGACGTGAAACACTCAATGACTATAATCACAAATGCTGCCATGATGACACAACCAGTTATTAGGTTTAGGGGGCAATTACTTTTTCTCGCAGGGCTGAGTAGATTTTGATAATTTTGTTCCTTTTAAGAAAGCCTGCTTTGCCCATATTGTAGCAAATGTTAAATCACACATACGCCATCAAAGGATGCTTTATTATCTATATTCATTCTAAGTGGGACCATGTGGAAACACGTTGTGTTAAAGAATTGAAATAGTAAGGACATAAATCAAGTGTAAAAAGTTAGAGCCTAACACTCAGCTTGTTTTAATATGTGTGATAATGTTAGCCTCTTTTGCTGCAGTTTTCATATGTACCTGTGCTGAGTTGTCTGTCAAAACTGACAGGCAGATGGATGGAAGGAAGATTTTCTATATTATTTTTTTTCCTGCCCTGAAGGCTTCCTCACTACCTGCATGTCTGTCCACCTATCTCAGCCCTCCCTCCTTCCCTGCCTCTCTGCCTTCACCTGTCAGCTTCTGCAGATAGCACAGCACATGCAAACTTGAGCTGTTCCACCAAACACAGGCTCGTATGAGCACCGTGAAAACAATACCGCGAGATGACCTCAATATCAGACGTTTGGATTGCAACAAAATTCAAGCATATGATTGCGAGACAATAGCTTAAATTACACCTGTGAAAGCCACAATACTGTTATAATTTCAGGCATGACAAATCAGTTTGAAACTCAACATTTTTACCTGTCTGAGTGCAACAGTGCAACAGCAATTTCAGGCTTTTTGAAATCCTTGTCACACTTGGAGTTTTACCTGCCAGAGGAACACTGCATTTATAATTTCAAGTGTTTGTGAAAGCAGACGTGTGAGCGGGCATTTCTTACCCCTCCCGCTTTCATCGAGAGGAAACTTCTCACAGGGTAGATCGGTACTAATCACTATCAGTATCGCAAAGATGTTGGAATAAACGTGGAATAAATAAGGGTTGGATAGCTGGTTAGTATAAACTTTTAAATGATACTGGGACTGCACAGATGAATATATATGGCTATCTGAATATTTGAATATTTTGGTTGAGGCAAAGTTAAAGTTAGTTAACATCAAGTTAAATGAAAGATTTTAGGCACGATGTTTCATCTCACCGAGGGAATGCATAGCTTAAATTCTCAGCAGATATCTCTGCAAACAGAAAATGAATGCACAAAGGAGACGAGTCTTGAGTTTAGCAATTTATCTTTTGGAATTGCTCCTGTTTTGCACATGCATTAGGCTAATAATCTCTGCTGCCTTTAAGGACAAACTGTGGTCAAATTAGATTCAGTGAACAGCAGTGATATATTTTAGCAAAGTGGTCAGTCCACTCTAATTAGTCTTTTTGCTGTTTTTTGTAATTTAATGATGTAATTCCAAGAACTTTCAATTATTGGCCATTAAGAGGCAAGTGTTTTTATTTATGATAAGAACTTTTTTTTCTTCTGCCAGCTCAAACGTTTACAGAAAGAAAGAAATCAGCTGCTCGACTGGACATAACACAAGGCAGGAGGCCTGGGATGTACAGTCGTGGCCAAGAGTTTTGAGAATGACACAAATACTGGTTTTCACAAAGTTTGCTGCTTCAGTTTTTATGATAGCAATTTCCATATACTCTAGAATGTTATGGAGAGTGATCAGATGAATTGCAAAATCCTTCTTTGCCATGAAAATGAACTTAATCTCAAAAATTCAATTTCCACTGCATTTCATCATTCTGCATTTCATGCCATAAAAGGACCTGCTGAGATCATTTCAAAAATTTTCTCATCAACTCAGGTGAGAATGTTGACGAGCACAAGGCTGGAGCTCATTATGTTATGCTGACTGAGTTAGAATAGCAGACTGGATGCATTAAAAGGAGGGTGATGCTTGAAATCATTGTTCTTCCTATTAAACATGGTTACCTGCAAGGAAACACATGTAGCTGTCATTGCATTGCATAAAAGGGGCTTCACAGGCAAGGATGTTGTTGCTACTAGGACTGCACCTAAATCAACCATTTATCAGATCATCAAGAACTTCAAGGAAAGAGGTTCAATTATTGTGAAGACGGCTTCAGGGCGCCCAAGAAAGTCCAGCAAGCGCACAGTGAGGCGAAGACTTTTGGAAGACGGCCTGGTGTCAAGAAGGGAAGCAAAGAAGCCACTTCTCTCCGAAAAAACCATCAGGGACGAACTGATATTCTGCAAAAAGTACAGCGAGTGGACTACTGAGGAGTGGGGTAAAGTCATTTTCTCTGATGAAGCCCCTTTCCGATTGTTTGGGGCATCTGGAAAAAGGACTGTCCAGAGAAGAAAAGGTGAGCGCTACCATCAGTCCTGTCTTATGCCAACAGTAAAGCATCCTGAGACCATTCATGTGTGGGGCTGCTTCTCATCCAAGGGAGTGGGCTCACAATTTTGCCAAAAAACAGCCATGAATAAAGAATGGTACCAAAATATCCTCTGAAAGCAACTTCTTCCAACCATCCAAGAACAGTCTGATGAAGAACAATGCCTTTTCCAGCATGATGGATCACCATGCCATAAGGCCAAAGTGATACCTAAGTAGCTCGGGGAACAAATCATTTTGGGTCCATGGCCAGGGAACTCCCCAGACCTCAGTCCAATTGAGAACTTGTGGTCAGTCCTCAAGAGGCAGGTGGACAAACAAAAACCCACTAATTCTGACAAACTCCAAGAAGTGATTATGACAGAATGGGTTGCCATCAGTTAGGATTTGGCCCAGAAGTTGATTGACAACATGCCAGGGCCAATTGCAGAGGTCTTGAAAAAGAAGGGCCAACACTGCAAATATTGACTCTTTGCATAAATGTGATGTAATTTTCAATAAAAGCATTTGAAACTTATGAAGTGCTTGTAATTATACTTCAATACATCACAGAACTGACAACTGACACAAAGATCTAAAAACACTGAAGCAGCAAACTTGTGAAAACTAATATTTGTGTCATTCTCAAAACTTTTGGCCACGACTGTACACCAACTACAAATTCTCCATTTATGTAGTAAAATAATTGTAGCTGAATTTCCTTAAACCACTCCAGCCACAGCTTCTTGCAACTGTAGAATTTTACCCCCCATTAGGAATGACACTATGGAGATCAAATCTGACAGCTGGGAGGCTCTAGATGTGGGAGCAGTCGGTCTTTATTTAAAGGTAATCTTCGCAAATCATGGAGCAGACATGGATTTTATAATAACACAACATTTCTGGGGTTTTATAAATGATCTGGTAACTTTTTAACCATTAGATACAGATGGTACACTGTCGCTGATAAAAATGTAAATTAAATGAAAACTTGGTTGGAATTTGAAAACTGAACACCGTGGTACGAGTGCATCACAGTGCCCAGATACAGTTAATCACATCTCTGCTGTTCAGACTGTTGGCTCTCGTTATCGTCTCCGGGGAGCCTGACTGATCTATAAATAGCCGCAGATGCAGGTGTATCTTTATTGGAGTGAAACTTCTCCTTCACTAAGCCTCACCTACTTGCATTTGATAAGCACGAGAGAGCTGATTGTAAGCACTATTTCTGAATTCAAGTCGGCAAAAGACGGCTTAAAGCCATCCACCTGTTAATCTCGAGCAGCTTAAACCGCAAACTGCAGCGTCGCCTCGGAAAGCTAGAACCGCTTTGATTTGCATTGCACTAAAATACAGGCAACTTTTAATATTGAATATGACTGCAGACATGTTTTTAAACAGCCTGCTGCAAGATTTCATATTTAAATGAGGAAATTAAGGCATAATAAGCATTGCTTTTTCACGCCTGGCATTTTAAAAAAATTACATTTAGTTGTGCCGCTCAGTATGTAAATGAGCCTCCAGCACAACAGTCGGTATAATTAAAATTTAAATGTCTCTATGCAAATAGATGGTTAGGCTTACAGTTAAACTCTGAACAGTGCTCTTTATCTGTGCTTTAAACAGATTTCATTTTATACTCGCTGAAAGTCAACAGCGTCAGACAGCACAGAGTTGCTTTGTTTTTAAACTATTTCTTAGGAGCAGGGTGACGTGCTCTCGCTTTCCGCTCTGAACTTATTCATCATATGCGAGGAGGCATCCTCTGCCTTACACCAGTCATGGTAATTTTTCAGTCTGATGGGGCCCGGTACACCTACAACAACAGGCTCCGTTTATGTGCATTCACTCTGATCTGCGCTTGACCTTCCTCAGCAGACACAGTGACTTTAAAAGCCTTTTATGTGATCCCGGGGAGGTTTTAAGGAGAGCACGAGCGTCTCAGCCGTGCCCCCTCAGGATACTGTTAAACACCTATAAACTCTTTAAAGGGATACCTCAAATCAAGAACTCAAATTTCTCCATGATGCCGCTGCCTCGTGGTGAAACTTGATGATGCACATTAACATCGGAAAGGAGCGAGCGGGGAATGAAAATGAACCAAATGACCTCTGCAAAGTTGAGATAATTATTAAGATTAAGGGAACGGCAGAATTATTTGCTCAAATACTAGACTGTGATTAAATGCTTGTAAATGTCACTTGTTTTAGTACAATTGTAAAGATAGTGACATGACGTTTTCCCTGGGTCAGAATGAGCCTGTGGTTGACTAACACACTGCAGAACGATCAGAGTGCTACAGTAAAGTAATAGTAAAATTCTCCATCAGCACCAGTTGATATTTTAAAGAAAGTAGCAGCTGGCTTACCTGACTAAACATAAAAAACCTTCTATGGGTACTAGTGTAATAATATCCCTAACATGTATGAAGGTAAATTCTCATATGTGAAATTTAAAAATACAAACAAAAAGAATAAATCAAAGCTAAATATAGTACTGTTTATATAGAGTAAAATATATTTAAATCCCTGTGTGATTACGGGACAATGCCAGCTTTCCATTGTCTGAAAAATAAGCGCACTCCCACACTCGTCAGCCAGACACAGTCCACCCCCATTTAGTGTGTAATAAAATACTGGTATTCAAGACTTAAGTAAACACCCATATGGTAAGAAAGGATTTCAGAAATTACCTGTCATTATGTTTGCATGTTTATGCCTTATGGTTTACCCATACCTGTGAATAACATGCACCTGACAAAAAAAGCTAAAATTACATGCTTGAAATGGACCCTGCAATGCTCCCGTCTTGTTGTACTGTATGTTGTAACTTTAGTCTGGTCTTAATACATCATATGATCGTATTAAGGATACCCCTCTTATCGACATAGAAATAGAAGAAAGCGCCTGAAATGCGGAGTCGCATGGATTACTTGCACATATATCTCAGCTCACATGCAAGCAGAATAGATCCACTTTTACAGAAAAGCTTTTCAGCACTGTGGCTAAAACATCGTTGGGATGCACCAGTTCTTCATCTCTCTTTACCTCCTCCTGGTGACTAACTCACATAGAAGTATCGCCCAACCAACCCTCTGCCACTAATTTACACTGAATGGTCTTGTTGGATAGATTGAATTGTGTTATGAAACTGTGCTGAACTACATGTGTACAGGGGCTCATTTTTAATTTAAAAACAGCGTGTTTAAAAAAGAAACGACACACTCTCAAAACAATTCCAAGTGAAGAGTAATTTCACTCTGTGGCATGTGTAAAAGAGTAACTGCTTACTGCTAACTTTTCACCATAAGAGTTATACGGTGGCGTTAGGTCAGTGTTGCTACAGCTTCTTATACTGCCTGCAGATGTCCAAAAATCAATTAAGGCAGTCTTGACATACTGTCTGGGTTTGCAGCCCTAGAGCACAAATTGTCATTATGTCACTGAGCTTCCAGCAACACCTATTTTTACAGAATTAATTTCACTAGCAGTAATCATAGTCATCTTCCCACAATGATATTGTTCTCGAGAACCTGCTCCAACCCAGGGAAGCATTTTTTCTTATTTATGTTGCTCTTATAGGTTTATAAAATATTTTGGTCAAGTACTAAGAGAAAGATCTCTAGCTGCTTTAGGACGTTTGACAGACAGATACAACACACAAGAAACATTGATATGTGCTTCACATTTTCGCAGACCCACATAACCCTCCCTGAGTATGTTGATGTTCAACCATATATACTTTGTGTGATAGCAAGTGTGTGATTGTAGCGGTCAGGTATTTAAAATCTAAAGTCCAGGCAGAAGTCTCCTAAATGTATTCATAAGATGATGTTACAGGGAAATGTAGACGTCTGAGGTAGAATGGGTGCATTTCAAAGCCTTTTCAAAATGCACATGTGCCATCATTCAAATGTCAACAAGCTATAAACTTGCAAAATGCAAAGCTGCCAGAAAACAGGACAGGTCCACAGCCGAAATGTCTGCAGCGGTGAAAAGGAGGCACCCACGCTCATCACACACACGTCCTCAGGTGCCCCGCAAACCCCTTCCTCCTCCTCTATCTCTTTCTTCACTTCATTACTCATCTTTCAATAATTTGGTTTTAATTTGTTCCATTTTAGCCTTAATGTTGTGTAATTCTGTGGTTATTATCCAGGAAAGATCCACTTGGGAAACCTTTTTACTGTAGACTACAATCTACTTCGAACCAGCATAATTACATTAATTCTGATTTCAACAAGACAAGGCAGTCTCTGATGGCTGCTGAGTGTGGGGATTTAAATAATTCCTGTTCAGTGATCTTACATATTTAATTTCTTCCTTCCTCTGTGGTTCTTTAACATTGAAAGAATAAGTTTAACAGTTTCCAGCGCTGTTTATGAGATTTAAGCTTTTTAATGCAACATTTCTTTTTCCTCTCTTCTCCGTCTCTCTCCCACTGTGTGTCTCATCCTCCCCCCTCCATGCTTCCCCCTAGGACAGCTTGTTGGTCTTGCGGTCAGACAAGAACGTAACGCTGAATGCCAGAAACGACCAAGGCCAGCTAACTGGTCAGCTCACAGTGGGTGAGTTTCCACTTCCTTCTTTGTGTACCTCTACACTACTACTGCTGGTGCCATTTCCATCCTGAAACCATAAATTGCTGCTTGCCTCACCTGCAAGGAAACACCTGCTGTGGAATGACTGTCTGCAATGTAGCCTAAAAGTAGTTTCAGTTTTTACAGTGCTGTGCAAAGGTCTTGAGCCATCCCTCATTTTATTATATGTTGCTGTTTGCCATTTTTGACTTTCTTGCCGTTTTAAACTTTAACTTGTGCAAAAGTTGACCAGGCTTTCTAAAGGTTTTTTAAAAGATTTTCCTTGGAGATTGGCTGCTTTTTCACTTATTTTCTGTTTTCCAATTTAAAATTGTATATTCAGGCACTTTATCACCAGCAGGCTGTCACAAAAAGGCTTTTCATCATGTGTAGTTATGAAAATTATGATTATGAGAACACATTTTGACAAGCATAAATTTTGTTTTCGAGCCCTACCTTCAAAAACTATCTTTAGTAGAAGAACAGTATCTAAAAGTTATGTTCTTAATAAAAGGAAAAAAACTCCTGAAAAAGACCTGAGAGACTGAGAGATTAGGCCACAGGTTTGACTCAAATCTTGGCTGCTCCATTTCAGCCAAAGGCATATGGGCGCTTGCTCAACCAGTAACCTAAATGGGTGCCAAAGAAGCCATTCTTAAGGAAGCAAAACAAGGAGAAAAGGCTGACTTCTGCCAAATTACAAAAGAACTGGAAAAGAAACACGCGATTAGATTTTGATCCAACATGTAATACAATCTGGAAAGCTTCTGATTGGCAACTCAATTCATTTTTCAGCATGACAATGATCCAAAACACACTGCCAATGCAGTAAAAGAATACCTGGATAGAAATAAACACACAGTGGTATGCTGTCCATCATGGATTGGCCTCCCCAGAACCTAGACCTACACATTATTGAAGCAGTTTGGGATCAACTCGACAGAGAACAGAACAAAAAGCAGCCAACATCCAAAGAAGAGCTTTGAATGTCCTTTAAGAAGCCTGGAGAACTATTCCTGAAGACTATTTAAATGACAAGAAAGCTGCCTAACAGTTCAGGCTGTGTTGAAGAATCACGTTTTTTATACCAGATATTGACTTTCAAGCTTGTTAGAATTGTAGAATCTCTGTTTTTGCCTTATGAATGTTTTCCTAGTAAAATATATGAAGAAATAAGATGTACTTCCAGACTTTTTCACAGCATTGTATTCCTCTCTCTTTGTACAACTTATTATTGAAAAAAACTGGTCTTGGATTAATCTGGCCATAGCTGTCTAAATTACCAGATCAATACAATTTGTTGATGACTTCATTTAAGATTAGCACAACAATTTATCTTGAAGTTCTCTTTATTGCTTCTACATCTTATTCGAGTAGTTTTTTTCCAGACGCTAACCTTTGATGCTCTTATTGAAAGAGCAATAGTTTCATCTCTTTATCATCAGGTTCAGCCATCAGTCAGACTAAATTACCAAAGTCATTTACATGATTAATCACCACTAGAAAACAAATGACCTGCTTATTAACATTAATAGCTATTGATCTTAGCCAGCATAAGTAGAGTTGATGGTGATTTGACAAGACTGTTGATATGACACGTTTTGGTCACGCTTGACCTTCCTCTGAAAATTACGCCTGCTTTTGTGGGTACTGCGTTTTGTCTGAAATGAGATGAAACTCAGCGAGAATAATTAAATTCCCCAGCCGTCGCAGGGCATGGATTAATAGCAGAGAGAGGAGAAGAGAGCAAGAAAAGGAGACGAATTTTGTGCATGCACATCTGGAAAAACACCAAAGTCTGGAGAACAGGAATTAATATTCCTCACCAGCGGAACAGATTACTGATTTGTCTTCATTCATCAGAGAAGCATGGCTGATCCAGCTTTGTTAGGAGCCTTTCATTTGCAAAGCAAGCACTCCACAAAGTATTTCAGATTGCTAATAGTCTTACATGCACAAACATACTGTAGCTTCCCGGAGCAGATTTAAAAGACCAGAGTCGCATAAGTCAACCTTTGTTTGACAGCGCTATTTTCAAAAAGTGAAAGTTGTTACCACTGCAGACTAATAAAACTTTTGAGGTGGAAATTTTTCTAATCGTAACTAAAATGTATAGTTAGATCTAGAAACATTCATAAAATACTGGAAAATGCAGTAGAGGTAAATGAATACAAATAGGCTGAATTGTTCCTTTGCCGTTAAATTGAGTCCACTCAGCAACATTTACTGAAGGTTTTCAATGGAAACTTGAGTATGTACGTCTCTCTTGCAGGTCCTGAGGCTGTGGAAGCCCAGTGTCAGAGGCTGGAGGTGCGAAGCAGAGACGGGGGAACACTTCTGTTCACTGCCGACGAGGAGGAGGTCATCATGGCAGCAGAAAAGTTCACAGTCACAGGTAAAACGGTGTTGGAGTCTCACTCAATTGTCTTTGGATATCTTAAATAAACTGTGATCAATGGTGTATTGTCTAAAACTAAAAGGGTAGATTTGAATCTTAAGTTTTTGTACTGTAGGTTTTCCTGGAGTATATTAGAAGTCCAGCACATTAGTAAGTAAGGCATAAGTAAAACTTAAGACTTTAATCCACAATATGTCAACACAAGTAATATACACTATCTGGTGATTTCATTTGGTACACCCGTTTGGCTGCTTGTTTGTCAGTTATCTAATCAGCCATGGCAGCAATGCATTTGGGCATGCAGTCAGATGACTTTGAACGTGGTGTGATTGATCTGCTAGGATTTTCCCTCAAAAACATCTCTAGAATTTGCAAAGACTGGTCCAAAAAACTGAAAATATCCCATGAGCAGCTGTTCTCTGGGTGCTTTGTTGATGCCAGAGGTCAGACTGCTTCATGCTAACTGGAAGGCAACAGTAACTCCAATAATCACTCGTTACAACCAAGGTATGCAGAAGAGCATCTCTGAATGCAAATATACAGCAGCAGAAGACCACACTGGGTGACACTCTCAGCTCCAAACAGGAAACTGAGGCTACAGTTGACACAGGCTCACCAAAATTGGATATTGGTCACCTGGTTGGGTGAGTCTTTTTCCTGCAACATTTTGATGGTAGGGTCAGAATTTGGTGTAAACAACATAAAAGCATGAACGAGTTGCTTCCAATGGTCTTCTGGTTTTACACATTTGCTTGGCAAGTGAAAGGCAGCAGAGCCACTGTGCTGGGCTTAGCTGTTCCAAGGATTTTAATGATTGAAAGACTGCAGCAGGAGGTTTATGTGGACAATAAGTGCCCATTGCCTGCAGTCTGTTCACTTGTTTTTTCTTCTCTTTTAAATGGTGATATAATGTAATTGAAACACGCCAGTCACTGAAAAATATGGATTTAGTTTCATGGCTATGTTTAAATCGTTACCAAAAAAGTATTTGGTGGAACATAATATAAAGCTGCACTGAACACGATCTGGGATTTGACCCGCAGGCTCGGAAGGAGCCGTGTTCGGACATTCAGTGGAGACTCCCCTGATCCAGGCGAGGGCTTCTGAAGACCTGAAGTAAGTTCATATTCAATGACTTTACTGAAATTCATTAAAGCTTAATGTCATCCGTTCATATCCTGTTAAATTAAAATTAAGATCTTTAAATAATGATGATAGATGTTCTGTGGCATTTCAAAGTCAATGACTGTGCTTCAAAAAAACATGTGGCAGGAGCCATTATTCACCAATATCATTATCTCAAGCACCCTCTTGTACTCAAGCGTCTCCTGGTCGCCTTGTTATGATACAAATGTAAAACAAGATTTGACCAGTTTTACAGCCGAGGGTTGAGCTAATTTGTTAGTTATTCTCTGGCAGGCAGGATTTGATTAAAGCACTAAGAGAGCTTGGAGAGAAGGGGGTAAGGTTGAGCTACGTGTTGGAGTCCTATACTCCCTCGTGCATGTGATCCTCACTGCACTCTGCCTGAGGCTCTGAGCCCTGCGTCGGTCCATTAACGAGCTATAACGAGTGTGGTTTGTTGTCCACCTTACTGGTCCTGAAAGGAGGGCTGGGATCAAAGTTGGCAGAAAAAGCGGTGTTCTGGCAGCTAATTCCTCCAGAGTGAGAGGAATACTGATGAGTTTCACTTTAAAGCGAGTGCGCACACACAGGACTCACACAGACACACACAGGCTCAGCTCAGGAGCGACCATCTGCAATGTGGTCAAAGTCTTAATGAGAGGAAACCGAACAGGAGACGGTCGACACACAGAAACGGCAACATGACTTAAGCTGGGCTCTGATTTTCTTCTTTTTAAAAGCATATTCGATCAAAGCTATTTAATTTATCAAAGGTTGATTCTGTTTGGGTTTAATTTAAAGATTTCCAAATTGAATTTCCTAAAATCCATGATGCCGTCTGACTGTGGACGACTGTCTTCCCTCACTGGCGAATTACTGAAGTATTTCCAAGCAAACAGATGTACAAACTGTACTGTGAGGACTAAATAAAGACTCCTTTTATATAAACCTAATTTTCTTTCCAAATGTCTTATGAAAGATTTTTATTTTTTAATTTTTTATGTTGAGTCAAACGGTTTTCTTAAAAAAGCGAAATGAAGGAAACATAATCCTGTGAGTTATTTATGACATCACTTGAAGCCTAATAACATTCTGTCTGTTTATTGAATAAGTGGGTTGTGGGCAAAACAACATTGCTGTTGACGCAAAATAAATATAAAAGTTTATTTATTTTATTTTATTTTATTTTATTATAGTTCACAGAAATCTTCAGAGGATATCCTGGGGGACCTACTTCCTCTTTAGTTATTGCAAGCTATTAAAATAATCATTGAACAGCTTTTTAATCAGATTTTTTCAAATTTAAATCTACAACCAAATGTATTTTTACCTGCAAATTAGCAAAATCACAATTTTTTTATGTCTTAGTTGCAGTCATGAAAAAAAAATCCAGGACTCTTTTCTTGTGAAAAGCTTAAGCAGACCCTTAATGCTTCCATGGTAGTTAAGAAGTAGCAGCAAGGTAATTCTAATCAAATATACTTGCTTAATTGATCATCAGCAAGTGTGAGCACCTCAATGAAAGCAAAGGTTTTGGCATTTTGCTGGTCTGGAGCATTTAACTGTGCGTTAACACAATGCCACAATTTTCTCAGGAGTGGAAGTGCCAGCAAATTCACACCAAGTTCAAACTATGCTCAGAGAAACTACCAAAAACCCAAGAGCTTTACTCAGACTGTACAGGCCTCAGTTATCATGTTAAATGTTAAAGATCATGACAGTAAAATTAGAAAAACAATAAACAAGGATGGCTTGTGAAGAGAAAGAATATATCAGTATGGGTTATGTTTTAAAGTGGCATCTGAACACAAGACTTCTTCAGAGAGATGAGACCAAAGTGAAGATGTTTGGTTATAATGTGCAGCACCAAATTTGGAGAAAACTTAACACTTCATACCAGCTGCAAAGCACGGTGGTGAATGGGATGATGAGTTGGGTTTGTTTTGCAGCCACAGGTGCTGGATATCTTGCACTGGCTGAGTCGACCATGAACCCCTCTGAGTACCAAAGTGTTCTGAAGTCCAATGTGAGGACATCTGTCCAACAGATAAGCTTTGACTGGACCACTGCAACATCCTGATGCTTTTCTTTTTTTAGCAGATTTGTCGCTGTGCTTTGGATCATTGTCCTATTGCATGACCCAATTTCAGCCAAAGTCCAGACTTCAACTGAAACTGAAATAATGTTGGGTATTACCTTAAGAGAGCTGTGCATAAATGAAAGCCCGTAAACATCAATGAACTGAAGCAACATTGTAAAGAAGAGATGCGTAAAATTCATCCACAAGAATGTGAGAAGTTGATGTATACATACTGATAACGATTACTTAAACTTATTGCTGCCAAACTTGGTTCTGCAACCAAGTGATTCATGGGGTGTTCTTGGGTTTTCATAGATTCCTGTGAAAACTTTCTTGTCCACATGAGTGTAAATGACCAAGATTCAGATTAAATAGTAAAAGTCTCTTGCATATTTTAAATTCAGTATGTCAGTGGTTACATTTCTTAAATACTAAACTAGGCTTTACAGTAGAAATTGGATGGAGTGGAACGTTTAATATTTTGTCCACAAAAAAATAAAAATGTAATCTTAACCTTGAATTAGTGATTTAGAAACTACTTTCCTTTGTCCATTAGATGTGTTTTTTCCCAGCAATGAGCAGTTAAAGCAGTCATGTTTTGAGTCTGTGAAAGCGTGACTGTTTCCTAAAATAACCCAACTCTCATACCGTGCCAGCAAAACTCCATCCCCACAATTGCAAAGCAGAGACTTTTCATGATATAGCCAAACAGTAAAATGTGAGCTGGAATAGCCTCGAATGATTACACGCGTAGATCTAATAAAGTAGTCAGTAAGGTGACATCATCTTCAGAAAACACTGTCACTAAAGTAAAATATATACTTAGATTTTTACTTTAATGCCCAATATAGCTCATTCAAGAATCTGATTATTTATCCAAAGAAAACATTTTTTTTCCCACATCTCCAATATTTCTTTTAAAAGTGGCATTTGCCTTGTTCAGCATTGTTTATGTATGCAGCTCTGGGCCTTTCCGTAAATACTAATGAGGCTCTTCCCTCCCTCCACCTCGCTGAAATCATGACAAGTTAAGCCCTCCTTGCAAATCGTGTGTCACCTGTGCAGTAAGCCCCTCCGGATGATAAGGACACAGCTTGGCTTGCGTCCACGTCACCTTTCTTTCCCCGTTTAAAGAAACATCACTCTCTTTGTGATGCGTTTTATTTCCCTGAAAGCCAGCGGTAATCTGGGAGATGAACAGAGCAGAGTCAAATCAAAGAAAGCCACATGAGATCTTCTTCCTCTTTGAAGCACCTGTTCTTCTGGAGTTTACCCGTGTATGCTGGCACTCAAGTCTGTCTTTGTTTGTTATGATCATTGCCTCTAAAATGATGAGTACAGTAATTCATTTTGTGATTTAATTTCTTATTATGTGTGACTTTTACTGGTGGACAAGTGCAATGACTTAGCCAGAGTGGCTTCCAGCATCTTTTGCATTGGCAGCCTATTTAAGCGTGAGACAACTGAGATGTACAAGTTTAACTGGAAATCTGAATTTGTAAATCTATAATATGTATATTTGTTGATGGAGATGCAGACCTAGCAGGAGAACTATATCCTTCCAAACTACAATCAAGAGCAGGAATAAAATTGCGGTGACATAGTTTCACTTACTGGAAAGACTGTGCTTACTTTTCTTCATCTGCTGAGTCATCTGCTTTTTCTGTTTTCTCACTGTATAAAATTGTAGCTGAATGATGTGCCTCTGTTACAACCTACAACAGTTTTTAATTTGTTTTATTGTCTGGTTGCCTTGTGAGAGTTCTTAGTCTATGTGAGAATATCACCTGATAGACTTTTGTGACACAGCTTCAAGTGAATTTGTGGGGACAATCTGAAAGCCCTACGTGCTTGGGGCTCTAATGTCCTGCTGGGGAATTTCAATGCTCACATGGTAAACAACTGTGTGACCGTTGGAAGGAACAGCCTCACAAAATAATAGTGTTTTTGTATTTGTTTTGCTTTCATGGTAATCACTTTTTCTCCATTAGTGCACTTGGCAACAGGACATCCTAAGTCAGAACTTGATGATTGATTTTATAATCATATCATCAGACCTTATGTCTTGAACACTAAGGTAAAGAGTGGAGCAAAGCTTTCAACTAATCAAAACCAGGTGGTGAGAGGGTGCTCTGGGAGCGCCTATCAGAGGCCCTGATCTACAAGATCTTCAATTCCCACCTCCAGCAGAGCTTTGACAGCATTCTGAGGGAGACTGAGTGGACCAGACTCCCCATGGCACCTCCATTGCCAAAGCAGCTACACAGAACAGCAGCCACGAGGTGGTTGGTGCCTGTTGTGGTGGTAACCCCAAACCAGATATTGGACACCAGAGGGCAGCTGTCAAGTTGAAGAAGTAGTCCTATTGAGCTTGATTTCACAGGCAGCCGACAAGTCAGGCCAACAGGCCAAGTGGATTGCAACCACAGCAATAGCTGAAGCCAAAATTTGTATGTTGGAGGAGTTCGGTAAGCAAGACTGTCGGTCGTCCTTAAGGCAGTTCTTGGAAACTGTTGGCTGATTCAGGAAGCAGGAATATCACACTGTGTGATCCTGACTGTACACTGTGTACAGTCAACTGAGGATATTTTAAGTCCCACTGATATCCTAAGGGATATTTGGGGGTGGTGGGTTGACTTGCTCATCATTGTCGTGTTAAAAAGCTGGGTTTTGTAAGGCTGTTTTGGTTAACACACTTGTGCAGCATCATGTGGAAATCGGGGACAGAGCCACTGGATTGGCAGACTAGGGTGTTGGTCCCATCTTATATGCCAAGCTGCTGGGGAAGCGAGTCCATTTTTTTAAATCAAAGTTACGATTCAAGAGGGGCAATGTGGTTTTGATCCTGGTCGTGGAACACTGGACGAGCTTTTTAATCGTCTCGAGGTTACCTAATATGCACGGAAGTTTGCCCAATGAGTCTACATGTGTTTTGTGGACTTAAGAGTTGGCATTTGACCGTGTCCCTCAGGACTTCCTGTATGCAAAGGCTGTCTCTTACCCCCTCCCAAATGAGTTTTGTCATTCAGGAAGGGGTAAGAGACCTTGATAAGCAGAAATGAGCATTATATTAAAGATGAAAAACACAGACCGGGGTGTTAAACTCACTCTAGTTTATGGGTAATGTATAAACAAAGCTAAATAATAACCTGACTTTCTAGAACTACAGGTATATTGTAAAACAGTGAACAAACAATTTATAAAGTTGTGATGAACATCTGAGATTCTCACTAATAATAATTGTAGTAATATTTATCAATATTGATTACCACATGTGCACTGCATATTTCACCGAATCTGCAAAAGCAAAAAACCTTGACAGGTAGCGTTGAACAACAGAGGTATTTCACTTTTTATGATTCAAACAACTTGTTGAAACTGATTTTCTGAGACCGACTATTTTCTTCACAGTAACACTGACATCACCTCATGTCAGATATCAATGACTTCACTGCAATTTCCACACTTTCCACCGCACTCTAGGGGGCTGAATTGGTCCATTTGGTGGGATGGTTCTAGCCCCTGGTCCTCATGTTTGATGAAAACAGAAAAAGTCATTCTGAAGTAATTTCAGCTACAAATATCAAAAGACAAAATGCTACGTTTGCAGTTTAAAAATCATTGTGATAAATACTCTTAATTCCTGAATACTTTGACAACACTGCTCTCTGCATATGCAAGAATCTAACTAATTACTTAATCACTCTACTGTTTATGCTTTAGTCTCCCGTGTAATGAATGCTGTGACAGCAGTGTGCAAGGTTTACAACTGAGTAGAGTGTTTGGTCCTCTGCTTCGTCACCTGCTAACTAAAAGGTATGCTTGCGTGCTGCGACTTGTGGATAATTCAGAACTCTTGATGTTAGGTCTGTAAAACGAGGGGAGTGCAGTTATGAAGCGGATCTGGTCCTGCTGGAGAGGTGCCAGTTTGTCATCTCTTGCTCTCAGCTCACAGCTTCATTACCTTTGGACATAGCTGTGTTCAGACTCCGATGAGCTCCCTCGCCCCACAGTAATTTCTTTAGTTCAGTTCCACTCGGAAAATGCGCCCCCGAGACTGAGTTTGAGACAAAACGAGAGAGATAATGGCTGTAAACTTTGCTCCGACTCTCTACCTAACTGCCCTCTTTGCTTGATGATAAGGAGCAGCTTGCTTGCAGCCCACAATTATAGGCTTAAATATTAAAATGTTTCTGTCAATTACATAATGACATAATTTCATATCTCATTCTGAAGGATGGTGCTCTGATTCCTAATGCGAATGTCCCAAATCCATCAGGAGAGGCAAAGGAAGCTGTGCGATACTGCTGTGATATTATCCTGGTGTAACTGTGATACTTCTGTCATCTAGTTTGCATACACTTAGGGAGACTTCATCTATTCTTTTGACATCTCTTGACAACAGATGGTAGATTCACTTCTAATCAATGTGACACAAAGTCTCCAGGTCTCAATTGTATCAAGAACGAACATACTCAGTTTTTGGAGGGTTTTTTTGCTGGCTATAAACTGCTGCTTGAAACCACACAGGAACCTGCAGTGAGACAAGTCTGACATTAAGCAGCAAAGGCAGGACAGACAGGATTTGAAGGCTCTCTGGTTTCTTACAGTGCAGACATCACATGATGAATCATGCCCAGAATCAGAGAGCAGAAAAATAGTTTTTCATTTCGTTTTCTCTGTAACTTTCTGCTACTAGAGCTCTCCTCTGCAATGCGGCCAGCTGCACGTCTGTCTACAGTTTATCTAAGCAGCTCTGAGGACAGTCCGTGCTCTAGCCGTGTCCACACATGACTGACATGTTCATTAAAGAGATAAAAACTCTTCTTGTTCCCACTTAGCTCTGGTCAGACTCTACTACTGCTACCAGTTCGGGAGCACAGAGTTATTACAGAAGTGTGCGCATGTTCTTTTCCTCTTGTTTTGACTGCATCAGTGAAATAGTGTTTCTTGGTTATTGCAGTGGTCTTGTAGACCAGATGAAGAGTGTTTGGACTGCTGATAACATTACTTACAGATATATTGGAAATAATTGGTGTAAACCTTGTTAGGGATACTGATTCACTGTCATACTTGCTTCTCCATGTGTCTTCATAAGTAAAGACAGGGACAAGCGTGGGATATCTATTATCGTACCCCCTTCCTAAAGGTCCAGACTCCATCAAATCTCAGCATACGGTTAGGTCCTTAAGTATTTGGACAGCTACACAATTTTGGCCTCTGTACACCACCACAGGGTATTTAAAGTCAAGCAGACAATATGTAACTGAAGTGCAGACTCTCAGCTTTTATTTTATTTATAACAAAAGTACTCCATTAACTGTGGCTCAAATGTAATTGGACATCATTTTAAATGTAAGGATTGTTGAGATGCTTTGCCAGGCTTTTAATGAGAACACCTTCACTTCGTGCATGTTTGTGCGTCTCAGCCTTTTGCCGTTGAAGAATATCCCATTTGTTTTCTTTGAGAAGTTCTTGGGTTGCTTTCGCATTACGCTTTGGGTCGTGTGCATTATGAAGTGCAGTGTGCTAAGTTTTGGCTGAATCTGAGCAGAGAGTAGAGCCGTGTACACTTCACAGTTCATTCTTCTGTCAGCAGTCACATCATCAATAAACACTCGTGACCTGGTTTTACTGGCAGCCTTACATGCCCATACATTAACTTTGTATCTGGATCACGAGCAGTTTCTCTCCTTCTCTATACTTTTCTCTGTCTATCATTCTGATACAAGTTAACCTTGGTTTTGTCTGTCAAAAGATTTTCTTCAGGCATGTGCAGGCTCTTTTAGATGTTTTCTGGTGAAATGTAATCTGCCTTTCTCATCGTTTAGTGCAACGAGCTGGTTTGGACCTTGTTGTAAACGCGTTGTAATTGCGTTGAGTTGAAGCTGTCTGCAGTTTACATATTTCGATTGGTCTGAAAGATTACTGATACCACAGTGTCTGACCTGTGTCATATTTTCTGTGTATTTGAACAGTTTGAGCCATTTCAAAGTATTTGTTCCATCCTCTTTGTCTCCCCTATGGGAGATTACTAAACGGCGGGTTGATAAGACAGGAAATGTTTGCTCATGAGCAGTCGGTGGATGACGTGTCCATAATATCACATTTCTGGGGTTGGTGGTGGCGTCGACCACTGGTGATTGGCAGAGATGGTGTCTCTTCATGACTCATGTTTGGTTTAAGTTTGGGTGGGTTCTATGTTTTACTCGCCTGACAGGAGATTGTGACCTGAGGAACAATTAGGTTGATTTTATTTTTGTACTGCAAAAACCATTCATGTCCTGCCTCTTTTGTTGTGCCATTTTAGATTGCATCTGAAAGAGTTCACTGGGAGTTCAAGTAATGCCTGTGCATGCATGGCTTTTACCTTAAAGATGAGATTTCTAATAGTGTATCTAAAGGGGCCTTTTTAAATATTTCTAATCAGCTGCTAATATAAAGCTTTCCATGTTGATGATTATGTGTCCTTCCATTGTGGCACAGTTTAAATTCTGTCCATGTTTTATATTTTTCATACTCCATCCTAGGTTTTTATGGCCAGAAGCCTGAATATAGCTTTTTTTATATTTATGGTGGAGAAAAAAGTAGCATATTACCTTTTTTTCATTCTGCACCCATCACATTGCTGTTTTGTGGTATGCTGTAGTAGTTTTGGAAAGTTTTCCTTTTGCTGTGTAGTGTTTGAGATAGTTTTTGGGTACTGCCACACATTCACCACAACCAGTTATTGAACTTGTGCTAAAAGGGAAACTGATAAAGCTAGTAGTATATAAAGCCCAGTGGATCCCTGTAAGTGATAGTGACCTATAAAAATAAATTACTCTTTCGCCCTCCAAGCAAACATACTAGATATGCACTATTTAAACAAATCTCTTTCTCTTTGGCATCACCTTTTTGGTCATCAGCACATCCTACAGCTATTTTCCTCCAAAGCTCTGTGATACGGTGACCTTTATGTGGATGTAAAGGTCAGCTTGAATACACCACAAAAGGTTGGTCAGGTTTCCCAGAGCGCGGGAGAGCCTGTCATAAACAGCCTTTACGACTGCAAATACCAGATAAGTTATCACTTGTGACGGCTTTACGTTTCAAAGCCCTGAAATATGGTGGATGCGTCAACCTCTTTTAACTGACGCCCTCATCAGTCAGCCTAATGATCGTAACGTTTTGGGGAATTGTGACATTTTAAGAAAAACTCATTTAATGTTTTATCACATTTTCCCATTCTTCTGCAAAGGCAGAAGACAGTTTACCAACTTTGTAAAAATAAAATAAAATATTGAACTAATTTAAAAAATAGTGTTTGATGAAAAGCTGTGTTTTTCTGTATTTTTACCTAAGTCTGTCAAAATGTGGTTAAAATTTGTGACACAGTAGAGAAATTTAACTGCTGATTTGGTAAATTTGAGAAGCAGAACACAAACAACTCAGTCCATCCAAAAATGTTAAATGCAGACTGTACACACTCACTGACCTTGCTTGTAGTACTGGGTTAGAGCCCCATTGTAGACTTCAGAACTGCCTCAGTTCTTCGTGGCACAGATTCAAGAAAGTTCTGGATCATTCCCCAAAGATTTTGGTCCATATTGACACGATAGCATCACGCAGTTACTGAAGATTTGGAGATCCCAAAAGGTGCTCTTTTTTTTACAATCTAAGCACAGTGAACTCATTTTCATGTTCAAGAAACCAGTTTGAGATGATTTGAGCTTTGTGACATGGTGTGCTATCCTACTGGAAGCAGGCATCAGAAGATGGTACACTGCAGTCATAAAGGGGGATGGACATGGTCAGCAACAATACTCAGGTAGTCTGTGGTGTTTAGACTTTGGTCAGTTGGTACTGAGGAGCTCAGAGTTTCACTCCCCTTAGTGCCCCTTGAATCACTGATTCAAGGAGCACTAACTCCACTGGGGTGGCTCTAGCTCAGGAGGTAGCGCAGATCACCTACTAATCGGAAGTTTGATGGTTCAATTTGTCTGCATGCCAAATATCCTTGGGCAAGATACTAACCCCAAGTTGCTCTTCGATGCATCGATTAGAGTATGAATGAGTATAGGTGTTATATAGAAAGAGCTTAGAAGAAAAGTGCTTGTGTGAACGGTGTAAAGCGCTTTGAGTGCTCAGAAAGCATAGAAAAGCACTATACAGTGGCTTGCAAAAGTATTCGGCCCCCTTGAACTTTTCCACATTTTGTCACATTACAGCCACAAACATGAAGCAATTTTATTGGAATCCCACGTGAAAGACCAATACAAAGTGGTGTACACGTGAGAAGTGGAACGAAAATCTTACGTGATTCCAAACATTTTTTACAAATAAATAACTGAAAAGTGGGGTGTGCGTAATTATTCAGCCCCCTGAGTCAATACTTTGTAGAACCACCTTTTGCTGCAATTACAGCTGCCAGTCTTTTAGGGTATGTCTCTACCAGCTTTGCACATCTAGAGACTGAAATCCTTGCCCGTTCTTCTTTGCAAAACAGCTCCACAGCTGCCCTGTGACGGCCTCTGAGGTTGTCTAAGAGAATATTGGGAGCAACAACACCATGAAGTCCAAAGAACACACCAGACAGGTCAGGGATAAAGTTATTGAGAAATTTAAAGCAGGCTTAGGCTACAAAAAGATTTCCCAAGCCTTGAACATCCCACGGGGCACTGTTCAAGCGATCATTCAGAAATGGAAGGAGTATGGCACAACTGTAAACCTACCAAGACAAGGCCGTCCACCTAAACTCACAGGCTGAACAAGGAGAGCACTGATCAGAAATGCAGCCAAGAGGCCCATGGTGACTCTGGACGAGCTGCAGAGATCTACAGCTCAGGTGGGGGAATCTGTCCATAGGACAACTATTAGTCGTGCACTGCACAAAGTTGGCCTTTATGGAAGAGTGGCAAGAAAGCCATTGTTAACAGAAAACCATAAGAAGTCCCGTTTGCAGTTTGCCACAAGCCATGTGGGGGACACAGCAAACGTGGAAGAAGGTGCTCTGGTCAGATGAGACCAAAATGGAACTTTTTGGCCAAAATGCAAAACGCTATGTGTGGCGGAAAACTAACACTGCACATCACTCTGAACACACCATCCCCACTGTCAAATATGGTGGTGGCAGCATCATGCTCTGGGGGTGCTTCTCTTCAGCAGGGACAGGGAAGCTGGTCAGAGTTGATGGGAAGATGGATGGAGCCAAATACAGGGAAATCTTGGAAGAAAACCTCTTGGAGTCTGCAAAAGACTTGAGACTGGGGCGGAGGTTCACCTTCCAGCAGAGCAACGACCCTAAACATAAAGCCAGGGCAACAATCACCTTTCTTCCCCATTTTAGTGCTCAGTTTGAACTTCAGCAGGTACTCTAGATCATGTCTACATGCCTGAATGCTTTGGCTTGCTGCCATGTGACTTGCTGATTAATTATTTGCATTAACAAGCAGCTGAACAGGTCTACCTAACAAATTGGCCAGCGAGTGTATAGTGTGCTAGATTTAGCTTAAAGCCCATTTTCATCTGCACCCCCTGAGCGACGGCTTCTAATGATTCACAGCTTACTAAGAAAAACAGATAACCACTGTGGTAAATTAGAACCTGGCATTTAAAAGCACAAACACAATAAAACACTTCACAAAAAAGCACAAAATTAAACAAAATAACAAAACTAGAAGACAAAACAAACCCCCACGCACAAAAAAACAATCATCAGAAAAACAATGGTCCTTTATCATCAGCAAAGCAAAAAAAAATGGAAATTAAACATTTTATCAATGCCAGAAAATTCAAACCACGAGTGCTGATGCTGGCCCAAATGTTAGTGTCACACAACTCTATCAACCTTTTAACATGTGGAACTTGTTAAACTCACACACGGCTCTTTTCCATTCACTATATTTAATACAGTTATCAGGGATATTGGATTTAAATGAATCTAATGTTACACATGTAATGCACGTCTTGAGCAGCCATCGATGAATTCCAGTTGATATGTCGTTAGTGATTGCTGGGTTTATTTATTTATTTATTACACCAGTCAGTCTCAGGCAGAGTGAAGTGTGACTTCACGCTGCTGCGTTAGCCTCACAAAGGCCATACATGATAATGGAAGGAGTCTGAGACGGTTATAAAACTGAAGAGACATTTTTAACTTAATTCATTTAATGCTTTTTTTTCTTCTGGACTGTGCCTGAAACAAGCACTCATGGAAATTGAGCACTTTGTCTTTTGGCAGAAGCGCCTGCTCTGCCGTGTGTGTGCGCGTGTGTGTGCGTGCGCTCAGTGGGTGATGACAGAACTGCTTTGAATGGAGTGAAAATATCACAGGCTCATGCATTACATATCACAGATTTCTTATGGCACGGCTCAGTGGACAGTGTTTTAAATGAATCTTTTAATGACTGCCCTGTCCATAGAGAATCAGCAGACTCTTAAGAAATAATTATTGGGGGGTTTGAGAGGAGAGATGGGATTTTGAGTCCTGCCACTGGAGATGAATGAGTTTTTTTTTCGTTTTGGGTTTGTTTGTTTTTCTGTTTTTACACAATAAAAAATGTGAAATTAGTACTTAAAATTACATTCTTGCCTTTTATCTGTAATAAGCCGTTATTTGCATTCACAAAACCAACAACATGAAGGGTTTGAGATTAAAATTGAATTGGAAAACGTAATACACAAACAAACATGTCATAACACTGTATGCTGAAGCGTGGCGTATCTGCTCACTGAACAGCTTTCATGGAGAAAACAATAGATGGGTATTAAAAGAAAAGCCACTCTATCTTCTTTATTCCTTCACGTCTAGAGCACAAACAGTCCCGGGTCAAAGGCACGTTTTCACAGATCCCCTTCAGACTGTATCTACTGACAGGCTTTTCAAATGCAGATGAAATTCGTTTGCTCGTCTTTCTTCGCACCCTTATTTCCACTAGTGCATAATCCAAAATATGTGTCACTTTCAGAGCGTATGGAGATTTAAGCGATTTAAAGGCAGCTCCTTAAAGTCTTCCATTTAAAATTCATTGAAAACAGATTTGAGAGAGATGTGCGCGTGGGGGGGCGGAATCAATTTGAAACGGTTATGAGTTATGAAAACAAATTCCACATTGATTGGCTCTCACACTTATCTTTCTCTGTGTAAACAAATAGTCCACAGGAGGAAAATGCAAATTGCATTAGCCTCAGCGTGGCTGAAGGTCAACATCAGCTGATACAATTATGGGCTGTTTAGGACAGCCATACTGCTTTGGAATAATGAAAGCAGCTATTTAAACATGAACAGCAGCTTTAATATTCCTCCGGTAGGGAAGCAGTTGGTACGGCAAACACCAAGCTACACTTATTCAGACAGAAATATCAGTACGCTTTCTTTCCTTCTTTCTTGTTAAATGTGAGACATTTTGACTCAAATTTGAAATCCTTGGATTTGTTATGAAAACAAAGACGATTCACGTCATTAATCTGGCCTAAACAGGGAGAGATGTATAAAATATGAACTGAATAACAATCAGTGTAACCTTGAATGAATTTTGTATCCTTAGCTATTAAATCATACTGAAAGGCAACGTTTTAATAATGCAAACATGCTGAAAGTATAAGCAGAATAAATCAATGAGCTCATCTGCTGCATCACTGAGCTGCTTCTTTTTTTTTCTTTCTTTTTTTTGTCAGGCTCGAGTCTCCCACACGAACCCTGACCATGGAGGCTCCCAGAGGGGTGGAAGTGAGTGCCGCTGAAGGGTCGCTGAAGGTCAGCGGTCGCAAGGATCTACAGCTAGAGTCCACTGAAGGAGAGGTGAGGAGCATTCGTTTCTGGGTGGATATATATATGTATATCTATATATTTGTTTTAAATATTCTACAACAAGGCATGTGATATGAAGCGATCAAATGTGACTGAGTAGTTTTAGCTTTAACACAGGAGGAAATAAGAGACTTTTTTTTATTGTCTTTCCATTTTCACAGACTTAAAGATCTCTTTCAGTGTTTCTTTAATCATAAATTAAGGAACTCACAAGTCTGGAGTTGATTCCAAAAGTTCAATTTATATTCATAAAAAGAATGAATACACTGGAGCATTCACAAATGCAGTATTTATTCAAGTCAAGAACACCGCTGTCATGATACTCCTGATGTGATATTATTGCGATTTTAAATGTTTTGCTATATGCTGAGTTTTTCCAAACTTGGTCAGCATCTCTTTCTTCTACTTTGTAAAGTTCTCGCATTTCTGTCATTTTATTGCAGCAAAATAGAACTGTAAAGCAGACAGACTGACCAACACTGTCATTAAAACCCATCAAAAATGTTGCATGCACCTGACAGACTGAGTTGTTTGTGCTACATTGTGTTACATTGTGTGCGACTGAATTCAAATGTGTGGGCTGCTGTACTATTAAAGGTATTTTGAGCAGCAGTAACCAGTCGTTTGTGAGATAATGAGCCACATATGAATCCACAGCATGTAATGTCCAGATGTCTCAAGTTAATGCAACCCTTTGCTGTACTCACATTTATGCCTAACCTCTCTGTAGAGCCTGGGTACAGCTGTATCCATCAAAAGGTGTCACACACCTGGGTTCCAGTGCCTTGAGATTGGGGAGGGGAAAATGCTTCTTTTTCTCCTCCACATAGTTGTACAGCCAGGTGTCCTTGAGTTTCTTGAAAGGCACCTATAAATATTTTCTTAGCTCTGAATTGGGAGGTAGTTTTGTCAGTGGTCCCAGTGTTGGTTGTTTTGTAGAGACTAAGATTGATTATGAACCAGTCTGTTTCGTGCATGCACGGCAAATGCATAGCAGTGCAGACAAATAGCCACAGAAACATGTCTGCCAGCAGTGAGGACAGAAAGTTTGTCAAAGTAAACTGTATGGTGGGCCACCGCAAAAACGTCCCTAATAATAAACCCAACCAGATACTATTTCACCTTCACAAACATGAACGTTTTTATGAAACTAACAAAGGCAACACAAACAAGGCTAAAGCTATTCAGAGCTCAGAGCCAACCGCGAGCTAGGAGCCTCGGTATGAGCAAAAGATCAAGACTGTTATGAGGGGAAATTATGGAGACGAGTGAAAAAAAGAGAAAAGGGCTCATCTGGTGACTTTTTAAAAACACCGTAAAAGTGATGTAAGAACCTGACATTTGTTTTGTCGTGTAAATCTTTTGCTTTTGTTTGAGGTAAATATGTCAGGTAAAGGTGGATGTGCAGCAGCTCATTTTTAATTAATTATTTGTAGCTGTCTCCAGTGTCAGAGCAGTTTTTCAGTTGTTTCAGTGTGAGAGCACGTGCTGCAAAATCGAATAATTTATTTTATTTTGAAGAATTTTATAATGTAGAAAATTAGATTTAGCAAAAATCACTATGAGCAGGTCACACATAGAGAATAACCGAAAATTTGCATCAGCCAAGCTAATGTTCATAGTTCTCCCAGAGTATTTTATGACACTCTCATGTATTATATCCACCTCCTTTGTCCCTTCCTTTTTTTAAAAATCCAAACATAAGTCCATACATTGGATTTAATACTTTTCTTTTTTTCTACAATGCTGCCATCTGTTTTAAAAACTTCCTCCCGTATGCCGATGTCACTGGGGAAAAAAAACCACAAGATCACCATCTGTTGAACTGTTAAAGTAATTTCTTTTATTATTCTAGGGCTAAAAAGTTAGTATTGTCTTTGCAGTTCATATAATAAAATATCGATATTTGATGGGTCTGTATCAATACAGTATTATCTCTCAAAATATTGCAGTACTCTGGCGTATCAGTACCCTCTGCCCCTGTTACCTGGATGATGGAAAGAGAGGGAAAGCAAGGACTAATTATCCAAAGCAAACATCATTACTTGTCAAATATGGAGGATGCATTGTGATGGCATGTACGGCTACCTGTGGAGCTAGGTCTGTAGTATTAATTAGCTCCGGCAAGGAGGTTATGTGGTTTGTTTATTTAGTCTGTTTGTTAGTCGGATGACTCAAAAAGTTGAAGATGATTTGCATGAAAATTTGGCCAGAGCCCGGGCTTGGCTCAACTTATTTATTTCAAATTTGTCATTTTACAAACTAGTCTAAATTCAGATATCCTTCTGGATCCAGGAACTCGTGCATGGTGCGGAGGAAATGATCAGCCTTGGCTGGGTTTTGTAGTCTCTTGTTGTGAATGCTGATAAAAGAAGCAGGCTAAATTCTGGGCCGTGGTTCTACTTCCTGCTCAGATTCAGCCAAGTGCTGTAAAACGAACAGGACGGCTTTTTACGGTGCAAATGAACAGTGACCTCAAACATCCCAAAACAACCCAAGAGCTTCAGAAGGCAAAGGATATTTAATGCTCTTAAATCGATGAGTCTCTTGCTTGATTTTTTTAACCCAACCGAGCCAGCTGTTCACTTATCTGAGACAAAAACTGAGCCACGAACGCTGAGACAGAAGGCAGCTGCAGTAAAGGCCTGGCAGCGCATTTAGTGATGTCATTGCTTTCAGACTGCAGGTGGTAACTGACTGCAAACAGTCTGCAACAAAGTCACAATGCAATCCTTATATTTATGAGTTTGTCCAGTTGCTTTGAGCCTGTGGATATGGTGGAAATGAAGTCGTTTTACTTTTCTGTTTTTCTTTTTAACATTTGAGCCTGGTGGTGGATGGAAACAGATCTCCAGAGTTCTAATAATGGTTGTTTAGAGAATTGTCAGTCACTAATTGGGGAATCTTGGCAGTCTGTTTAATAGTTGTTGAACCATTTCAGTCTGAACCAAAGCAGCGACCCACCAACTGACACTCGGCTCCCTTGAGCCACTAGTGTGGCCAAAAAAACAAAAAAGAGAGAGACCAATTTAATGTTCCAAGCAAAATCCACCTTCACTGCTGATCTAACTCATCAGATCAGGACTGCTGTATTTCACTCCACCTGCCACTGTATTTACTGATTGTGCCACAGTCATTTATCAGTTCCAGTTGGTACTATATCACTCCAGGACACCCCTGACAGTGTTATTTGAATGACTTCCAGCTTGTCTCCAACGTTGTGTCCTTCCAGATACTTTTAGATGCCAACGCCGTTCAGTTTGGAGGCCTCCCGCTCGGCACCTACACAGCGTCGCCCAGGCAGGCCTCGCAGGAGCAGACCGTGTACGAGGTGTGCGTTTGTCCCAGTGGCAAGATCTACCTCTCTCCTGCAGAGAGCAGCTCCACCTGCCAGGCCATGAGCAACATCTGCCTCTGGAGCTGACCTGGGAGCCGCGGCGGTTGAGCGGAGACAGCTAGAACATCTGCTCTGGAGCTGCAGAGAGCGGGATGGATCTCTCCGATGGTACAAATGACAGAGTGGGACACTGAGATGGAGCTGGTAAGAGAGACTGCAGTCAGGTCAGCACAGAAGCATCCAGGTTGCTGCCTGCAGTGCGTTGAAGGAGGTCAGGACTCTTCCACCAGTGGAAGTCGCAGCGGCTCTCTGAAATCAGGAATATCCCACACGGAGAGGAGAGCCTCCATCTCCTTATTAGATTCAGAGGACACGACTATTATTTTTCTACTCCAGGTTGAGTGCTGGCAGGCAGTGACTGTTTTTATGATAAGGAAGAAGAGGAGAGGCGGGGATGGATGAAACACAGGTGCCTTCAGCTTTAAATGGCTTCATTCTAAAACTGTCTGTGCAGCTGGAGTTAGACATTAGCTGTAATGGTAGAAAGTGGAGTAAGCACAATGATGTTTTTTCCTCTAAAAATCCCATAGACTGAATATAAAAGATGGACATAATCACTGCAAAGCCGTTAACAGGTGTGTGAAGCCTTGAGTGTAGCTTTTTGATGGTCACCATCTTTGTTAGATCTAACAAACTGAGCGACACTGCACAAACATACATGAAAAACTTGCTAACTACACGCATTACTCAGTTTGTCCTTGATGGCACCAATGGTGACATTTGTTAAAGTAGCCCTGAAAATACTGATTGAGCCCAAAACATGATAGAAAATGGTTTATTGTGTTCATGAAGAGAGAAGTAGGATCATTTTCTCATACAGTCGAGCTTCTTTCGCAACAAGATGAGTCGCCCCCTGCTGGTCGTAAAATAAATGCAGGTTTATCCACATTGCAAAGTTATTTCCATGTTTTATATGCAGTCTATGAAAAAATTTAGATTGTTTTTGTTTTTGAATGATCTCAATAGGTGTATGTTTGTTTTCTACTCTGTCAGAGGCTGTGTATTAAACTTGTTTCTATGTGGCACTCATTGTTCTTGACATTTAACTATTCCCCGAGGTTCAGGTGGACAGATTTCCAAAGACTTCGCTCGCTAAGATAACTATGACATGATGTACTACAACTTTAGCTGGAAGACCATCTCATTGAGGGGACCCGTTTGGAGCGTATATCACATATTATGTGATATTCATTGTGTTGAAAATGAAGTTTAGCTGAATCAAGGATAACTTAAACTATAAAGAATGAACATCATGTGATCAAAAGCTCCAGAACAGCAGGTCAGTGGACCTTGTGGTAAGTGTTTCTTTGAAATTTGTTCAATGACAGGGGAAAGTCCCCCGATTCTCGAGTACTACAGCGCCACCAGTAGGGCAGAAGTTGAAAGTGCATTTAAGTCGTACCTCAAAAAAAAATTAGGTGTGGTTGGATAACTTGCATCAAGCCCATTTCAAAGCACCCTATTAAGTCAGTTTCTGCCATACTGAATTTTGTTAAAGCATTTAATACACCGGGCACGTTTGTTATTTTCCCCAAGTCAGCACCAAAGAAGGCACAAACCATCTTCAGATTAAGCCTCACAAAAGCTGAAATTAGTGGCAAAATTGACAAACAAGCAAAGTCGCGTCCCATCAAAGCTGTGATCCGGCTAAACTAAACTCCAGACACATGCACGTTGGGTGACTTCGTGATTCTAAATTTGCTGTAAACGTGAGTGTGGATGGTTGTGTGTCTCTCTGTGTGTTTGCCCTCTAAGACAAACTGGTGACCTGCTCAAGGCGTATCCCACCTTTCCTGCTATGACAGCTGGGATAGTCTCCAGCTTCCTGCGACCTTAAATTAAACAAGTGTTTAAGAACGTGGATGGATGGAAATGTATTTAATAGTCATCTCAAGGTATTTTATATAATGCAGTCTTCACAACATACTGTACACCTTAACTGATATTCACTATCTTGTTTCTTTCTTTTTAGGTCTCGGGGCTCAGCTGGTACTCCAGTCTCCTCCTTCATACTGGTGGATGCTGTAGGTAATACTCAAGTACTACCACACTTACAAAACTCCAAACTAACCCTTTAAGTTACTGTGCACGTGTCATCTGTGTGGCCGCTGCAGCTTTGTCCCACAAGGTGTGTGGTGCACGTTTAGCAATAACATGTGACAGACGTAAACCTAAATCATATTATTACATTTAATTTAAACATACCTGTTTATTTAAGGTCAGTAAATGATGTGCAGAGTGTATTTAGGTTCTCTTCTCTCACATGAAATATCTCTGGCTGAAGAAAACAAAAAGCCAGAGAAAGACACAACATGTTATCCACCGGTACTTTCATAGCTGTGATCCTTTAGCTTCTCTGCAAGTATCAGAATTCTTTCTGAATACATTTCTGCTGTCTGTTGCATCGCAGCTCTTTAACATTTTAGCCACATTTTCTTGCAGAAGGTTTGTGCATTTTCCACTCTGCATGAGAGACTATAGGGGCTTGTGTTATAGGGTGATGTCATGGTGCAAAGCCTCTATAGATTGGACGAATTACACCCAGAAAAATGCATAACGTCGCTGCAGGTTGATACGCTCATTTTCCAAACCCCACCCGGTTAATCGGAGCCAGCCTAGAGTTTTATTCTTATAAATTGAGAGACAAAAAGGGAAGATTTTGGAGTACTTACGATGACACATCCAGTGAAGGGGGAGGAAAAAAATGCCCTGCTTTTCCAGCCTTAATGTGGCCTCAAGAGGAATGAACAGCAGTCTGAAAAAGCAGCAGAAATGATTCAAACCTGCCTTTTAACAGACGCCGCTACCTCTCTTTTTCATAATTCTCTCTCTGCCCGTAATGTTCGTCGTGCACGGGAGCAGGAGCATTATAAAGCCTTTTTTTCTCTGCCACAGGCAGTCTGAAAAGAAGAGGCAGAGGAGAGTGTTTAAGGAGCAGGGTTAAGAGCTGATATTATCGAGCCCGCTGCTGTACATTCACGGCTGGGTGCACTTCACACGTTTTCTGCCTCTAATTAGGTCCAAAGTTGCCATCAAGGAACCCGATTGGTGTCGCAGGAACTCTGTGGCTGCTGTATTTTAAAGTCTCGCTTTTCAAGAGGGACTCTGCGGCAAGCAGGTAGTTAGACGATTCACACAATTAACACCGCAGGCCCCTTCAGAAGTCGCATCAAATCTCCAAACTAATAACTCGCTCCCCTCCACCTGTAAGAATACATAAACCCCGTATGAAGGGAGTAGGGTGACAGGTGAGAGGAAATCCGTTCACATTGGGGAGTTGAGTGTTTTCGCTCCCGGCTAAAGACGGCCTCTTTGCATTTGTGATCATGCTGAAGCATTCATTTGACTCAAACACGCACCATATGCTTAAGACCTCGGAGAGTATCGCTGCTTTGGATTCACACCTTCATATGCATATCAGTTAAGAAGCTCAGTGTGGATATTTGTTTCTGATCCCAAAGGGAGGGAGAGGCTTGATTGTTTGGCGTGCCGAGCCAGAAAAAGTTCAGATTTTATCCTCAGTTTGTGCTTCTGTTCAGATCTGTCCAATTCATACACCTGTTCAGAGCGTTTGCTGATGAGATGCCATGTTGTTAAAATGCCAGCATTTTCTTCGTCTTCTTCTTGCACATGGCTCTCTATTCACAGGTTGAATGCATCTTGCCAAGCTTTCTGTTTCACTCCTGTCTTTGTGTAAAATATTAAGCACACTCGTAGCCCGATGCGATAGATTTGTAGAGTACTATACGTGCAGTCACCCACATAACAAAATTACTCAAAATTGAGGCTGCAAAGAAAAGTCAGTAACAGAAAACCGTGGTGTTTTTTAGAGTGGGTGTGTATTAATGTTTTCAGTGGAGAAAGGATGTTTAATGATGGCAAATGTTGAAGCTGCTGTAGCTCCAGGTGCTTACAAAGGAGGTGTGTGGTCCATGATTTTAACTCCATGTGCCATAACGGTGAATTTATAAAATATAATTTGTCAGGATTTTTTTTCAAGGCTGGGACACCATTTACTTCTGGCTCACATTTTAATTTGCTTGATTTTGCTGCCATCTATTGGCTGATATAGGTCTCACATTTACAGCTCCCTGTTCAAAGCTGGATTACTGCCTGAACACAAAGGGCACATGTCCCGAGAGCCACTCCCACAGTTTACTGAGAGCTAATTATTTTTGATTTTGATTAGTTTATTGTAGACATATGCACTGATCACATATATTTAATTAAGTCCTGCTCTAAATGTTCATCAAGAGCTCCATCTTATGTGCACATTTTCCAAGTTTGACATTTACCTACGACCACACACCAGCGCAGTTTTCAAGAAAAATATAAATTAGTCTTCAATCCAGATGTAATTGTTTTCATCCATTTTCTTTTACTTATCCTCATCAGGGTCATGGGCAGGCTGGAGCCTATCCCAGCTACCACAAGTGGGATACACCCTGGGCAGAAACGTGGATGTCAATATTCTGATTTACCAAGATTTCTGCATCTCCTGGAATGGGCTCCATCCAGTTTTGGCACTTTGACTCACTCAGGTTCAGGGATGAACTGATCATGTTGGTCAGCGTCAGGTGACGTCACAGCAAAACAAAAGTTTAAGGCTGATTATGACAAAAGTTCACACAAATGTAAAGACTTTACCCCCAAAACGTGACATAATGTTAAAGACATGAGCCAACAGGGTGAGTGGGTGCCCCATCACCATTGTAGTTAGCACTGGTGCCTCACAGCAAGGTCTTGGGTTTGAATCCACTGGCTGACCTTTCTATGAGTTTCCATGCTCTCCCCGTGTCTGGGTTGGTCTCTCATGACACTTAAGACTTCCTCCCAAAGTTCAAAAGTATGCAGGTGTAGCCTACATCTCACCTAATGACAGCAGCAACAGGCTTCAGCACAACTACAACCCTGTATGGGATAACTGGAAGAAGACGGCTGTGACTCTTTTGTGCCCATCTGTTCAATCATTTTAGTTTTCTCTACTTATGAGTTTGAAAAATGACATTTTGCCCTGGTTTTGGTGTTCCACTGTTTTTCTTGTCTGTACCCGCTGTAAGTAAATCTTTTTAGCAACATGTTTTTCTGTTTCATTTTCACCTTTTTGGATTGCAGATGGTGTGATTTGTGTAAACAATGCCCTTCTGTAGGGGGGAGCTGGAACAGCCCTAAATGTGATCACTTGGCAGATGATTTGTTTTATTGTTGATCACTGACCACCTCCATGTCGAGGTCAAGACCTAATTCACACAGATCTGGTCCACTTCTACACTTTCAATCACATCTGTAACAGGACACCCCACTACAAGCTTTCTCTAGAAAGGTCCATCTATGCCCCACGAAGTTAGTTCATATCTTTAAAAAAAATGAAAGAAAGAAATGCAGGAATCCAGAGTATAAAGAAACTTTAATTGTTGGATTAAGAACAACCTTCACAATTTGAGGACATATATTTTTTAAAAAAAAATGTGGCATTTTCAACCCTTGAGGTTTTTCATTTAAGACACGTTTCAGGTAAAAATAAACAAGGAGCACTGAAACAACAGCGTAATGCTTGTTGTGTTATACAGCTGTATTAAGCTTATAGTAAATGTATAATAAGAATTATGGATGACCATAATGATTACAGATAATTTTGGAAAACCGGCTGACCACAGGCCTTAATTGAACATATGTTTAGGCTCTATATATTATTTAAGTATTTCGACATAAACAAAACTTTAGTGATTCCTGCTGCTTAACATGTTTAAAAGAAATTATTTTTAGAGCCAATGTAATACTGGAATTTGATGACCAATGTTACTTGCATGACTCAGAAATTGTCAACAGAACAACTTTTTAATTAACACTCAAATTTACTTATTTACTGAAACAGACTGGTGTGCTTAGCTGTAAGCCTGCTCTGCAGTCTTAGACTAATCTGCAGACTTTAAATAAACAAATATGTAAATTACATACTGTTTTTTTCTGAATACTAACATTTAAAATACATACCCAACCCTTCCATGTAATCGTCAGACTGAAAATTTTGGCAACATGAAGCTTTTGTTAACATCTGGATTTATCACCTTACACTAACACGATATTTTCAGACATAATTTACCAGGTAATTTTACATAAAGCTATTACATCAGGAAACCTGTAGATACTGTTGATTAGTCTGTACTGGACAAGAAGTGTTTATTGAAAACACAACATTCAGGCCAAGTCAAAGTAGCAGCTGGGTCTTCATTCAGTAGCCCCCTCAGTGGTCGGGGATGGGTTTCTAAGGACGTACTGTCCTTTGGCTGTTCTCGTTATGCCTGCAACAAAAACAAAGAACTACATTTTAGGTATGAGTCACTTAAATTTAGCAGTTCATTAATAACACATAACTAGCAGTTTAAACACATAATCGCATTATAATTCTGCTATTTATGTGTTGGATAATTAAATAGCTTGCTCCTTTATGCCAGGGAATAAAGTTCAAAGTTTTGAACTATTCCTTTAAACTCTTGGCCCATTTTCACACATTAAGTCTCATCCTGGCAGGATGGTGTCCCCAGGTGTCCTTTTTCTTATGTAGCATTCAGCAGGACACTTCCAGTAATCAGACTGACACCCTACGCTCTCTCACTACTTAAAGTACTCGGTTTGGTTCAGGCGAGAGAGCTGTCCGGGTAGAGCGTGCAGGAGGCAGGACAGAGCTGTGAAGTCTGGTATGAAAGGACTCACCTCACATTCTCATCTTGCAGGTCATCAGCTCTCAGGGCAGATCTGGAAATACCCAAGCCTGCAGGAATCCTGTCCGGATACCTGACAGCGAGCTTGTTGTGATTCAGCTCAAAACCCTGACGAGTGAACACAATACTAGTTTAGTGGGTGGAGGAGTAACCTGGGCACGTGACAAAGTATTCACCAAAATCACAGAGAGACGCGTGACCGTGACTGTGTGATAAGAGTTACACGTCAACAACGCATTCACAGCATGATCCAGACAGTTTCAGAAGACACAAACAAAAACTAGACAGACACAAGTGTAGATATCTTGCCTAAAGAGATTAGGAAAGGGGGCACACATAAAGATGAACCCCTAAAATGCAAAATTCAGGGCTTGAAGCAGGGCAGATTTCTGACCCTGGAGATTGATGCACTTCTTTGCCTGCAGCCTGAATTTTTATTCACCAATGTGGGCCAATTTTTTTATTCATATTTAGTTGAATAGATAAATGACAAATTAAAACTCATTTCATAAATTCAAGGGCTTTTGTAGCTTCTGTGTTTCAGGGAGTTAATGATACATTAAAGAATCTAAAGCGGCCCCGCTTCCTGGATTTCTGCCAGAGAGCCATCCTGCAAATTACAACAGCGACTGCCTCTCGGCAACTTCACAAACAGTACTACGGAATTACGACACAGTACCACAATAAAGGATGCACTTACGTGGAAACGTCGGATTGCTTCATCACAATGTTCTTGTTTTGTATAGTTAACAAAGGCACATCGTTTGGCAGTCAAAACCTTGACGCTATAGACGACCCCGACCCTGCAGGACAGGAGTGTGTAAAAAAACAAAACAAAGTTACCATAAAAAGTAGCAATGCAGAGCTATTTACTTTTATTACATAACAAACCCTAGAACTCCACTACAGGCTCTTACTTGTTAAACAGGTTTGCAAGCATGGAGTCAGTTACTGGGAAATTCAGGTTTCCCACCCAAACTGGAAACAGCTCCCTGTTGAAAGAAGACACCATTTAAAAAACAATATATGACCTATGCACAAAGTCTGTTTTGGGGATAGCTACACAATAATTTATAATATGCACAGTAAACAGTAAAAAAAAAAAAAGCCTAATGATTTTCTGCTCTAATGATTTCCTGGGATACGCCGTCTAATTAAAGGTGAAAGAATACCAATAAAGTACCTTGTCTGTTGACTAATTAAATTTCGCAATTACAAAAACAGATCAAGAATCTGTTTTGTAATTAACCTTCCTATCTGCTGCGCCACATTCTCTATATAACACTTAATATTTCATACAGTGATCTATTGGAAGTGACCCGGGGGGGTGAAGTGTTGAATGTTTAGGTGCCCACATATACCCATGCTGCTTCTGCTTCATGTAATCAATCCACCTGTTTACACTAGCTGTGGATGAAATGGTGGTTATGAAGTTTGTGAGGCTGTGCCATTTGAGGTCATTATTATCCAAGTGGAAACCAGTAAATCAGCAATAGTAACACAAAGGGCCATTTTTGAGCTAAAATATCAAACTTCGCTTTTGTTTTTTTAGGCATATATTCAATTCAAGCTGAGTGAGTGGCGTGCTTACGGTGTTCTCTCGCTTCATTAGTGGTGCCGCACGAGAACAGTAAGCAGAGAAATTAAAGGGCTCCTGGTGTACAACCTCAATGCCACATTGTTACTTCTGCACAGTTATGTTAGACTACGTTTACTCCAAGAATTAATCTGTTGTGAAATCTAAACTAATGTATTTTGAGAACTTTAAGCCAAGAGTCCAGTCTGGATTTTTTTTTTCCCCCACCATCACTTCAAAAGATCCTTCGTGAGAAACTTCAATGTCCACTATAAACATTATCGTGTTAAAAATGCAACATCTCAACCTTCCACATAAGCACCCTGCGGTGAGAGTGAATCAGTACTCACAGTGGTGGTCGATTAACGCCGTTGCTGGCCTTCATGGGCTGAGTAAGAATAGGCTTTGATTGACTCTGAGCAGCAGATGTATTCTGGACTGCGCCCAAAGGTTTGTTCATAAGTGTTTTTTTCAGCGCATCCTTGGACTGAGCAGGAGGACGCACAGCGGCAGCAGGTGCAGCGATTGTGTTGGCTGAAAGGATTGGAGACACTCCAGTGACATTTGCTACTTGAACAGGTGGGAGAGAGCCGTTCGGAAGAGCTCCTGCACACAAAGATCAGCAATTAAACTGGATAAAAATACACAGTTAAACACACTTCGTCAGTTTAAGCTTAATATACAAGCGATACCCTCTGTGGATAATACACAGGTGGGCTACAAGAACAAAAGACTTATTTCCACAACTGCGGTGGAGTGAGAAACTCACCTGGTCGATCGTTTAACTTAGACAGCACTTCTAGTGCTTTTTTAACCGTCCCATGAATTATTAAAGCATTTGAGCTCTGCTCTCGAGTAAAACCGAACTCCTGAAGCAAAACAGAAACACAAGTTAAGAAGCACATTCAATAAAGGCTCAGTCTTCATTTTCCCAACTTTCCCTCACAGCTGAAACCTCGAGCTGCAGGCCATTTTTCTCATCTCAACTATGAACATGTTAGCACGGTTTCTGGTTGGATTCAAGTACACAATGTAGTTACACGCATGTAGTGTAGCACTACTTTTGACTCCTGACATGATGTGATTGGCACCACTAAGCGCAGCTGCTACATACCATTAGCTGTGTTATCTGCACACGCATCAGCTCCTGGGCAGCTTCAGCACACGAACTGTCCAGTTTGAGAACTTCCGTGAAGGCCAGGGCAGCTTCCTCATACCTCTGAAACATTACGGACAGCAAGAACTTCAATTCAAAGTAAACCTGGGTTCAGATCATTTTGTTGCTTCACTAATTGGCCTAATTACTGTCAGAACACTGAGTCAGAACAAGTCTAACGCTTCTTTCTCAATAGTACCTACTCGACTCGACTGTTTCAGTTGCTCTCTGTTACAATTGAGGATCACCTCAATGTGTGTGGTGTTGTTATAGCAACACGGCTGATGTCATCTGTATGTGAGGCGATAGTATACCTGTAGCTCAGTATACAACTTTTTAACAGACTTTGTGGAGCCATTTCCCTCATTGACAGGTTTCAGAACCGGCGCTCTCATGACTCATCAAGTGACGTGACTGACCGGCCAATCAGTGGCACGCAGTCTCTTCACGTCATTCTCAGATTGACTCAGCTCACTTGGAACCCCAACCGAGTAGGAAATTTTAAAAAGTTCCTGGTTCCAGGTATTACTACGTAATGGAAAACCCTGAAAACTGAGTTGAACTGAGCCGAGTTGGTCTTAGAGGAAAATAATGTGAACCTGTGCAACAACTGCAGTGATGCTGCAAACAAGCTGTAGACTGTAAACATTACAACCACTGATGGGTCACATCCAGCATGTGCCGCTACACAGCCGACTGCAGCTGCATCAACAAGTTAAGACTAAGCTAACTTCCCTGTGACCAGCACTCAATTTTATGTCCTTTTTAATGTTTCTCCCTCATTTGTTAGAAAAGTGTGTTGCTACTTTGGTTAAAGAGTGCTTTGTAACAAAGGACGCTGTTGCACAAGAGTCTGCTCTTAAATTCAGAAACACACAGCATTTTAAGCATGACATGTGAGGGTTGTTAAGATTAGATAAAAGGTTTGTTTTTACCTTTAGACCAGCCAGAGCTCTTCCCTTCCTATACAGGCCTTTATCCCAGCCTGGACATATGCCAAGCGACAACTCTGCATCCATTAACGCCTTCTCGTATTCTTGCAACTTCTCAAAACAGAAGGACCGATTTCCAAATAGCCTGCAACAGACGGAGAGATCACATTAAAGCTAGTGGTGCAAGTTAAATCACTGCTGTTACTTAAAGTTAGGTAAGCAGACATGTTCTTACTTAAACTCTTTAGGGTTGTGCTTAATTGCATCTGTGAAATACTTCACAGCCATATTAAAGTCTCCAGCACTCGCATGCTTATTTCCAATGACTAGGAAAAAAAAGAAAATCTCACGTGAATCTCACTGATAAATATTCATTTTACGCATTCTTTAAAAGTCAAATCACCTCACTGAGAATTTATGTGAATGAATAATGACGAAACTTACCGGCAAGCTCTGTGCTTATTTTTACATGGTCTTCAAAGGAGGGAACGCTGGGCACAGCAGAGTCCTGCGTAGACAGCAAGAACAGAGTTTCAACCTTTAACGTGCACCAAAAGACACAATACAGCAGGTTTTACAGCTTTCTTGTTATTCTCCGGTGTTTCCTTCATCACTGCTGTTTTATCTAAGATGTTTAACTAACAGATGTGCACACATTTCATTTCTCTGCAGTGAGTTTCACACACACATTTTCGTTTTGACATCTTAGTGAGGACATCTAATTGACATAATGCTTTCCCTAGTCGCTTACCTAACCCTAACCATAACCTAATTGTAACCCTGACACTAAAACCACATTTTGAGTCTCAAAAATTCCTTCAAACCCGTGAGGAGAGGCACTTCTGTCCTCACAAGTGACTGTTGGTCCACACATATATAGTAAAATTCCAATTTTTGGTCCCAACAAAGACGTCTAAAGGGGTACAAACACACATGAGTAAGAAGGAGGAAAAGCGTAGTTTCCATCTCCTACTTAACTCACTCGTATAGAGGAAACACTGTATCAATCTGATCTGTATGCGAGCTTCTTCACCTTCTTTCCAACCTCCCGTTCTTCATGTGATTTTTCAGGGACTGTTTTGTATTCTTCTTTTTCTGGCATCTTCTTTTTCTCCTTCTTCTCCAGTTTGGGCTTCTGCTCCAGTTTATGCATGGCTATAAGAGCAGCTTTTCTCACAAAACTACTCGTCATATCAAGTTCCTTAAAAAGAGACGAGAAAAAAATGTAATTGATGAACAGAAAGTGATATAATTTACAGCCAAATTTCGTGCGATCATATTTTCCTGTATTCAGTAAATTGGATTAAAAGAACAGTATCAGGTTAATGGCATTTTACACCATCAGGCATCAATCAGTGGTTCATTTTGAGAATGATATCCACTCTTAAAAGTGCTACCTCTGAGTCGCCTGAGTCGTTCTTGGAGTTGCCGTCTTCATCACTGGAAACGTCGCTACTGTCACTGCTGTCTGTATCTTTGGCTGAGGCCTGCGGTTTAACACTAGTATTGTTATTGGCTTTGTGTTCATCATTAACGGCTTTACCCTCCTCTGCTTTGGACTGCTCTGCATCATCTTTTCCCTGTAAAGCACAGAAGACAAGTTTGTGAAATAAGAGGACAGTTTCTTTTTTTCAGAACGTGTTGCATAAAACGATCATCACCTCCTCGTTTTTTTCAGGGTTCAGCTTGTCCTTCTCCAGCTTCTCGAGACGTTTTCTTTCCTTCTGTTTCTGATCAACAAACACACGCAGTGAACATTACTCACACGAGCTGACATTTATTACCAATCACTTCATATTCAAGAAAGCAGGATTTACCCATTTCTTAAGCCGCTTCTTGTCAGCCTTGTCTTTGCTTTTTTTAGATTCTTCTAATAATCTGGCTTTTCTTTCAGCATCCTAAAGAAGCAGATTTGAATCATTTAGAGTCTGCAGCACGACAACATCATATCAAAAAGAAAACTGTCAAACTAAACACTTACACGCTCCTTTGTCTGAAATCTTAAAGGGGACGGGCAAGAAGAATTACGGGCTGAAGAGTATACAGGCTGATATACAGCGCTGGATGACCTCAGGCGGTTTGCAGGGTATCCATGGAAATCATGACTCCAACTAACATAATCATCATTGTCTGGGTCGTCTAGATCGTCATCGTAGTCAATACCTGTAGGAACAATAACGTTTCAGAAGTTTCATACAATCGCACAAATAAAGACTGACACACTCAAGTGTGCACAGCAGACGTGTTGCACAATATCTCCTTACCAAGAAGGCCACATCTTATTATTCTTTGCATATGAGGACGTCCTTCAAACATCCCTAAAACAGTTCTCTAAACAGGAAGGAGAGAGAGAAAATGATTTGAAAGGTATTCACAAACAGTCACGTACAGCCCTCGCTCGCAGCCTCTTCAGCCTTGAATTCTTACCCACATTCCACCTACATCTGGATCCCAGTATGATAAGTGTGGAGTATTCCCACAGCTGCTGAAAAACTGCACCACTGCCAGTACTCAGCGTGCCTCTGAGCTCCAGTAAGAATGCTGGCACTGAAAAGCACCACGTCCAAGAGTTTCACTTTCCTTTATCCAGAAGCTCTGAGTCACTGGATCAGCAGGCAAGCCCCTTTCTCTGGTCTTGCACTATAATAAATACACGTAAATGCAACAACAAAGCAGCCTGCGTCTAATTTGGGGATGTGGAGCATATTCTCATAGTGAATACTATAGTTTATTTTAGTCAGACTTATAGAAGAATCACTATAAGAGCTGTAATGTTGAGCACAAATGCAAATAGAAGGTTGGTGTGATTAAACAAAGCTATAAAGTCTTTTCCCTCCATTTTAACAGCACCAATAAATTACAGTGGAGCAAAGTTTGTTTGGCACAAAAATAAATGTCAAGCGTTACATAATCAGCTGTGCAGTTGTCTGATCCACTGGAGTTATTTGTGGAGCAGCTTTTCGTGTCAACTTTTGATGTGCTAATCTGTACATCTTGAGTTCCGTGGCAGAAAAAGGAAATCCACAGGCAGGTTATACACGTGGGAGGAAAAGGGGCAACAACATGCCACTTAATGAGGAAATGTCACTAACCCAACAGATATGAAGACGGAACTTTTCCTTAGAATAATCCACGGACTGGCTTAGGATTTGTTATGGAGTCAATATATTATATTCGGAGCAGAAACGTCCAATTAAGACCACTTTGCACGTACAATACGAGATTATTACGTCAAATATCCGCTTCACTGTCACGCAAAAAAGGAAAGCATGGTTTGCAATTCCTTGAGACTGATTACTAATATCACTGTTTTCTAAACCATTTCACAGACATCCTGCTCACTGGTAAAACTGGGTTTAGATTTCCGTAAGAAGCAGCTGTGCATGTACAGCGTTTCTCTGAATACAGGATATGTACAGGAAGTGACACGGCGCAGTGTTTACATGTTTCCATTTAGCAAATTAGACTGTGCTGCTTTCACGTCCAACCTGCGTGGAAGCCACTGATGATCTTAACACCTTACCCATTCGGTCCGTAGACCCATAAACTCCCCCACGAAGTAAGAGCCAACATGCGGGGAGCTTTTCCACAAAGCGTAAGCTAACGCGCGCGTAAACTTTAAGGAAGAGAGCGTACTTACGAACATATGAGGATCCGGAATCTCTGCAAAAGCAAACAAAAGAACAAGGAACAATATAAATACCATCGTTTCAATAACCAGGCTTTCGCTCTTCGCTACACAAACATGACTCCTTCAAGCGAGCTAGCTTCTTAGCCACGTTAGCCAACAACTTTTTAAAAGACACAAAAAGCGCTTTCTTACCCTCCTCTTCTCTATAAATCTCCATGTTTACTAATATAAGTCCTATCACGGCTTTACACACTCTCACGGCGCAGTTAATTTCACCCTAAGTCTCATTACTAATGCTAATGTTAGCAGCCTCTAACTTTTGCTGCCAACATACTGGCGCGCTGCCTCTCGATCACTTTCTACATCGCGTGAACGCACACGAGCGCACGGGCGGGACTTGGCTTTTATTGAACGCATGCGCGCTGTCCTCCTGCTCCCTGCGCTTCCCCATTGCCGGACACATGGATGACCATTTGTTGTTTATTAGCAATAAGAATGTAAATGTAGTGGATCTGTTTCAGTCCTTGAACCAGCAGATGTGTCTGATAGCTCTGCAAAGCCTACTTTGGTATGTGTGCTACTAGTGGAGGAATTTAAGAATTAACAGCATTAGACTGTGTTGTACATGTTATGTCACTATAACAATATAGCCATTAAGTACGCACCGTACACACTGTATTGGCAAAAGCATTGGCTCGTCTGCCTTCACACGCATATGAACTTCAGTGGCCATCTTTAGGTTTAATATGATGTTGACCCATAACTTTGACAGCTTCCAGATCTCGTGGAGAGGCTTTCCACAAGGTTCAGGAGTGTGTTTTGGAGATTTTTTTTTTAACCACTCTTCCAAAAGTGCAAACTAGGGTTCTCTGGTTGAGGTCAGGACTTTGTGCAGGCCAGTCAAGTTTTTCTGCACCAAACTCACTCACTGTCTTTATGGACCTTACTTTGTCCACTGGTGTGCAGTTATGCTGGAACAGAAGGGTCCATCCTCAAACCGTTTCAGTAGATGTCAGTATGCTGAAGCATTAAGAGTTTCTTTCACTGGAATGAAAAACAAGCTCACACCATAATCCCCCCACCACAAAACTTTATTAGTCAGAAAGTATCATTCTCCTGGCAACCAAATGCAGAGTCATCCATTGGATTGCCAGAAGGGGTCTGCAGTGTTATTTTTTGTTTAAAGAGAGGGAACGCTTCATGCCTCTTCCCATGGTTTTTCTTTAACGATTTAAAGTGCACAGCTGGTTAAGCCTTCTCTGAGGAGCAACAATGTTAGGCTACACATAATACATTGTCTGATATAAAGAAGCCCGCCTCATCATAAGATATACACACTACAATACTGCCAGCACAGGGTGAGATAAAATCTTAAACAGTTTATTCATTATTCAGTTTATTGTTACCATACACACCCGCACCCACCCAGACATTTCTGAATATTTTCCAATAGACAAAAACCTGCAGTTTTAAACAACTACAGGTTAAGCCATTGATGGAATGAGGAAAAATAATATTAGTATTTTTTCCATTAAGAAAAAGTTTAGCAGGAAATGTTAAAATTCTCAAATGTAATGTTCTATGATGTAATGCATGTGTAATTATGTTCATCACTCAAAGACACATTTCTGTCATGTTTTCTTTCCCAACAAGTGAGCTTTGTGATCACTGTAGTTTTAGCTCCTTTGTGAATCATGAAGCAGCGGTCTTTGATCATGTTATTAAAAAAAAAACAAATACTGTCTTTCCAAGAGTTAAAAAGTCAAAACCCTGAGTTACAAACTTTTAAAAGCTTATCAGTCCCCACATTCCAAAGTGGCAGCGACAGAAGGTTGCCATGATGGCCAAGACTGTGCTAAAAGCAAGTATAACAAATAGCGATTGCTTTCCATCAATGCTACTCTACAATCCTTCCATGGCGAACAGAAAAGGCGATGAGTCTGCGGTAGGCCGAGCTGAGGAGGATGATGGCTCCTGCCACCATGCCGCAGATGAGGCTGAAGGTCCAGCGAGGTCCCAAGTGGGTGTAGACATGGGAGACGAAGACCGGGCCAAGTGTTCGTGCCCCGCTGCCCGACGCCGTCAGCCAGCCCATGTACACACCCTGATGAAAAAAAACAAGGTGCATGAGTTTAACTTTTAGGTTTCAAAATTAGACATTTGCGAAGTATATGGGCACATTCAAAATGATTTTAAAGCATCACACATGTTAGTATTTACCTGAGGTTTGGGTCCAAGGATTTTGGAATACAGTGTGTAGGACATCACATTGCAGGCTGGGTATCCCACTCCAATGAGGAAGTCCGCCGAGAAGAACTGAGCTATGTGTATAGCAGGAGTATACTGGCACCAGATTTGTTCGATTGGACACCCCGTTGGCTCCACAGTACTGTTTGGGGCTGGCATGAGGTCAGGCATGTGAGTCACAAAGGAGTTGTTTTTTATGTCTGTGAAAGAGGAGGATATAAATTAGTTTAAATCTAAACAGATGCTTGGAAAGATGTAACAACTACACATTGACCTGTCAAGAGTCAAAATGGCAACAACTGGAAACTAATCTGACTACTTAAATCAACCGATCAATACCTGCCCACTGGATTTTAGGGTAATGATTTCCCCATGGAAGAAGAATAAAGAAGCCACAGAAAATAATGACCAAGCCGATTAACAACACAGACCGATCTCCGAATCTGGAAGGAAATAAACGAAATTCAGGAAAGGCGATTCTTTATTTGCTGTAATTTATATGTGCAGTGAGAGGGGTGATACCTAAGAGCAGCCACTTTTACAGCCAGAAACACCAAGATTGATATAAATCCGATGCAGCAGAGAATGATCCCGTTGTACAGCACAGCTTCTTTCCTTGTCCAGGCAAACATGTCCATAGATAAGGGCGTGGTAATTCTGAAGAAAAACACAGAATCACAACAGAGTACAAAAGAGGCTTTAAAGAGAGAGAAAGACTGCCATAGACTGGATATAAAAGACAGGCGTAGCTCTGGCTGAGCACTGTCACCATACTTGTGTTTTGAAACCAGGTGTAGAGGGCAAGCTTGTCAATCACAGATAAAGTTCATTCTGTAAATTATCTCTTTGTTACATTTAATGAGACTTAAAACTAATGACTGAAACCATAAACTCATCAGGAAAGTGTGACTGAGGGTACAGACCAAGGAAGTCAAAGGGCTGTTTCCCATAGACATCAGGACAACTTTAGGTCTTTTCACAAGTACAAGAGTCACACCCTGCTGGCCTACAGACAGAATGCAGATTTAAGACACTTTGCAATGGCTTCAGTCTTGGGACGTAGAACAAGGGGTGGGTTTAATTAAAAAATAAAAATAAAAAATAGATATCTATCTCTAAATAAATGTTTAGTTTGAATAATGACATATCGATTAATTAAATCCTGCAACAATTTGTAATATAAATGTATTTTGCCACAAGAAAGACTAATTTCTGCTGTTCAATACCACAGAAATTGAAACTTTTACAAATTATGCCAAATTGCAAAACACTTAGCTCTGTCTCTAATAAAACCTCTGTAACTTTGCTCTGCTTCACTTCAGCAGCATCAGGTAATGTTCTTGAGATGATTAATGGTTTTCTTCAGTTTTTGTTCGACTGCAGAATATTTCGACTGAATCAGAATTGAATAACTAATACAAATCAGTGGCGATACCCAGCCCTACTTGGAACCAGCTTTTATGTACCATCTCTGAGTCTGACGTCTTTGAAGAAATACATACGTCTCAAAGATGGCAAAGATGAACATGATGATGAAGAACAGGATGTTGGATGTCATGACAGCCACCTGATCGATGCTTTCAACAGTTTCTTCTGAAATATCAACTCTCTCTAGAAAACATAAATATATCTTCCATCAGAAACTGTAAAACATGACTCATTTATTTCCATATTCAAATGTATGATTCCTTTAACATTAGCCATTCAGAGTCGGCGCAGTACTGCTTTATGTCACTCTGTATGTTAAATGACTTAAAAATAAATAAATGTTTTAGTCCAAATAGTTTATTTTTTCTGTAAATTGACTTCAGCAAGTGGTCTTTCCTTGGCATACAGTAAATGCTAAAGAAAAATAGATGCACCTTCTGATGTGTAGTTGATAGATTGAATGTGCCTTCCATCTTCATCAACGTGATGCTCTCTGATGGAAAGAATCAGACATTTTAGTTAAAGAGTATATCCATGGTATTTTTATAGTCTATGTAAAATAATGAAATGACCAGTCAAATACTGAAATTTTCCAGGACTATTCTGCTGAAGAGCGATCCTTTTTTTTTTTTTTTTTTTTTTTTTTTCAAAAAATGGTTAAGGAAAAACAACTTCACATGTTAAAGACAAGTCAAAAATATTTCAGGATGCAGGCGTATCATTGTCAAGGTCTACAATCACCTTCATGAATGTAAATATGGAGGATTTAAAAGGTGCAAGCAACCAGTTACCCTAAAGAACAAGAAGGCCACACTAGACTTTGCCAGCAAACATCTAAAAGAGCACAGTTCTGTAAAAAAATGTTTGGTCAGATGAACCCAAGATTAACTTTTATTAACTTGTATCAAAATGATGGGAAGAGAAAGGTATGGAGCAGGAGAGAAACAGCTCATGATCTGAAGCATACCACATCATCCATCTAACATGGTGGGGCTAATATTATGGCATAGACATGTATGACTGTCAGTGGTGTTTTGTGACTGCTGATAGAAGCAGCAGGGCTGCACTCTCTGCTCGGATTCAACCAAACGCTCCTGATCAGACTGTGTAAACAGATAATGACCCAAAGCAAACTGCAAAAGCAATATGAGTTTCTCAAATCAGCAAAATCAGATGGTCTTCAAATTCAATTCACCTGATCTCAACTTAACAGAGGATGGTTTTTTTTAGGTTACTGAAGAGAAACTTGGATATTTTTTCAGTATGTTCAATAAAAATCAAAAGCACAAATAGTGCTTTAAGACTGAATTTGAAAGAATTGTGCACCTTCACATTTATACGGCATTTAAAAACATAACAATATACATAAACTGACAGATCAATAATACTAAACTCTCAAACAGTCCTGATTTAAATCTTTGACCCTGGTGACCACTAAAGTTCATTTAGGTAGTGCCTCAAAAAACAAAGAAAGAAAAAAAGAAAAAAAAAGGCCCAGTTGAGGGGTAAAGACAGATTTACTACAGTACATAGATCAGGTTTATGGCAACACTATGTTATAAACAAACAAGAAGTCACATCAAGAATTTGTTCAGTCACCTCAGCAGAATAACGACGAGCAGGATGTTGATGAGGCCAAAGACTGCAGCCAGTAACGCTGGGGTGGTGTACATGTTGAGCTTCAGCGCTATGAAGTCCAGTGTGACACCTTCCTCTCCAATGAAGGACAGACATGCCTGCAGGGCTGACATATACACAGAAAAATAAACAAACATTAAAACTGATTTTTTCTTCAGCAAACTCGAAGCTTTGCTCCCTGTTGTCAAACTTACCTGGCCCGAGGATGAAACCGAGGGCCTGGCAGGCACTCATGTTTGCCATGGCACCCGTCCTCTCGTTCAGTGATGTAGCTCCAGCAACATAGGACCTCACCACAGCTACATTACCTGACATGGAAAGACTGAAACGTGTCATGGATCATCATAAAAGGAAACAGATCAATTTGCTTACTAAGGAAATTATATCAAACTTTTAGGTCTATATTTAAATGATCACCTGCTCCAAAGCCCACAAAGACTCTGGACATGAGGATGTGATACTTGTTATTGGTCTTCGGCAGGTACGCGTAGGCATAATAGATGTTGGCTGCCAAGTTAATGAAGATGGAACACACCAGTGGTTCCCTGCGTGGCCGATGATTGGACCACCAGCCAAAAATGGGTGAGGCCACCATCTGTCCAATGCTGTATGCTGCAACCACCCATCCCAGGAAGCTGGCATCAGTACTGTCATCAGTCTGTAAGAAATGAATGCTCCACATTAGACCTCATAGGAAACCTAGTACAACATCAAACCCCACTGTTGATCAAAGCCACCACATATTAAACTGAATACATGTTTAGGCAATAATTCCACCGACTTCCAAGCTGCATGAATAGGAGGGAAAGTGTGACGAAAAACTTCACTGGTAGACCACCGTGTTCTGGCTAAAATGTCTCAGTGTAACAGTAAAATCAGAACATGCAGGGTCCTACACATTGTCCAACCATAAGGAGGGTTTATACACATTATTTCACCTCTTCATTGCATACAAGTGTATGTAGAAAGGTAACAACATTTCAGGTTTTCAAATATACTTGGAATCCAGTTTTAGGACACTAAAGTGGCATACATGAACATATACTGCTGAACTGTAGCTTCAAAAGCACAACATTTGGTGCAACTTAAGTATACTGCAACTTAAGTAAGACAGAAGTTGAATTAAACACAATGGAATGAGCAAAAAAACCATAGCAGAAGTTCAAAGAGAAAAATAAAATCACAAAAGACGACTGAAGTGTTTGTGGGGAGACAATGGCATGACAGAACAGCGGCGGACAAGACAAGCTAACAGAAAACAGTGAATCATCCTATTAAAATCAGAATCAGAATACTTTATTAATCCCGAAGGAAATTATGGGTTACAGCAGGCAGCACGCTAATGGCGCATGCACACTTACAAAGGACCCTTCTGACCAAACACATCACGGGTCATGTAACTGCAGTCTGTTCATGTATATAATGAACAGACTGCAGTTACATTCAAAGCAGTTTAAAGCACTTAATTAAAAATCCAAGCACCTTTGTAAACCTTGAAAACACTACATAAATTCAAGTATTCTCCAGCACCCGTATAGGAACCCTGCTTACAAGTGCTTAATCTTTCAGTCATTTGACCGGGGCAAAGAGCAGGGCACTATATCCTAAATTAAATCCCCAACAATCCTTTGCATCTTTCACTTCCTCTTTAAACACCCAAGACTGCATTTAAATAGCAAAAACAAACCACGGAGCTTAGTTTGTATTATTGACATCAGTTGAATCAGGCAACAATCTTCAGCCCAAAAGACACTGTGTCATACTTACTTACCTTTTGCAAATAGGGCCAAAGTGATGTGATGACAATAGTGAAACCTGAGAGAGAGCACAGATCACATTAATGACACACAAGCTGTTGAAGATGCTGAACATGTTTTTAGGCTAGAAGTGACTGAAGTTATTTCATGTCTCTTCAAATGGCATCACAGGTCAGAAGCTACAGTTTTTCTGTTTTTCCTGTAACAGTGCAGAGATCATGACTTTGAACGTGATAAAAGTGTTATATTCCCGTGTCCTCACCTACACTACTGAGGAACATAGTGAAGTACATGACTCTGATGGACCTCCATCGACTTCTGTAGTCATCATCCTGTGAGTCATCGCTGCTGACATGGAGTACAGATTATCCATAAAGTTATCCATAAAGGATGACATACCAGCAAGACAATGTAACCTAAATGAGTAATGTACTAGCTAGCAAGATATATGGCCAAGTGACAGGTCAGCGTCTCCCTTTTATAGGAGCGAGAACACAGTATGATAAAGAAAAACTGGGTTAAAGAATAAAGGTGAATAAAGCTGCTGCACCCACCATCTCTGACTGCAGCTGCGTGTTTTATTTAGCAACCAAATGTAAATAAAGTCTACCTATGTTAAGTTGCTTTGTAGCTTAACTCTGTTGCTTACATACGGCAAAACAGACACAACACAAGGCCAGTAAATCCAGTGCTTCTACAACCTGTTGGGTAACAGTGTATTCATACTCAAGCTTCCTCTCGTTGTTTTTATTTAGGGAGGCGGCTATCTGGACTTACCTGCTTCTCTCATCCCTGAACAGCGGGGTGGTGTCGTCGGGTTCAGGTTGAGACATCTTTTAACAAAACACTAACTCTGCGATATTATGACTCCACCCGTGGACTTTGAAAAAGCAAAACAGCACTTTTAGGTCGCCATGTAGTCGAGAGTCAGTGAACGACACTTGCTAACTTTCACCTCTCCCATAAAGCTCCGAGTAGCTAGCTAGCTAACGTTAGGGACAAACATTTGGCACCTTAAGTCATATGCACGAGTCTAACTGATCCCACAAACCATGATAAACGGTCGTTTCACCAAGAACAAAGCACATAAAGCACAGTACGCCACATAAAAACCCGCAAAGCTGGACTATGATACCAGTGACAGCTCTAACACGCAAAGTACCCATTATTTAAGCATCGGCTTCCGGTAAATTCTTTCAAAATAAGGCAAATTGAGTCCCAATTAAACTGTGTTCTGCCGGGTTTTTTCTTCAGTACGCTTATCATATCTTATCAAAAACTTAACATGAAATTATTTATATAAACATTAAACACTCTGAGGTGTCTTTCCTTTATTGTTGCATCGGCTGCGCAGTGTTTTAGACGCTAATTTCGAATAACATCCGTTTTTACTCGGCTGTTAGCGCGCACCTTGACGAACCGCGCTCACGTGAAAACTCGCAAACCACCCAAACACAGTCCGAGGGTCACTTGATTGGATCGGCGAGAAGGACGCCGTGCTGCGATTGGTGGATGCAGTTACAGTGCGGGGCTGATAAAAAAGTAACTTTAAAGGCAACTAGTTCAGCTTTAATGTAGAAGAATCTGAGCACAATTATTGACTTATATATGTAAAAAATTAGAATAGAATAGAATAGAATAGTTCTTTATTGTAAATGTACAACGAAATTCTACAGGAATAAAATATAAATATTAAGACGGCATAAATAAATAACAAACAGGAGAAATATATACAAAACAAGAGGAATATATACAAAACAATAGAAGGATAGTGAACAGGATGCAACATGCTTGAAAGTAGTGCAAAGGACTTGGTCTGAATATAGTTCATGTGTGAGTGACCTGAGTGTTAAGGGCTTCTCAGACAATGGCTCAGATCAGTTAGTGGATGGGTGGGGAGGGTCGCCCAGGGGTAGAAGCTGTTTGTGAGTCTGGAGGTGTGGGACCTGACTGACCTGAGGTGCCAACCAGAGGGCAGCAGGTCAAGCAGGTGGTGGGTCTGGTGCAAGGGGTCACCTGTGATGGCCCTGGTTTTCCTGAGACAGGAAGATCTGGCAATGCCCTTAAGGGATGGCAGAGGGCAGCTATTTATTTTTGGGGCAGTGTTAATTGCCCTCTCCACAGCCTTCTTGTTCTCAGTAGTGGCTCCTGCATACCAAACACCCATGCAGTAGGAGAGCACACTCTCCACTGAGGAGCAATGGAAGGCCAGCAGCAGCTTCTGGTCCAGGTTATTCTTCCTCAGAACACGGAAGAAGAACAGCCGCTGCTAGGCCTTCTTTACCAGGGCATTGGTGTTGTGACATGAAGACATTCATTATTTATGTCATATAAGTATAGAGATTACATAATTTTATTTATTTGATTGTATTTCTGCATAATCTCTAAAAAGAATGGGTGTGTTTTTCTTATAATTCAAAAGTTTACTATATTACATATAAAAACATAAACACAGAACAAGGCAGTTCAAATACACTGACATAGAGTACGGTGTGCAAAGAAATGTGTACAGTAAGTTATTGGGTAATATACATTTGCCAAATGTCTAGTGCACAGTTTCAAGATCAATACAGGTTATGTTTCCACTTTGTCTTTGGATTTAAACCCACAGAAACTGTCCCAGTGGTCTTTGGCCTTTTCGTTTTTACAGTTTAGCCTTATTAACATCTTCTCACATGCAGCAACAGTGTTCATCATCTGTCCAGAATGGGACTATGCTATATATTTTACAGAATTCAAGTGCAATAACTCAATTATAACAGCCTACTGCAAAACCTTTGAACTCATGGCTTATTAATTAAATAATGCTAAGCAAATTATTTAAATTAGTAGAAAAATAACCTTTATTTATAACAGTGTTTTGAGTGTGTGCAGGACAAATGTTTTAAAAATTTTCTTGGTTTTAGTCAAAGGTGTCTTTTCTTTTCAAGATCTCTGTCTAAATAAATAAATAAATATATCTGGGTAAGTTTCCAGATGATTAAACATGCAACTATTTTGCTGGTAATACCTGAAACGAGTAAAGAAAATCAACAGTCTATTTATGGGGCTCATGACCCCACTGGAAATTACGCCCCTGGTTTCGGTGGTCTATCATTGCCGATATCATTACAATACTGATACCTTTAGCTAATAAACACCAGCTTATGTAGGGCAGACCCGTGTGTCATAATAACTTATGAGATGAATCATTAATTTGCAAACTCTGAACACGTTTTAAAGACCACTAAATCACTGTGAGTTTTATTTTCCACAATAGTTAGTTAACACAACAAAACACACCTTTCAGCTTTTCATGGATTTTGAAAAACGTTCGGACATTTTTATTTTTTCATTTAAAAAAAATAAATATCTGACACAATTCAGAGGGCTACATACCGAACAGAGGATAGAAAGAAAGTATCGATCCTATCTCGCTGGTATGGTTCTGACACCAATACCAGCTGAGATGGGCCAAGACGGGAGATGTTATACTTAAAGACGTACTGAGATCATTACAATAAAATATTGTTTTCAGAGTTCCTCCCTCTCAGAAGAAAATGAGGTTGTTGTTTTTTCTCGTCCCACTGCGGTCAAGTGAGCCCTCACTATCTCACACTATGTGACAGAGATTTCTCCGTGGAGCAACAGAAACACGATGTGTAGGTCAACAATGATCACTTGTCTTGTTGTTTAGCAGCATGGTAATTGTCAACTAACCCTGGGCCCTCTTTCTGCTGTCAACATCAAACTTTGGTTTTTTAAGCGTTGCTGGATTTGAGTTATGGGGAGGAAATTACAACGTCCCCTTACAATTTACACCTCCCTTTTTACAGATTGACGGGTGACAGGTTTGTGTCTCCTGACGCTGTTTATATCTTCCTGCACTGCTGCTCCCAGTAAGTCACACACACACATTCATTCTGCTATTTATCATCAATCTCAGTGTTTCATTCTGCTTGTACCTTTAATGTTTCTGATTTCTTCACATTCAGCCACATGTTGTCGTTACTTCTTTTGCTAAACCTCGAAACTTTGCTGATACCAAAAATTGACTTAGTTATAATAAGATTTATCTTTCTATCTTTAACCATCTTTTTTACTCTGCCAGTGTAAAAGATAAATGATGCCAGTGTTATTTATCTTACAGCTTCAACCAACTTTGTGGTTACCACCACGTCTCCTGTCACTGGGACTCGTGGCCGGGAGGTCACATTGCCGTGCTGGCTCAGTCCACAGCAAAATGCAGAGGACCTGGAGGTACACTGGTACCGTGCTAATCGCTTTGACAGCCCGGTAATGCACTACCAGTCAAAAAAGTTCAAATATGAAGAAGCTGCCTATGTTGGCTGAGTCTCATTTGGACTCAAGGATGCAGCGTCAGGCGGGCTGAATTCAGGCGATGTGAGCCTGAAGCTGCTGAACGTCACAATTGAGGATGCAGGAGAATATGTTTGTTATGTCAGCAGCAGCCAGGGTTATGACAGATCACCTGTTAATCTATTCATGACAGGTGAGTGACTTCGGGGTGGAAATGTATATGATGTTAAAAGCTTTGCTCTAAACCGTCGCATTAAAATGTTCTTCATCTTTCTCCTCGGACCCTTTACCTAGCTTCGGGAAGTCCTCCTTTTCTGTCAGTAGTGTGGGGAGAAGATGACAAGGTGAACGTGAGCTGTGAATCTGAAGGCTGGTATCCACAGCCTGTGCTGCACTGGTCAGACAAGAAGCAAAATGTGAAACCTCAAAGTGTGGTGTACAGAAATCTGTCTTCTGGACTTTTTTTAGTCCACAGTTGGCTTCTTCTTTCCTCCACCTCTGAGCCTTCCTGCTCAGTGGGTCTCTCTGATAAAGAGGTAAAGGAGGCCAAAGTGAGCCTGGGAACTCTTCGTAAGACTCTTGAACCTGGTAAAGAGAATTTTCCGTATGTAATAGTTCTGTTATCTTTATTTGTTTTTGATTGTAAATATAGTAAAAACTAAAATACAAGATTTCTTGCTTTTTGTTTAGAGTCAGGGTCCTCGCCAGGTGGGTGGGTGGCCTTTGCACTGCTTCTTGTAGCCACATTAGTGTTGGCTGCATTCGGGGTGATGTACTACAGAAAGAAAGGTACCGAATACATTTATATAATATCTTTAAATAGATAACACTTTAAAGTTATCCACTGTCATATGAAAGTGTTCGCTGTCTGAAATTAAATCCTGAAATGTTTGTTTTGTGTTTTAGTGAGGAACACCCAATCAGGAAGAGACCAAATTGATGGTAAGAAAGAGCACACGACAAGTTCAAATTAATGCTCTCAGTTATATAAATGTGTGCCCGGGCAGAAACTGAATCCTGACATGAATATTTTGTGTTTCAGGAAACGGCTTAAGTGGTAAGAACGTCACACTGAACAAATCATTTGTCACATCAGCTGTGGTTTTGTTATATGTGGAATAATGGGATAAAAGAATGATGCATTTGCTTGAAGATGGGGCAAAGTCAGCCTCTGACACAACCTGGATCCTACTTCTCCCTGTGATTTGTTATCCCCATGGAAGTGTTGTGCTTACATCATCATCATAATGTCAGTCCAGGATCAATATCGCAACTCTCCAATCATATTGTCTGAGCACTTCGTTAGCATTAGTCAAGAAGTTAGCTGATGCTTTAAAAACTGTCACTAGGAAACCAACAGGAGTAGCCTAAATTTGGCTAACAGCAAAGCAAACCTGATAATATATTTGTTATACAGAAAAAATTAATAAATAAAACACCCGAAATGCTTATCATGTCTTTCAGAAGGATTTTATCCAAACAAAGACAGTCTATTCTTTTCCCCCCACACTACAAAAACTGATATCACAACATTGTGATTGGTTGGTTACAATCTTGATCCTGGACCTACAGTTTTATGATGATGCAGGAACAACACCAACATGGAGATATCAGATACACCTCCTACATTGCAAAAGTTATAGGATTGCAGTATCCCACACTGACCCATCAGTATCACTGTGGAAAGCTACACAAGGCGTTCTGTAATCATTTGCACAGTGTTGTACTGCCATGACAAAGAAATCTGACTCAAATGATTCTTCCATTAAAAAAATACTGATAAACTATCTGTTGTATTTCTCTACAGAGACTGAAAAACTTTTAGCAAGAGGTAAGACGTTACTAAAGCTGTCCTTGTTCTAAGAATCACTGTAACACATGACAGTTATGTCATTAGGACATAATATAATAAACACATGTATTCTCTATTTCCCTACAGAAGATGGGCGTCTTTCAGAAGCTAGAAATCATTATGGTAATAACTTCATTCATTTTGTTGACAATCTCACATTTTCACAGTTTTTTCTCTTTCATGACTTTTGTCACTCTTTCTGATTCAATTTTCAACAGTAAATAAGATAAGATAAGATAAGATGACCTTTATTAGTCCCACACGTGGGAAATTTGTTTTGTCACAGCAGGAAGTGGACAGTGCAAAAGTTATGAAGGACAATTAGAATAAAATAAAATAAGAATAAATACAGTACACAACTGTACAGAATAGAATAAAAATAGAATACTATATACAGTAGAATAAAATAGAATAAAATATACAATAGGATAAAAATAGAATACAAATGCTATATACAACAGAGTGAAAAATACAACGGTGCCAGAAAGATTATTGCACATTTGTGTTATTGCACATTTGTGGATGTGTGTGTATGATCAGTTAAAGTCTTTGTTGTGGAGTCTGACAGCAGTGGGGAGGAAAGACCTGCGAAATCTCTCCGTCCCACACCGTGGGTGCCGCAGCCTGCCACTGAAGGAGCTGCTCAGTGCTGTCACAGTCTCATGCATGGGGTGGGAGATGTTGTCCAGCAGGGATGACAGCTTAGCCACCATTCTCCTGTCACTCAAAACCTCCAAGTTTAAATGTTAAACTTGAGGACAGAAACAACCCATACCTCAAGGTTGCAGGCAACAGAGTGAGAGAGGCCCATATAGAATTTCCTGATGGAGAGATGGTTACCTGTATCACAGCTATCAAAGGAACATCTGGCTTCTCTTCTGGAAAACACTACTGGGAGGTTTATATGTGGAGTAAATACATAGAGGTCAAACAGTCCTGGTGGGTAGGAGTTACAAGTGCAGCTGAAATCCCCAATAATTCATCCACATCTTTTCCAAACACATCTAATGGTTTCTGGTTTCTGTCTTCGTCTCCCAAAAGAGCAAATAGTTTTCAGTTTAGCACACAACCTGAGATTTTAATACCTTTCCATTCAAGACCAGAGACGGTCGGTGTGTATTTGGATCGTGACAGTGGTGAGCTTTCATTTTATAATGTAGAAGAGAAAACACTAATTGGATCTTTCACGGCTACATTCAAAGGTGAAATCTTTCCATTATTTAACCCTGGGAAAGGTGACAAAACATGTATGGAAGTAGTACAGAGGAAAGTACAGAGTCAAACAGGTGATGAAGGAAACTTTTATGCTGACCTTTAACTGAAGCAATTCTGTCTGATGTTCAGGTAATTTATATAGCTTAAGGTAAAGCTGAAAATTTGGAGGTCATCTTAATTCAAACTCCATGGCTGCAGCATCATTTTATGTAAATATAATTTAAACTATGTATTTCTTGCTTTGGTTAAAAAGTTAATTAATGTCTCTATTAAATCTTTGGGCAGGCAAATAAGTAAGAAACACTTTATGCTTTTAACACATTTGACATTTTCTTGGTTTTATTCAAAGGTGTCTTTTCTTCCTCACTTCATCCACAAATATCTCTGCTCCTCTTACGTGGCAGCTCCATCTTAAAGCTCCTTTGTCCAGTATATACACTATTCCTGCTCTGCACATAGCCCTCCTGTTTTGCACCTAAAATCTTTGGATCGTCTGCTATGCCACCTGCAGCGCAGCCTCCGGTCGTTTTGTCAGTGTTACTGTCTCCAAACAGTACATCACCTCGTTACCACCTTATAAACAGTTGGTTGTCTGTTATTGTCATTTTTTTTAAATGTTTTTGTTTTTACTTTTAAGAATAAATACTGTACATCATGATGTGTCATTAAAATGGTTTTAAATATTAATGATCAATGTCATTATTTTGCTAACAGAGTTACACATAGCCTGCTCAGGATTCTGGAAGTTTCCCTGTTGATATCACCCCCTGTGTAAACTCTGCCACAGTCAATAAATAAGTTAAACTTTTAAACTGTCTGATTTGAGTTTGCTTCAAAGTCTGTTTCACATTGTCTTCTTCTCAGCATCTGGCAGTATTTGCATTTTATGTAAGTATTTCTATGTTATATTCATTTCTGCTTCTACCCCAACTGTATTTTATATGCAAAATATATATTCCCAGACAGCACCAATCAAATATTCTAATAATATCCCAGCTGTAATTTGAGACTCACCAAACCAAAGGTGCAAATAAATGGCACTATACTGCAAACAATCACAGCTGATTTCTAAAACACTGCTAGGAATCAGCGCTGCATGTCACCTGTGACAGGTTGAAAGATCATTTACATCAGAAAGCCTCGAAGGCTGGGCAGATTCATTAAAACATGGGTGTCAAACATAAGGCCCAGGGGCCAGAATCGGCCAGGCACCGACTCTAATCCACCTCATTGGATGACTTTAAACCTTTTTGCTATTAAATGTATTCTCAAAAATCTCAGTCTTTTGAGTTGATAAAAACCTCCCCAGTGGTAATTAATATTACACCGCAGTAATTAAGTAATATATAACAAAACTGGTTTTTTTAACGACTTACGGCAGAAATGTCTGTTTTTGGGTTTTGTTTATTTATTTATATTAATTAACACAAACTTTCTCTTTTATAATTAGAGCACAGTCTGGGGAGCGAGCTGCGAGCTACCAGAATCTTTTCCTGTAATTTTACACATTTATTTCTTAAAATTTAAGACCAAAGAGTCAATCTGAAAGATTTTTCATTTATTTAAGCAGCATTTCTGTCTCATGGAAAATCTAGTACATACGGTTGGAACTGCATTTCTTTTTCTTATATTATGATGTGTTTCAGTGGTCTATCATTGCCGATACCAATAACGATACTGATACTTTTAGCTAATAAACGGCAGTTTATGTAGGGGAGATCCGTGTGTCATAATAACTTATGAGATGAATCATCAATTTGCAAACTCTGATTTTTCATTAAAAAATAAACAACAAAAAAAGCCCCAAACATTTATTTGACAAAATTCAGAGGGCTACATACCAAACAGAGGATAGAAACAATGTATCGATCCTATCTCGCTGGTATTGCAAGACCTGTCAGCAGTCTGGAGATGCTTCACACTGAAAGCATTTGGAGCCTCGCTACATGCTGCCAAACCAGCATTTAATCTCCAAGCAACCTATCCCAGAGATGTGAAGCAAGTGTGTAAGTTCATCTCTGAATTTTTTTAAAGCATTCCTACGTTAAGCTTTACAACCGATATATGGTGCTCAGATGTCTGTGCGTTGTCATTGTTAAGTCTGACCGTTCAATGGATAGACTCAAGTTTTTCTTTGGAGAAAGCAGTGTTGCAGACGAAACCATTTAGTGGTTAAAAAAAGAAACTATGAAAAAAACGTTTTTTGATACTTGTGTTAAGCTGTGTGGAGAAATTACACAAAAATCAGTCTCAGGTTAAATGTGATAGAAACAGCTTCCATCTTGATAAAATATGAGTGTCATGAAGCCATGTTTGCATTTATTTGCACTGCTTTCCACTCTGGATGTCTATTCAGCTTTAAGTATAAAAGGGTCCGTTCCACAACTTGTTATTTTTTTAAGTTGTTGAATATAAACATTATTTTTGTGCTGATACTGCACTTCTTTTTTTCCAGAACCAAAGAGTTTTTGAAATATGCATAAAATTGCATTTTGAATTACTTTTTGAATATTGCTTAAAATACTTAGATTTAAAGTTCTGCCAAAAGTTTAAATAAAATGATCAGTATTGGTGAACTTTTAAATATTTTGGGTGCAATGTATTTTTGCATACAGGTATAATAGAACAGCTTTAGTGTTTTGTTTGTTAAAACTTGAGTATGACTTTATACAAAATGCTGCAAGAGATAAAAAACAGTTTTATTCATTATAAAATACACTATATCAGATTCATATCAGTATCGGCAGATATCCAAATTTATGATATCGGTATCGGACATAAAAAGTTGTATGTGCCATTTTTGGTCTGTACATAGCTGCATTTGTGTGAGGGCACAGAGCTGCACGCCATTTACCCAGTCTGCGGCTCCTTTTCAAAGTCTGCAGTCATTCGTAGCGATGCGTGAAACAAAATCACGTGGCCAATACAAACTACGGTGACCGTTAACTTACGTACGGGCAACCTACGTTGAGCGTGTCACGCAATGACTGTAGAAAATAGTCATTGGTGTCACGTGAAACAAACGCAAACGGAGAGTAGCACTGAAGTCGAAAAGATTTTAGATTCACATTAAGTCTTTAAAATAAAATCATAGAGATTGTAATAATGACAGTATGTGTGGCAATGTTCGCGCAAAGTTTCGCTGAGATTGGCCCAAACGGGAGACGTTGTACTTACAGACATACTGAGATCAATATAATAAATTTCAGAGTTCAAATCCTCGTCTCTCCGCCCTCTCTGACGGAAATGAAAGTGAAAGTAAGAGTAATGCAAGCAGCAGGCTCAGGTCAGCGGAGAAACTGCAGAGAAAGAAAGGACAAACCGGACTCCTGGATTTCACGTTTTTCTCGTCCCTCTCTTTACGCAGCACATCTCTGACTGTGTGACAGAGATTTCTCCGTGGAGCTACAGAAACACGATGGGTAGGTCGACACTGATCACTTGTCTTGTCGTTTAGCAGCATGCTAATCGTGAACTAGCCCTCGGCCCTTTTTTTCTGCCGTCAACATTAAACTTTTTTTTTCTTAAGCGTTACTAGATTTGAGTTATGGGGAGGAAATTATAACGTCTCCTTACAATTTTCCGTCAACTCCCTTTTTACAGATCGACGGCTGATAGGTCTGTGTCTCCTAACGCTGTTTATATCTTCCTGCACTGCTGCTCCCAGTAAGTCTCTGATTAGTAAATGGTAAATGGCCTGTATTTGTATAGCGCTTATAACCCCAAAGCGCTTTACACATCCAGTCATCCACCCATTCACACACACATTCACACACTGGTGATGGCAAGCTACATTGTAGCCACAGCCACCCTGGGGCGCACTGACAGAGGCGAGGCTGCCGGACACTGACGCCACCGGGCCCTCTGACACCTCTGATCACACACACAGTGTCTGATTCTGCTCATACCTTTTAATGTTTCAGATTTTTTTCAAGTTTAGCCACATGTTATTGTTACTTCTTTTGCTAAACCTCGAAACTTGATTGACTTAGTTATAATAAGATTAATCTTTCTGTCTTTAACCATCTTTTCCACTCTGCCAGTGTAAAAGATAAATGATGCCAGTGTTATTTATCTTACAGCTTCAACCAACTTTGTGGTTACCACCACGTCTCCTGTCACTGTGACTCGTGGCCATCAGGTCACATTGCCATGCTGGCTCAGTCCACAGCAAAATGCAGAGGACCTGGAGGTACGCTGGTACCGTGCTAATCGCTTTGACAGCCCAGTAATGCACTACCAGTCAAAAAAGTTCAAATATGAAGAAGCTGCCTACGTTGGCCGAGTCTCATTTGGACTCAAGGATGCAGCGTCAGGCGGGCTGAATTCAGGCGATGTGAGCCTGAAGCTGCTGAACGTCACAACTGAGGATGCAGGAGATTTTGTTTGTTATGTCAGCAGCAGCCAGGGTTATGACAGTGCTCCTGTTAATCTAATCGTGACAGGTGAGTGTCTTAGGGGTGGAAATGTATATGATGTTTAAAGCTTTGCTCTAAACCCTCACATTAAAATGTTCTTCATCTTCCTCCTCGGACCCTTAACCTAGCTTCAGGAAGTCCTCCTTTTCTATCAGTAGTGTGGGGAGAAGATGACAAGGTGAACGTGAGCTGTGAATCTGAAGGCTGGTATCCACAGCCTGTGCTGCACTGGTCAGACAAGAAGCAAGATGTGAAACCTCAAAGTGTGGTGTACAGAAATCTGTCTTCTGGACTTTTTTTAGTCCACAGTTGGCTTCTTCTTTCCTCCACCTCTGAGCCTTCCTGCTCAGTGGGTCTCTCTGATAAAGAGGTAAAGGAGGCCAAAGTGAGCCTGGGAACTCTTCGTAAGACTGTTGAACCTGGTAAAGAGAATTTTTGTGTGTGTGTAATAGTTATATTATCTTTATTTGTTTTTGATTGTAAATACAGTAAAAGCTAAAATACAAGATTTCTTGCTTTTTGTTTAGAGTCAGGGTCCTCGCCAGGTGGGTGGGTGGCCTTTGCACTGCTTCTTGTAGCCACATTAGTGTTGGCTGCATTGGGAGTGATTTACTACAGAAAGAAAGGTACCGAATACATACACAATACATTTATATAATATCTTTAAATAGATAACACTTTAAAGTTATCCACTGACATATAAAAGTGTTCACTGTCTGAAATTAAATCCTGAAATGTTTGTTTTGTGTTTTAGTGAGGAACACCCAATCAGGAAGAGACCAAATTGATGGTAAGAAAGAGCACACGACAAGTTCAAATTAATGCTCTCAGTTATATAAATGTGTGCCCGGGCAGAAACTGAATCCTGACATGAATATTTTGTGTTTCAGGGAACGGCTTAAGTGGTAAGAACGTCACACTGAACAAATCATTTTTCACATCAGCTGTGGTTTTGTTATATGTGGAATAACAGAATAAAAGGATGATGCATTTGCTTGAAGATGGGGCAAAGTCAGCCTCTGACACAACCTGGATCCTACTTTTTCACATGATTTGATATCCCCATGCAAGTGTTGTGCCTACATCATCATTATAATGTCGGTCCAGGCTCAATATCGCAAGTCTCCAATCATATTGTCTAAATACTTTGTTAGCATTAGTCAAGAAGTTAGCTGATGCTTTAAAAACTGTCACTAGGAAACCAACAGGAGTAGCCTAAATTTGGCTAACAGCAAAGCAAACCTGATAATATATTTGTTATACAGAAAAAAATAATAAATAAAACGCTCAAAATACTTATCATGTCTTTCAGAAGAGAGTTTTATCTAAACAAAGACAGTTTATTCTTTTCCCCCCACACTACAAAAATGGACATCACAACATTGTGATTGGTTGGTTGCAATCTTGATCCTTGACCCACATTGTTATGATGATGCAGGAACAACACCAACATGGAGATATCAGATACACCTCCTACATTGCAAAAGTTATAGAATTGCAGTATCCCACACTGACCCATCAGTATCACTGTGGAAAGCTACACAAGACTTTCTGTAATCAGTTACACAGTGTTGTCCTTCCATGACAAAGAAATCTGATTCAAATGATTCTTCCATTAAAAAGAAAAATACTGATAAACTATCTGTTGTATTTCTCTGCAGAGACTCAAAAACTTTTACCAGGAGGTAAGACGTTACTAAAGCTGTCCTTGTTCTTAGAATCACTGTGACTCATGAAGGTTATGTCATTAGGACATAATATAATAAACACATGTATTCTCTATTTCCCTACAGAAGATGGGCGTCTTTCAGAAGCTAGAAATCATTATGGTAATAACTTCATTTATTTTGTTGACAATCTCACATTTTCACAGTTTTTTCTCTTTCATGACTTTTGTCACTCTTTCTGATTCAATTTTCAACAGTAAATGTTAAACTTGAGGACAGAAACAACCCATACCTCAAGGTTGCAGGCAACAGAATGAGAGAGGCCCATATAGAATTTCCTGATGGAGAGATGGTTACCTGTATCACAGCTATCAAAGGAACATCTGGCTTCTCTTCTGGAAAACACTACTGGGAGGTTTCTATGTGGAGAATTAACACAGAGATCAAGCAGTCCTGGTGGGTAGGAGTTACAAGTGCAGCTGAAATCCCCAATAATTCATCCACATCTTTTCCCAACACATCTAATGGTTTCTGGTTTCTGTCTTCGTCTCCCAAAAGAGCAAATAGTTTTCAGTTTAGCACACAACCTGAGATTTTAATACCTTTCCATTCAAGACCAGAGACGGTCGGTGTGTATTTAGATCATGACAGCGGTGAGCTTTCATTTTATAATGTGGAAGAGAAAACACTAATTGGATCTTTCACAGCTACATTCAAAGGTGAAATCTTTCCATTATTTAACCCTGGAAAAGGTGACAAATCACCTATGGAGGTAGTACAGAGGGAAGTACAGAGTCAAACAGGTGATGAAGGAAACTGTGCAGGATCAGTTGAGAACAAGACTGAAACTTAATATTGCAAGTGAGGAAAACTGTACAAGCAAGCTGAAACATTTTCTTTGTTTTTATGGGAAAAGTATCGAATGACCTCACATTACTTTTATACTGACTTACTGAGACATTAAATCCATCAATTCTGTCTGATGTTCAGGTTATTTATACAGTTTAAGGATAAAGCTGAAAATTTGGAGGTCATATTAACTCAAACTCCATGGCTGCAGCATCATTTTATGTAAATATGATTTAAACTATGAATTTCTTGCCTATGGTTAAAAAAGTTAATTAATATCTCTATTAAAATTTAAGCAGGCAAACAAGTAAGAAAACCTTTGTGCCTTTAACACCTTTAATTCCAAGTGGAGGCAAAATATGGTAAACAAAACGCGTGCTGCTGTGGAGGTTTAATCATCAAATTTTGTAGCTGACATCAAACTGAATGAAGAGACATAAATGTGTGCAATTTATTTTTAATTTTTAATCTGAAATAATTATGAAGAGAAGTCAAAAAAGTGAATCAAACATTAAGCAAGTACGAATAAAATAAGGTTAAATGCAAGAATTAAGAGCAAGAATACAAAAAATAAATAAAAATGTGAGTCAAAAATTAATAATGATCTGAAAGATAAAAGTAATAAATTCATGCACACTAATACAAAGAAAAATTAAATGAGGTGAGTAAACCAGATAACGTAAGCGTTATAGCTGGTTTGTAGTTCACATGCCTGTCAGATATTGCTGAGCCAGATTACTTAGGCCCTGATAAATTGGCATAATATTTTAAAATCAAGTGTAAAGTTTAGAGGAATGAGCTTGGTGCCTGTGTTACAGGTGCATTTATACACTTTTTTTTTGGTAAACTAAAACCGTGGCTGCTGTAAAATTCTATACACAGGTAATGGACTATTTCTGTTAGCAGTGTGTTACTGTGTCAGGCCAGTGGTAAATATAGGACAAACTTTCTTATCATCATCCTGGGAATAAAAGCTCCTTACCTTTGTGATATTCCCTAAATGATAAAATCCTGGAATGTGAGGTCACTGCCTTGCATCTCCAACTTGTATGAAACAATAGTTAATGTTGTGTGTAATGATGATGATAGTACCATAAATTATGATTCTTGATAAGCTAATGCAGATACCACAGGGTTAGCTTATCAACAGCTGATCATTGATAGTTTATCACTGTTACAAACCAGAAATACTACAAAATAGTAAAATACTACCAAAAATATTAATGCAAACAGAGAACACTACACATCCAGCCATCAGTATCTGACGGTGTTTCAGTGATGCAATGATTACTGTGGTTGTTGATAAAGCTGACCCTGTGGTAACACAGAGCACAATAATTGATCCTGGAGAATACCACAGATCTGTACATAGTAGTTAGTATCACTCAGTACCTTATAAGCAGTGTCTGTGGCTTGGTTAGTTTTACATTTGTTCTCAAACCCCTCTCGTCTTAATGTGGAACCAATGCCACGTTGTATGTTGCGTGTTTTACTTTGCATATGGTGTGTATTTGTCTGCCAATACACTCCATGTGTTATCTATACTGTGATTAGGACATGTGTTGCCTGTGTAGTAGCTATAAGATTGGTTAGCATCACATGACCATTTTTAAGGTTTTCTTTTTTGGTGTGGGGGTGAGGGTGTACTGATGTGTTAGATCACTTTCCATTTTAAATTTTGTGATGGGACAGTACTGTAGTGGTCTTTGTATTGTTTTCAAGTTCTATATGGTATGCATATGTAAATAAAATAACGTTTGAAATACTCTGAATTAAACATTACAGTAATTAGCATACATTTTGAATACTAATCAGAAAGCAGTGTAACTGACATGGTACCATTTGTGTACTTTAAAGCTCTGATATTTTTTGTTGTGTTTGTAAAACAATGTAAAAGATTGATGTGCATTTTGTTTGATAATGTTGACATTTTACAGAGCTGACTTTTTTTAAATAAACAAAATCGATACAGGATGAGAATTTGTCATTTCATTTTTCTTTTGTCTTCAGCTTACACAAACCAGTTTACGAAAACACAGCAAAATGTCATCCACTTTAATAAGTACAGATAGTATTTACAGTATGTACACCATAACACAATACTTTGTAATCACTACTGCATACTTTGATAGATTAGTAAGTATTTACATTGTGAATAAGACCATATGTTGATTTTGAAATACAGTTTTTTTTTAAATTATGTTACGCGATAAATTCAGGCGTGCCTTGATACATACTAGTTTGACTATGATCATGGTAGAGGTTTGCAAAAAACACTTCACAGGTGCATCATGGTCCGAGATTTTGAAGAATACTTTTTTTAATACACTCTTCATTTGGGAACCATGATTTGGGAGAACAACGTCAGTCAGTATCAAACACAAACTATACAGTTTCATACATTTTTTCACATGACATGTAGTCTAGTTATAAAGATCAGAACCACTGGTTTCTTCTTCCAAAGCTTTACACATTCATGTTTGGTCTTCAGCCTTCAGTGGAAAGAAATGCTAGACCAAGAACTAACTGCTGTAGTCACAGACCTTTGTTGCTTGTTTCTCTCTCTCTCATTTACGCTCACTCACTTGCCACTGTTTTCTAGTAAAGCAAAATGACATTTAAAAAAAATAAAAATAAAATAATACAAAAAAAAAAATCATTCGTTGTGTTTCAATGCATATTCACACATAAGTACATTTTTGTACAACCGCTTGAAAAGACATTTAAAAAAAAAGAAAGAAAAAAAAAAGAGACACCGGGCATCCGCAATGCCGAGTACACACATCATCTTTAACTGGAGTCACCCATCTGTCTTCTTAGCTTACTCATTGTTATTACACTACTCCCATATGACCAGAGACGGGGAATGCAGCTATACTTCAGAGTACGGCACCCATGTAAAAAATAAAATAAAAATAAAGGGGAAAGAGAAACTGCGTCCCATCGTGATCTAGAGTTTTTCCTCTTCATTGTGATTGCTGGTGGTTTTTACATTATGATATCTGTCCTGTGCCGCGTCTGCGCTCGGCCCTAGCAGACTGCAGCCGCGCTCTCCCTCCTCCCCTGCTTCTTCAGCAGCTGGATGCGGTTGTGGACGTAGAACTTGATGGCCCTCCAGTCTCGCTGGTTGCTCACCAACAGAGGGCAGAGTTCGAGGCAGCGTTCGCAGTCCGCCTTCGCGGGGACGCGCAGTTCCATGAGGTTTCTCTTCAGGTGAGTCTCCACTGCTACACGCTCGGCTTCTGACCAGGGACGCTTCAGGACACCGCGCTTCCCTGTGTGACCGAGGCAGAGGAGTGACACAGTTTAATGACTGAAGTATTAACACAAATGTTTGTGCGGTCACGCACTAATGATGACAGATTTTACCTGATTTAGGTGGAATGTTTCTTCTCTTATGGGCATTAGCTAAAGACGGGCTGACGACAGGTGACGGAACGGGCGCCTTTTTCTTCCGCGGAGGTCGGCCCGGTCCCTTCTTTTTCACTGTGACCTCTGTCTTCTCTTTAATTTCCTCTTTCTCTTCCTCTACCTCAGAATCTTCTGAGAAGGAATCTGCCGAGTTGCCAGACATGACTGCATGAAAAGAGATCAAACAGAGGTTAGTTATCCAAACGTACCAGCTAGCAAAACTGTTCAACCACACGGTTAATGTTACTTCAAATGTTAATAAATAAGTTCAAAGTTGTAAAATGTTCTTCTCAGACAAAATGATGTCTTTCAGGTAAGTTTTTTCTCGAGGGCTTAAAATGGGTCTCGGATTTGTAAACCTCCTCTCATGGGTGTGTTGCAGTTTAAATTGGAGACTACAGTATTTAAATAACGTTGCATGAAAATAACTCTGAATACATTTTAAAAATGAAATTTCAGTAACTACTTTGCATTTTTAGAACTACAGTTTACATTATTCAAGTTTTTAAAATGAGCCAGCCAGCAGGTGTTTGGTTTAGCATAACATAGCATAATGACTGGCTAATCGTTTTCCCTGTTGATTTTATGCAAAGCAAAGCTAACCAGCAGCTGGCTGATGCTCATTTTTTAAAGATGAGCCGGAGTTCCATTGATATTCTCATTTTATTCAATGAGCACACTACATTTCCCTGAGTCACCCCCCCCCCGCCAAGTTTCATATTAACCTCTAGTGCCATCTAGCAATGCAGCTGCACTAGTTTGTTTTAAATCCATGAAAGCTGCACTCTTAACTGGTGAAATTAGGGTTCACTGAAAAAAAGAAAAAAAAAGACATGATGCAAGTCAGGAAAAACGCCCCTAGGATAATCCCAATCTTTCTGGAAATATTCTGTAGTCTATATTAGACTAATTTATACTCCTCAGACATTACTGTTCAGGCCACACATGGCACTCGTGTTTCTTTTCTCATTTAATAATTATTTGTAATAACAGGACTAAACTATCCCATGGATATCACATTAACAAGCTGAACTGCTTTCACTGATATCTGTGCATAATAAAACCACCTACTGCTACCATCTTCTTTTTTACTGAAAGTCATTCATGTGGCTGAAACTGTTTCCATTAAAGTGAACAACTATGACAGTGCTGAGAGTTTTAATTAGAGGACAGCAGACTGATCCATGGTATTGGCATCGTATTGATACTAGGAGGATAGAATGAAAGTATTGCACCTATCTTATATGTTCAGTATGTAACCCTCTGAATTGTGTGGAAATGAAAACATTAAACAATAGAAGCGCTGCAGAGACATTCACATTTACATTCCAGGTCTCCAAAAAACACAGTTTCAACATACACAAAAAGCTGAAAGGTGTGCTTTATCATGTTAACTAATTATTGTGGAAAATTAAAAGACCATGATTTAGTGGTCATTAAAATGTGTTCAGAATTTGCAAACTGATGATGATGATTCATGTCATAATCATGAGACACAGATCTCCCATTCACAAGCTGCCTTTATAGAGTAAAAGTATCAGTAATACTGGTACTGTATCGGATCGATACTAGAAGCTGTAGTATCGCATAGCACAAGTTTTAACAGGCAGAAAGAGAAATTCATGCATTAAAGTAGCTGTTGATGGGCAAATACTCCTCGACCACTCAATCATTTCTACTGAATAGAAAAAAATTAAGACTAAAAAAAATAAATCTTTTCCTTACCGTCCAACTCGAGGCAGATGTGCTGCAGGCTCATCCCTCTGAAAAGCACTCCCTCCCTCTCTCCATAGAGAACGACTCGACCCACACGACCCATCAGTGCTGGGTCTCGTATGATAGTGGAGCAGTTCTGGGTCACGTGGTACTCGTGCTCCAGGAAGTCCTCCACCCGTTTGATGGCTCCTCCCTGGCCGTCACCCTCCTCCAGCAGTAGCAGCTGGGTAAGGATGGCTACCTGCCGCCGCACTCGTGTTGCCGTTAATGCTCCGGGGTTTTTAGCACCACTGGCTCGAGCCAGGTTTCTCAGGAGGTCTGTGCCGCGGAGTGGGGTAGCAGGGGAGTGGTAGGGCCGGGAGAAGACGTAGGGGCTCTCTGGGTCCACCCCCACGTTGGGGCTGGTTCGAAGAAGCAGGTCGAGGCAGGATTCGCAGTGTGGCGGGAGAATTAGTGGCTGAATGCGCCCTCGCTTGCCTAAGACACCAGCCCGTGGGAGATGACACAAGACCTGGCGCTCAAAGGGGGACAGGAAAGCTTCCATGCCAGAAGGGGAGCTGTTGCTGGCGTTGGGCTGAGGGGTGATGCGGTTACGGTAGTCCTGGATAGTGAGCTTGGCCACCTCGCATTCTCGGTGGCGATTGTAGAGGATGAGCAGAGAGAGGCTGGAGTGGCAGAGCAGGCGCCAGGCCTCGGCAGAGTGAGGAGAACGAGTCAAAGAAAGGAAGGAGGAGTGCTGCTGACGACGGAGATACAGGACCAGGCAAGAAAGGGAGGAGAGTAGTGGAGACATGTGATGTCTGTGTGTGCTGGAAAGGGAAGAAAGAGAAACATGCTTTTAAATTAGCAGTTGAATCCCAACCAACTTTCAAAAAACCTCAAACATAAAAACACTCAGATACAGCAGAGCAGAAAAAAGACAATAATTCACCGCACCTTACAATCTCTCCATTCTTCTCTTCAGGTGCATCATCCTCCCCTTCCGCGCTCAGCTCCAGCTCTTCATCTGGATCGATGTCCGGCTCCGGTGTAGGAGGTGGAACTAACTCCTCTTGATTTCTTGGGCTCTCCACTTCGACTTTTTGCTGCTCTTCGTGCTTTTCTTTCTTCATCCTCCGGCCCCTTCTGGGGGTAGACGCTGGCGGAGGTGACGGACTCTTTACCCGGGGCACCATTGGGGGTGCTGGGGGTTTTGTAGCGGGTAGTGGTAAGCTGGGTGCTTTCTTAGCAGCTGCAGGCTGAGCCGAAGCATTTGGTGAAAGCGAAAGGGAGAAAGAGACGGCGCCTGTGCTCGAACGGGTGGCAGGTGATTCCCTCTCCCTGGGAAAGAGAGAAGGGGGAGTTGGGTTGGAGGAGGACGACTGAGGGACGGCGAAGGAATGACTGTGAGTAGCAGAGGTGGAGGATGAAGAGGGGTGGGGTTGTGAGGCGCTGCCATTTGAAGAGCTGTGCGTGTGGAGGTGAGCCAGCTCCATGGCTGTTCTGACGTCCGGTTGGTTGGCGTGGTGCTTCTCCAGGTGGCGTGCTAGGGATCGGTAGTGCCGGCCGCAGTACGGGCAGTGCTGCCGCCGGCTCACCGTGGGACCACTAGAACTGCCGATGTTTATGTTGATGTTATTGTTTATGTTAGTGGTTGGGGGTGTCAGAGAACTGACTGCGGGCTGGGATCTAGGTGGGGGTGCAACAGGTGTCGGGCGGGAGAAGGAGGAGCAGGGGCGCCCAGGTCCTCTGGAAGAAGTGGGCGCATTATTCTTCTTCTTCGAATTGACCGCCGCAGGCAACTTGCGTTTCTTGCGGCGCCGAAGCATTCGACCCCTTATCTCCTCAAGTTCCTCTTCTTCATCATCGTCGTCGTCGTCATCATCTTCCTCCTCTTCATCCTCCTCCCGGTCTGAGTCACTGGGTTCGGAGTGGGTGAGTGGGGAGGAAGAGGGCGATAATGACCACGAGGGGGTAAGGTAATCAGAAACAGAGAGCGATAGTGGGTGGGGGCCAGCCTCTTCCTCCTAAATGGACAGATTAAAAAAAATAAAAGATGTAATTTTATTTTTTTAGTTCACAGGCAAAAAACAAAAAGAAAAAAATGCTCATGTTCGTCTCTCAATCGTTTCATTCTGTCTGCAGTGCCCATTTGAGAGTCTCCTGGATCCTACTGAGGACACAGAGTCACGTTTATGAATGGAAAAATAATTCCCCACACAGCTACCATCTGTAGCTTTTAGCATTACGGCTTAAAGCTTGCGTATGCATTGGTGGACTGTCACCTCATAGCAGCAGGGGTCTATGACACAGAACAACTGTAAGGAAAACTCTTAGAAGGCTCCATTCACTGTTGAGCTTTTATCTTTTCATGCCAGAGACAAATACAGAATAACGCCAAACATGTCATGTTTCCATCAGTCGGTAACTCACCAATGCATTCTCGCCCCAGTCCGTTAGGCTGTAGTCCACTGTGATCTCCTCCCCTTTGGCGATGTCTCGGATCGCTATGACAACTAATCGCACCTGGGTTCCGCAGTGGACTTCTCGAATCCTGCAGTTTGGCGGAGGGTGGAAGAGCACGGGTCCTCGAACACCACTTCCCCCCTCCTCCCCCAACTCTGGCACACTAGAAAACATGATGTCAAACTTGATTTAAACATGTAGTTTATTGATACAATTCAACTTGATCACAACAACAATAACCTTCAATTCTGTCATTCTCATACACAAGTGGTCCACATAAAGGCTTCAACAAATCAAAACAATTCAACAAGTCTTAGCCATTATTCCAGTTAATCAACCGAAAGTGCTTTACAAGAAGGCCACAATAAAACCAACCTGCGTCAACATGAATATGGCATCTGCTGGGAGTGTGGTGCATTAATAAAATCAGTCACATGTTCATGCTAAAGCCAGTTTAGTTATTTTTTCTCTGCAGTTATATTTATACAGGTACACTGCTTGCTTCACAAGCCTGAATATGACAATCATTCAGTGGGGAAATTTCAAAAAAAGCAAAACGCATGGATGCACATAAAAACGTACAAATCATCAACCTCACAGTTTGTTTTTTTTGGTGTAAAATCACCATCTGAATGGCCTAACCAACTTGGCAATTTCCTTTCATATAATGAAACTTTCCTTTACAGTTGCACCAGAAAGTTGCAGCTCTCTGCCTCTTTTCCATTTCAGTGACTTTCTGAAGCCTCTGTACCCCTACGTGGCTCCACGTCTTTACATGTGTGTGGTTTCAAAATGACAATGAAAAGCACATATGAATGTTCTGAGGTCGATGAATGTATGAGCCTTGCTTTTTAGTCAGCGAAAAAACAAACTCAATTTAGCACCTCTCTTGAAACTTTCTGCCTACAGAATTAACTTTCCTTTTCTGTGACACTGACACTGCAGGTGTGGCTAACTCCACGTGAGTCTTTTTTTCCCCTCAAAGATCATCTGAGCAAAGTGGTGAGAGTCCTACTTACCAGAGCTGAGTGGGGTCAGGCAGGTAGTAGGGACTGCCAGGTGGAGGGAGGCGGTCTTCTGCACCCTCAGGGTACTGGCCATCACCTGGGACAGAGTGAACGTTTTAAAGAAGACCCACTATGCTTCTCCATATTCCTTTTCCCATATATACACAATGTTAAAATGGTGAATTCTTTTATTAAGCATGGCAAAAGTTTCAAAACTTCAGATCTGCATGAGCTCAGAACAACCCTAAAGCTTGTTTTTTTATGTCTGTATCTGTATGTCGTTAAAGGCTATCCATAACAAGGTCCTCTCAGCTACATAGCTCTGGTTGTGGATACAGAATTCAAACCCACTTGCTGCTAAAAATCGAGGGGCATCCAATCAGAAAGAAAAGAAAAAAGAAAGTAGCAGTAAATGGAGGTTGCCCTTAAAGTAAAAGAAAACAGATTGAAACAAGCTGTTATATACTGGGTCATCTCTAACAGAGTCCAAGAATACAAATACGAGTTGGAAATTAGCATAATAGCTCCACTTTAAATCTCACACTTGTTATCACTTCACAGGTTTGGAAAGTAACATTTTCTTTCTCTCACCTAGGTATCAGTGGAGAAAAACACATCAACACCAGGTGGCAAACACATTGTGTGAGTCTTTACATTTACCGGGGCTGTAGCTGTGCTCGGACATGCTCTCCTCCTCTTCATCTTCTGTCACATATGCTCGGTCACACACCTTTACAGGTGTTCCCTTCCTTTTCCTCCCACACACACGGCTGTAGAAACAAAGTCAGGCCTTCATTTAGAAAAAAAAAACAAAAACAAAAAACCCCCAGCACACTCACACAAAGACTTTGTATAAACACGGGAGTGGATTGCAGAGCAAACAAAGTGATCGTGTGTACCTGCAGCAAAGTAATACAGGTGTATGCTCACGTGGATGACCTACTTAACTTGTCACGGTGGTAAAAAGTGATAAGAAAATCATTTTAAACTTGTGACTTTTTAAAAAAATTTTTTGGATATATGATGAAGACTAGAGCAGGATCTAGAAACTTCAGTAGTGTTGGGTTGATCTATTAAAAATGAATTCTGTGACTATGCATTTACTACACTGCACATCTGCATCAGTGCACCACCTGCTAGTGGGAGCGCAAACAAGGAAAGAAGGAAGCTAACAGGAAACAGTCTGCTGCTGGTGCAGCCAACAGCTTTTCTCTCTGTTCAAAATCATTTGTAACTTAACCACAAATTGTGGCTGAGCGAGCTGGCACGACTGATATCAACACTTTCCCTGTCAGCACCTCTCTTTCTCTCGCGCTCTGACTCGCTGTCACTCTCGTTATGTTGATGCAACATCTGTGTGGAATTTTTTTTTTTTTTTTTTTTAAATTGCATTTACTGTAACTTAATATTTAGTTGTCAACTCAACTTAATGTTAATATATCTCAGCTCTACTCTACATATGTGTGTGTGTGAGAAAGCAGGTGCACTCACAGTGTCAGCAGGGAAAAGAGTAAACTAGTCTGACTTTAAGTGGCAAGAGGATGTGGTAAAATTTTTACGGCTGAGCTGAAATGAGACCAGCTCTAATAAATTTGGTTGATAATAAAAATAAAATGTGTGCTTTCGATAATTCTTTTACTAATAAACATTCAATTTTCTACATTTTGTTTTATAAAGTTAGGAATGCGGTGTTTAAGTCAAGCCTGATGTCATCACATTCATTAAAATATCCCCAGTCTCCTCCTCATTGAGGAATACATTGTACTAGCTCAACACTGGTACTGAATCAGTAGTCTATCTCATCAAATGCCCAAAGTTTAGATATTGTGATCTAACAAATGCTTTAAAAATACAAATACATACAAGTATCACAGAAAATTGTACTAAACCCTGCCAAACATATTAAAAATTTGTTTGGCATGTCTAGCATTGAATTTTGAGATTGACATAGTTAAAAAAAAAAAACAACCAAACAAACTGTAATATAGTACAACACCATGATTGAACAGCTTAAAGAACCACCTCAACTTGACGTAATTATGTTCTCCATGATTTTATCAGGAATTTTGGTCCAGCCTTCTTTACAGCGTAGCTTCAGTTCATTGTGGTTTGGAGGCATTTGTTTATGCTCAGGTCTCGCTTCAGTATTTCAGTTTTGTTGAGGTCTGGACTCTGACTGGGTCATCGCAGCACCTCAATTCTTTTGTTTTTCAGTCATTCTGTTGTAGATTTGCTGCTGTGATTGAGATCACTGTCCTGCTGCTCGACCCAGTTTCTGCCAAGCTTTAGCTGTCAGACAGATAGCCTCACATCTGACTAAAGAATACTTTGGTATACAGAGAGCTCATGGTTAACTCAATGACTACAAACTGTTCAGTTATGTGGCTGCACAGAAAACCCAAATCATCACCCCTCCACCACTCTGCTGACAGCTGGTAAGAGGTCATCTGCACTTTGGTCTAAACTAGCCAAAGGATATCGCTCCAGAAGTCTTGTGGTTTGCTCAGATGTAACTTTGTAAACATGTTCCTTTTAGAAAACAGACTTCCTCCTGGCAACCTTTTCCAACAAGCCATACTTATTCAGTTTTTTCTAATTGCTCACTGTCATGAACTTTAATATTTAACATGCTAACTGAGGCCTGTAGATCAAGGATGTCAAATGTTAAAGCCCAGGGCCAGAACTGACCAGACTCCAATCTGGCCCACTGGAATGCTTTAGAAAATGTGAAGGAGTGCTTAGATTTTGACCTTTTAGCTGTAATGTTTAATCTTTTTTTCAGCTTCTCCTATTGATAAAGTCTCCACCGCCATCATCATTCATACTACACCAAAGTGGTTAAGTCATAGATAAACAACTAAATGACAGAAGTTTCTGTTTCTCCGCTATCTACTACAGATTAAATAAAACAGGTCTACTACTTCTATTTCAGTTAGACGGGCTTTGGTTAAAAATAAAAAAATAAAAAAATCGAACACTATGTTTTATAGATACAAGACACCTGGGGCAGTGAGCTACTAGAACCTTTTCTGTCATTTTATACAATTATCATGTAGAAAAAAAATGAGCCATTCTGTTGGTCTATATCTTTTGACTTATTTGAGCTACCCTGATAAGTCCTGCTGTGCTCAAAGGAGGACATCCTGGCCTTTCCAATGATATGTTGGGGTGGCCTCTTTTAACTCCAGATAGGCAGGACTTCACAAAAAGAGTTAAACTATAAGATACTTGCCTCCTCGGTTCTCAGGAGGATATGGAAGGCGTAAAGGTGTACTTGTTTTTACAGGACTACATATATGTTCAGCAACATTTGTACTGACTGCTGTCTTTATAAATAACACCACTATATAATTAGTGATTTGCTAAACTAGAAATGCCAGAAATCTTTAAATTAATGTATTTCACAAACATTAGCAACTTATAACCTCTTATATCAACAGAGTTCACCTATGGAGAACCTGTTCACTTCCGATGAACCCAGTTACATTGACTCTCTGACTTCAACTCACCTACATGGTGAAAAAATAAAATTATTTACACACACAATAATATTTGCAGATGGATGGATGGATATAACACTGATTATATGTCTGAACGTTAATCAAAAACTATGAATGTTATTCTTTTTTTATTATTATTTATTTTCTTACAGGAAAGGCTACTTTGCCTTTAAAATGCTGGCAGCCTGGTAAAGTGTGTTGATTGTTTGGATAAAGACTAATCGATTGTGAAAGAATAACACAATTTGCAATCATTGCGAGTGTGACTACAGAAATTACCATGCACATTAGAAGTTTAAATACCCAGCTTGCTGTGGTGGTGGACCGTAACTATCATTTTGTGGCTGCTGCTAGTTTGTGTGAAATCAAAACGGCAATGCCCTTACACTGAAAACTAACAGATTTTTTAAAAATCACATTGTGAATATTACATTACATTGTAGGTCTACAGCTCCAGAGGGCTCAACTCATTCTGCACAATTCTGCCAGCACCCTCAATGAAACAGGAAGTCCTGACGGGTGGTAGTTGTCCCCCATTTAGAAATTATCTGACCCCTCTGGACTCTGCACCACCATCTGCTCAGCACTGATGTGAACATGTGCTGCAGATGGTGCCAAGAGTATTAAAACAAACCCCCCCCCCCCCCCCCCCCCCACACACACACACACACACATAAAAAAAGCATGGCGTCAAAGCTGCTGGAGACCAATTCCAAACTACTTCCCAGAGAATCTCTTGCATTATGTCCAAATAAGTTTAATATAAGACAACATATAAGTTTCATAAGGACATATTTGTGTTTAAGTTATTGTTCTACAAACAAATAGATCATTGCATTCAACAGAAAAATAATCTCATGCAGTCTACTCAAATACTACTGGATTTACATCATGTGGCTGACTAATAAAAATGCAGAGAAGAGGTGATCATTGGAGAGGATTAACAAACACTGATCTACTGCACAGCTATATTTTGAGGCTTAACACTACACTTATTAATCAAAAATGGCCCCACCCCTTTAAGCAATCACGTCAGTCTGTAAAAGGAAATGACCAAAAAAAAAAAAAAAAGAAGCATGATTAGCAAAACACTGCGTGCCCAATTCACTGAGCACGGTGACAGTTAAGTGTTTTGGGGGGCATTTTGGTCGCGGTCAGCAACTTTGTTTACTCACACCACACAAGCCACGAGTCATGATCTACACCAGCTGAGCACTCGAGAAGTGCTGAGAGCTGAACGACATTGTCATTGAATAATACGTTCAGTCTAAGAAATCATATGACTGAGGTTACCGAGGAGAGGGAAAGATATAACTGACAGTCTGGGTTACACAGCTGACGGCTCCTGCTGAGGACATGCTAACATTAATGCTAAACCACGGCTAGCCCCGTTAGCTTCCAACGGCTAACGTTGGTACTTCTGCCCCGTCAAAATCTCAAAAAATAAAAGGATGGCGCTTAAATGCACAGCGGGTTGGATGGTGGAGAGATGCACCTTCGCCGGGCACACCAGCTGCAACCCGCAGCTGAACGAAAATCACTTTCCATTCCCCGTTTTCTGCAATATTACGCTGAAATCATGCACGCGAAAAAAAGGGCTTCTAATGGTAACTAAAGAGACGCGCACGGCGCGTGCGTCTACGGCGTTGCATTTTGCTCACAAATCTCCGCTGAGAAAAAAGGATCGCTCGCGGCCACAAGCCGGAGGCTCGCCGGTCTCACTCACCCCCGTGGAGGCGGCGGTTTGCTCCCATCCCCGTCGCTGTCGAGGGTCGGTGGCTCCCGGTAGTCAAAAGGCGACCGAACATTCTCCGCCATTAGAACTGCCTTCCCTACCTCTCGCGCTCCGGTAGATTGCACAACGCGCATGTGCACAAGATCCTTTGGGGTTCTATTGGTAAAATGGGGTGCACTCACCTCTATGAGCGAGAAGCTAGTTTAATTTTATTGACGCGTTATTTATTTATATGTTTACTTCATATGGCGACAGTTTAACTTTCAAAGACCTAAAACAGAAATAAAGACTAGCAGCAGACACGAGTGAAATACAACTAATATAACTATAACTGCTAAATACATGTATCCAAGTGCGTTTAAATTTCGTATACCTCACGATAACACAGAAGAGCATTTTAAAGTCTAGGCTGTTTTACAGCTTTAGTCATTACGTCTCAGATTACAGTCTTTCATACCCTCAATCCCAGTGAAAACCTCCTACATTTTAGTGTATAATATACAGAATGATTATACGTTGATAAAATTGTCCTAACTTTTGAGCTGAAAAGCAAAATAAACATTTTTAATAACCGTCTGCAAAATGGACTATCAGAAAGATGAAAACAGGTTTTCTGAGTGCATGAAAAGCTGTTATTTTAGAGATAAGGGGGGTTGGCTGGTGATCAATAGCAAGAGTATGTTCTTGTTTGCTCAATGACAATACATATACATAACACATTTTTACAAAAATGAAAGACTTACTTGTTTCCCCTGCTAGTGAATGTTTAATATGCCTCATTGCACTTATATGATTACAATACTTTGAAACGCATTTTCTCACACAAAAACTAACGATGAAAATTTCAGAAAACAGATATGAGACATACAGTACACGTTACATAAGACGTTATTAACAACTTTATCTTTGGTTTGCATATATGGATGAATGAAGCAGGACAAAGAGGTCACGTATCATTTATCATTTTGTGGTAATGCTGAATGTTACTGTATACATATTCACCATCATATAATGATAATATATGATTTAACTGCATGTTTTTCTCTTGTTTTGTTTTTTACATTCAGTTGTGTGTTTCTTTTTTACCACCTGTGCGCTGTGTATGTGATCTGAAAACACTGGCTGTGAGCATTGATAAAACTGTTTTGATGTTTGGTGTTGTCAAGAGTCTGAGATTTTGTGAATGTATTTTTAACAACCGGCTTTTGCACTTTTGAGATAAAAAGGTGGAAGGTTTCAAGAAATGTAGCTTCGCAAATGTGAAAAATCATTACATGCAATTTCCTAAGTGAAAACGCAAAGTCATTTTCTTCCTGCTTTTTTTTTTTTCTCATGGAAACCACTTATAGCTTCAGGATAAAAATGGTGGGTGGCATGGTCAGTTTACTTGTTGTGGAATATTTCTTCACGCTGCTTTAGCTTGGGATAAAATTGTGTCTGATATTCTTGAGAATCTGTGACCTGACCCCAAAAAAGACACAAAATGCTGCTGTGGCAAACTGATCATGGGAATCCTTTTATTCTGCATTGACTTTTTCACTCAGTTTCTATTTATCTTTGAGCCACAATATCCGAGACTTCAAATCTTTTTGAAAATGCATTCATTTTTGTGTTTGTATTCTTTTATGTCATGTAACAAAGTTTTTCAGCGTTCCCTAAGCACCATCCCTACAGGTGTTGATGTCCTGTAGTGAAATTGAGCTTAAATGTAAGATTACTTGGCCTCAGTGAAGTAAACACACAGTTTCTTTCTATGTTGAGTGATTTGTTGGTTACAAAGCAGGAAACAGTTTCGAATACAGTGTTGACTTTTTCACACTTTTTTTTTAAAGAGAAAGGACCAAAGTATCATAAAATATATTAAACAATGATGGGATAGAGTAACGTTGTACATTTTATGATAACTGCTTAATATATCAACAGATGTACAGTAAAATGACCTTTGACCTTATCTCAGCTGCAGTAGCATTACCTCTCTGTTATATACTCATGCTTAAGTATGCAACGTTTGTATGTAATAGCTTGATGGGTGCTATGCTGTGTGCATTTCTTACATCACGACTTTCAGACATTGATTTTATTCAGAGAGAGGAGAAACTTGTCGACGAGCTTGTTACATTGTATCGTGTAGGTTGTGAGATGGTTGTGGCTTATATATCACCTTTGAACTCTTCTGCTTTTTCTTCAGTCATTCCTCCGACTTACACCACTACTGAAGCTTCCTCTCTCTTACTTCACTTGACGCTACATGTCCTCAGTTTCATTCATCAGTAATTGTACTGCTCAAGCGATCTTCACAAGAAACTAAAACAATGTGCGACTGGTTTAAAAAGCAAAGAAAAAAGTAAACACACAATTGAAATGATTTACCAATTATTACATATTATGTGACACGTTTAAATCATATTTTTATTATCAGAGGTGGACAATTCATTTTCCTAAGAGGCTATTTGAAAAACTGGGACTGCAGTGGAGGTCCGCACCAAGCTTATAAAAAGATGAAATTGAGCAGAATGGAGTTCATCTTACTGGTGCAGCCTTTCACAACAGTCCCAGTTTCTCACAGGAGGTCTTTGGAAAATTAAGTGTCCACCCCTCATCTATATTAATGGTTTATTTTCTTGGCACCAAAAATGCTAGGAGGCAACAATCCCTTGAGGGCTGCGTCAGGAAGGGGGCATGTTTGCTGGGTATGACCTGCTGTTAGGTCAGTAGTAACATTGACACAATTTCTGTCATTATGCTTCTGTATGCCACCAAAGTGGATTTTAAATAAACAGACAAGCCAGTTGTCCAGGGACTTTTCAGTTTCTAAAAATGGGGGTTGTGTATAAAAATGATTGTAATTTCTAAAAAGGTCAAGCAGTATTTTCATTAAAGCCCTGAAGTTAAAGCTGAAAGCTGCATTAAAATCCTCGGTAGTGGTTTGCAAAGAAAAAAAATTAGACCGAAATGTGCAATTGTCTAAAAACCTAATCCTAAGTGCAGTTCATCATACTGTCTACATGCCTCAGACTTGATGCCCTACCCATGTTTATTATAGATATTTCATCTTTTACAGTATGGCTTGAATTAACTTGTATCCAATGCCACAGTGACACGCTTCACATCAGAGGTCATAGGACACGACCCAGAAGACAAAGTAGAACCAATACCAACAAAAAACAAAGATTAAGATGAGCTTTTAATCTTCAATACATATCCAGTTATTCATCACAGACAAAAGAAAAGCATGGTCATCAGATATTCACCATACCGGCAAGTGTGGAAGTCACAGCTCATTCACTGCGTGAGCGTATACTGTGTCAGGCATTTTAAACTACAGTGAAATCGCTGCGTTTCAGAATGTTTGATATTTTTGGTAACAGACAGTACGGCCCTACTGTAAAATATCCATCCGAGGGCAGGAGAGAAAAAAAAAAAAAAGAGTTTGAGAACCACTGGTCTAATAGTTCCACCTTGTGAACAGTGTAGCAGCAAATTCAAGTATAACAACAGGAGAGAACCTGGCGACCAGAGCAGCAAAACATGACACTTGATCATCACAGACTGTGCCAGCCCCATAAACATCCGATCGGCCAGCCTATACACGACAACATGAAATCTAATTTGGAATTGTTAAATATGTTAGTAACGTGGTACATGAAGAAAAGCTGTTTAAATTAGTAAATGGCTACATATTTAGCTGCATGTCAGTCACAGTTTAACAGTCGTGTTTTTATGGTGTTAGTCTAGCAGTCAGATTTTGGAGTGTTAAGAACAGCAGGTAGTTAGTCATCAAAAGTAAATCTACTTAAATAAAATAAATTATACACAGCATACACAAAAAAGTCACTTTCAAACACTCTTAAATGCCACAGCACAAAGCAAACTGATGGTTTCACAAGTGTAAAGTCTGCACACTCTTTTTTTTGTCCAAAGAACCGACAACTGTGGCAAACCAGAGGGCTCTTTAGCGCTTGCTGTGGAAATACTAATGCCTAGGAAAAGCGGTTTACTTTGCTAAAGGAGCTTAGCTGGGATTTTACTTGAGTGTTCACAGAGTATATTCCATATCACCTTACAATTTTGAATTTGGAATACATCAAGGGGAAAGCTGGCTGCTGAATAAGCTCGTTCATAGATGCCGATCGACTCTAACTAGGGAATTTAGGCCTCCTCTGCTCCTTCTCTCTCCGTGTGCAACACATGGAGAGTTTTCGCGGCATGATCAGACCAGTGGATCAGCTCCAGCAGCACTCGATAGGTCCAGAGTTTGAACCCGAAAACTCCCCCAGAGCCGTCGGTTTCCTACACAGAAGAGAGCAAGATAGAGCAATAGATGTCTCTCATTAGGAGTGAGCCCTTGCATGAAAAATCTGCTAAGAAACTGTTTTGGCCTAATGAACATGTCCACACTTGGTGAAACTCATTTGGATTGTTTACTAAATAACTAATTAAAATTAATGCCACCCTTTATATTTGACAATGACAATTTCACAAACAAGCACTTAAATCACACATCCAATGGCTACAAAGTACCATTAGCATACATCTGAAGTTATCAACAACCAGATGACTTCACATTAAATATTTGGTGCTTCAATTCAGTTTTATATAGTGCCAAATCACAACAGGAGTCACTTTAAGGTGGTTTATATTGTAAGGTAAAGACTTCAATAATCAGACGATCCCCTATGAGCATGCAGTTGGCAACCAAGGGAAGGAAAAACTCCCTTTTAACAGGAAGTAACCTCTAGCAGAACCAGTCTCAGGGAGGAGCGGCTATCTGCCGGGACCACATGGGACTGGATCTGCTGGATGTGAGGGGAGGAAGAAAGGACAGAGACACACTGTGGAAGAGAGCCACAGTGAGTGGAAAAAAGTGAATAAAGAATAAACAGTGGATTATGGGAAGCTTGCAGCAGCAATGGAGGATTCAGGGTCACCTGATGCAGCCCTAACTATATCCTTCATCAAAAAGGAAAGTTTTAGGCCTAATTTTAGAAGTACAGAGGGTTTCTGTCTTCCGAATCCAAACTGGGAGCTGGTTCAACAGAAGAAGAGCCTGAAAGCTGAAGCCTCTGCCTCCCATTCTACTTTTAAATACTCTAGTAACACCAAGTAAGCCAGGAGGCTGAAAGAGAAGTGCTCTATTGGGATGACCTACAGCCCTCTATTTTGTTCCCCACCAACCTGTGGGAGAAATATCCATCCATTTAGTCTGTTGTCGATGCAAAACTAAGGACAAATACAACCAGGGTTTTCTTGAAAATTTCAGGGCCTGAACTAATGATTTGAACTGTTTGTAAACACCGTTAGTCACATTCACACAAAAGCTGTAATTCATGTAATACAGGGTTTAGTCACAACCGTGCTGAGATTTTAGGTTTTCCATCTGATGAGAATGTAAAGTCAGAGCCTGGCTACTCTAAAATAAACGTCTTTTTTCGGGTTCTTAGTCAGATTTGCCGTTCATGATCCAAATATTGTGATGACTTTAAAATAAATGCATTTAAGCTCATAGATGTAGGTGTTGAAACTGAATTTTATCCACTTCAGGGGGTTTACTTGGTCAACCCGATGTCAAAGGGTTGAAATCAGTTACATGGAGAAAGCCAGGGACATAAAGACAAATCATAGTAAACCTTTACAGCATACTGTGCTGCATGCACGGTTTTAGTCTATATGATGCCACAAAGTTTAATTTTTAATCAGGGTTGTGTCGAACCATATCACATGTATGAATTCTTCTTACGTGATGTAAAATATATCACTGCTGACTTTACTGCTATTGCGACACCATTTACATTCCCTAGAGCAGCGGTCCCCAACCCCCGGGCCTCGGACCGGTCCGTGAGTCGTTTGGTACCGGGCCGCGAGAGTTGAGGCTCAGGTGTGAAATGTATGGTTTTCAGGGTTTTTATCGGTTTTCAGCGTTATTTTGTTATCGTTTTTATCGTTAACTCAGTTTTCCTGGGTCTTTTCACGTGCGTTATGAATAAATCTTCTTTTTTTCGGTACCGGTACTAGTTTTATTTTGTTGTATTTATCCGCGACACCTTAAAGGCCGGTCCGTGAAAATATTGTCGGGCATAAACCGGTCCGTGAGGCAAAAAAGGTTGGGGACCGCTGCCCTAGAGTGTAAATCTAAATAAAGGAGACAAACCCGGGCATGTCTGACGCCGAGAGCTGCGCGTCAGCCTCCAGTGATGATGATTTAGTACCTAAAAAGGGAGCTACTGCAACCACCTCCAACAAAACAGAAAACATCTGCTCCCACTGAAGGTGGAAATGACAAGCTTGGTTCACTACATGAGACAGAAACCACACTGTTACTACCAAGCAATGAAGGAGGAGAGATGATCAGCTGGTGATGCGCCACCACAGAGCAATCAGATGACTCCACGAGCATCGCTGGAGCGCTCACTAGCTGCACTCGATGCGTCAGGAAGAGCAGACAGTGGATGGAAATTACTGATGCGGTTACACGGCGGTGAAGGAGGGATTTAAGCAGCTTGTTAAAAAGCTTGAGCTGAGATACAATATCCCAGGCAAAGCATATATTTTCAGTGTTATTATGTGATGATACTGTGCTGCTCCTGCAGAGTTAGAGGGAGGAGAGGGTTCACACTGGACCTCAGTGTGAAGAAGTTATTTTATACATTAAAATTTCCGGGGAAAACTCTACCTAAGCTACTTCTGAGCTCACATTTTCCTGTCCTTCGTCACTGCTATTGCACTATAATGCAACTGCTGCAGGCACCTGTTTCCATAGATTCACACTTCACAATAAGGAAGTGTGTCAGCTCACTGGAAAAGGGTGGAAAATGCTGCTAGGTTGCAAGTATCAATAAAACGTTCTTCGGTGTTTTTCCCTAGATTGTCAGAAATCTCCCAAACGTTCTTGAAATATTGTGATATATTTTGAGGCCGTAATGCCCACCACCACTTTTAATGTGTTATGGGCTGTGGACAGTGGTGAGTGTCATCATAATAGAGGAAAGGCCACAAGGACATGACTAACTACAAAAAACCCCAAACGGCACCTCATTTACCTCATTACACTGATTATCAGGGGTAACCTCCAGGTTGGTGCCGTCGGTCTCCACCAAACCTTTGGTGCTGTACAGCAAGTGTTCCAGTCGGGCTCGCACGTTCTTCCTCATGGACTCGTACTCATCCTCCAGCTTGCCCCATTCCTCCTCTTCCTTCTGGATAACACGGTGGAGCAGCCCGAGGCACTGTCGCAGAGCAGAGTGCAGCAAGTGCACCTGCTCCTCCGTGCTGGGCTCCTCAGATTCTGGGGACGGGGACACGAGGCGCTTCCCATCTGGGGTGTAGCTGGACAGGAAGGTCTCCCTCTCCGTCTGAAAAGATAAATAAATATAAATTTGTCCCACTTCGATGCAAACAGGTCACTTACCTTGCACCCTTTAATCTCATTTTAGTATAAGTCTATTTTAGGGACCAAGAGATAACCATTGATTAAACTGATCAATTAAGAGCTTTTCTAAAAGGATGGATGGCAGCAGGGAAAAAAAATCCAATACAATCTATCCATTAGGTTCCCCTTGGGAAATTGAGTGGTGGGGTGGAGGGTATTTTTTAGTGTAATTACCCCCCTCCCTCCACTCCACAGTATCTGCTCCAAGAACAAACTAGTCAGCGTTAAATCCTGCTGTGAAAGACAGACACAGTCCAAAAGCGACAGGTAGCTAGCTGCCTGGATACTGAAACACTATGGCTTTAAAGAAAGCTCCAAATAACTGAGAGGGGAGCGTCCCAGACAGAATGACCCGCATGAGCTAAGAAGAAAGAGTGGCTACTCTGATCACTCACGTATAGCCGGAGCAGACTGGTACACTCATGGTGCAGTAGCCGGGCAAGAGCCACCGCTTGTCCCGTCAGCGAGCGGCCAGCTATCGGCTGCTCCTCCTGCTCTGCCATTTGCTCTCAGCCGTGTTTATGTCAAAGGTGGGCTAGCAGCGAGCGGGGCGCAGACCGACCGACAGGAGCAGAAACAGTCCCCCTCCCCTCTGGCAGCGAAACTACGCTGTGTGGCTGTTTCTGGATACTTTTGCGGTCTGAACACGAGCCGGAGATCCACGCGGGGGACAGCCAGTGGAGCCCGATTGTGCGGGTGCTCATTTGGCATGTACACCAACAAGAGGGGATGTAATTGGTTCCGCCAGCCACGGTGTGCGTGTCTGTGCGTGTGTGTGTGGTGGGGTGTACAGAAAACGTCACCATGCGGCCCACCCTTCCACGCATAATAAAAACTCTGTTTATTGGAATAGCTTTTCCCCCCTTCTCTCCAGCAGCTGTAAACAACGATGGAAAACTACATAGGTTTGTTGTATAAGTAAAAAAAGAGTAAGTTAATTTTTGTTCAATGCATTGTTTGTTTAGTTTTTATAGTTTTTATTAAAAGGTCAAGACTAACAATTAATTTTGCAATGCGCTGGTGATGTGTGGGAAAATATATCTCAATTAATGTTTAATGTGGACCCATTTTATTTTCCTTATTTTGTGTCTACACACAGCTTTGTGCAAAAAGTCTTGCGCCACCCTTCATTTCTTTATATTTTACTTCTTGTGATTTATTTTTGAAGTGGTCTTAAATAATAGTTCTTTAGGATTTCTGTAGGTCTGTCAAAGTTTGTCTTTGGACGTTAGCTGCTGTGTATTGTGCCTGACCATTTTCAGAGGAATGTTTTTTGTTTGTTAAACCATTTACACCGACCTATTAATCATTCAACCATATAAACGCACCTAACTCAAAGGGATGAACCAGTGTTGTGTCTACACATGACAGAAAACTTAGCAGAGGACCAGTTTTAAATTGCAAAATTTCCCCTCATTTCTTTACTTTAAGCGACAAAAAATGCCAAAGCTAACACAGTCTAGCAAGCATAAAATAGTATAAGGTGATTCCTAAAGACCTATTAGCTGAATATTTGTTATATATTGTGCAGTGTGTCTTGAAAAAAAACTGAAGAAGCTGGATAAATTGAGGACAAAAGAAGAAATGGCAGACGAAAAGAAAACAGCAGATTAGCAGAATCTGAAAGTCATCTCCTTAAGAAATAGGAAAAAGTCCAGCAAATACCTGACACAGAACTGCTGATCCATCTACTGTTTAATGAAGGCTCATCAGAAATGCTCTCACTGAAAGGGTGGCTGTAAAGACATTTTTTAAAGGAAGGGAAACATGAGAAAAGGATGAGGCACGTCAAAAATACCCAAGGGCTGGACTGAAAATCAGTGACAACAGGTCTGATGGAGTTATAACACCAAAACTGACATTTTTGGTTTAAATCATCATCTGTAAGTACAGAGGTGGTCAGGCAAGTGGTAACGGTGTCTACAGCCATCTGTAATGAAATTATGAACACAGAAAGGTACCATCATGGACTAACATCTGGAAAACATCTGATTGGTAGCAGGTTGATTTTTCAGCATGGCAATGATCCTAAACATAGAACAAAAGGCAGTCAACATTCAAACAAGAGCTTTGAATGTGCTTCAGGAAGCCTGGAAAACTATTCCTGAAGTCTGCTTAAAGAAACTAAAAGAAAGCTTGCCTAAGAGAGTTCAGGCTGTGTTAAAAATAAAGGCAGTCGTACCAAAGGCGTAAGCCACCTGGATCGCTTGGACCTTGCAGTGAACCCTCTGTATTTACTTTCATGGAGTCTTCTCTTTATGGTGGACTTGGATATCGACATACCTACCTCCTTGAGAGTGTTTACTTGGTTGGCTGTTGTGATGGGGTTTCTCTTCACCATGGAAATGATTCTGTGATCATCCACCACTGTGGACATCCAGGTCTTTTTGTGTTTCTGAGTTCACCAGTGCTTGCTTGCTTGCCTGCTTGCTTTCTTAGGATGTTTTTGTTTAATTTTTCTGTTTTCACAGCTTAAGGATGTCTTGTTTTACCTGCACGGAGAGCTCCTTTGACTGCATGTTGGACAATCTTCGAAATGCAAACACTACACAGTCACCTCAGATCAAGTCCAGGCCTTTTATCGGCCTAATTGATAATGACATAATGAAGGATTTGCCCACACCTGCCCATTAAATAGCCTTTGAGTCAATGTCCACTTACTTTTGGTCCCTTTTGAAAGAGGGTGGCACATGTTAAGGAGCTGAAACTTCTAAACCCTTCATCCAATTCAAATGAAAGCTGACATTCTACACAATATGTCCATGTCCATCACAGAATTATAATTGGAATATGTTTCAGTAAACAGATAACAAAACAAAACAAAACTTGAGGCAGTGTCCAAATATATATTGACCTAGCTGTATATGCTGTATTACCATGCACATTTGGATATTTCAATAAATCGCTGCACCTATTTCCCATTTTCTTTCACTGTGACGGTGGTTGATGAACATATTAAACACAACCAGAGTTAAACAGTGAAGTCAGGGTATGAAAATCCCTGGCTACAGACTGCACTAAACACTTCGTTTTTCTCCCTCCCAGATCAGTATGATGTCAAAAAGAGTGGATATGCCTAACATCTAATATCTGAGACACACAGCTTTGGCTGTGAGCACAGAGGCCCCACCCACCTAGTATTGAAACCTTCTGTTTGTGAGGGATAGCCTATCAGGAGAACGTTGGCTTAAAGGGAGTGGGCTTTAAAAGGAAAGAACGCTAATTTCAGGCTCTAAGTTAACTGAGAGGTTGACCTAAGACCCAGTATAAGGAAATTATTTATTTTATTTCATTTTATTTTTCAAATGAAAATTCATGCAAAACTACTCTGACAGAGATCAGAAGAGAGCCAGAAATATGCAGAATAGAATAGAATAGCTCTTTATTGTCATTGTACATGTACAACAACATTGTGGGTACTCCACACAAACTGTACAGGACATATAAATAGTAAGACAACACGAATAAATAACAAACAAGAGTAATATATACAAAACAAGAGAAAGGCACACATTAAAAGGACAAGTTGCAAAGTGCTTGAATACATTCGCTAGCGAGCAAAACCCTTTAAAATCGCTAGATATTCCTATTCCTATGACCACCTGGATGGATGATTTAAGGATTTCTGACCTGTGTGACAGCTCATACCTCTGTTTTGAACTGATTTTTGCAAAAAACTGCTCCAATAGAGTCAGAAGAATATACATATGCAGTTAGAAATTATCATAAAAAGAACACCCCAAGTTTTCAGTATAATATGCTAAGCCGATGCTCTACTCTGCAAGTCTCTAGGTATCAATGCATAAAATTATTTGTTAAAACAGAAATGAAAATGAACAGAAATAAAATGTATTGCACAATGTGTCCACCAGGGGGAGCACTGGCAAGGAAGAAGCCATACCAAGAAGGAGTGCCTTAAAGTGGGGAAGAAATTCTGACTTTGAGAATCTTTTAAATTAACAGTCAATTCAACAGAGGTACATCTAATTGATTCCAGAAGTGTCACAATTAGTGAAACGGCGACCACCTGACTACAGTTGATGTGTATTCACACTGTAAACAGTAGAGTTGCTATGTTGGTCATTTTAAACCACTTCAAAGTCACTTTAAATCTCAATTGTAAATTTTAGACTCTTATTAACCCCTTTACCCCAAAGTGTATATTTACTCCCCTTACCTCAGTCTCAAAGTGTATATATATTTATTCTTCTTATTCTTACTCTTGCTATATTTATTGTTGTTCTTTTGCAATGTATGGAAATGGAGCCTCGTCATCTCGTCTCTCTATATACTGAACTGTATATAGCAGAGATGACAATAAAGTTTACTTTGACTTTGACTTGACATGTAGTAAAAACATTTTGTCTCGGAGGTACAGTCTCTGGTTCATCAGTATTCCTGCTACAAGTCAAGAGATGGCTACAAAAAGATTTCCAGTTCACTGGACATCCCACAGAGTTCAGTTAAATCCATCTTTAAGAAATGGAAGAAATATAGCACTTAGTCTAAATCTGCCTAGATCTGGCCATCCTCACAAACTGAATAAGAGAGGCCACCAATACACCTGTGGCACACTGAAAGAGCTTCAGTGGATCTGATGGGAAAGAGTGTACATATTAGAACTGTCTGCCAGGATGGGAGAGTGACAAAGAGAAAACTGAAAAAAGCTTGCATGAAATCTTGCCTGGAATTCATTCAAAGGGATGTCGGAGACTCTGAAGTTAATTGGAAGAGGGTTCTTTGGTCTGATCCTGGAGGATACTCTATATCCACAGAACTACGACTGAAGAGAAGATATATTTCCTAGCCTGGTTCTCAATCCAATCAGGAAGTTGTGGCTGCACTTCAAAAGTGTGCCCGATCCCTGAGCAACCTAACAACACAGACTCTTAGCAATCTTTCTTATTTTTTGTATTTATACTATCTTTCTATATACAACTTAATTCTGATTTGCATTTTATTTCTTTAAAGACCAGGCGCATTAGAGCCCAACTGTCCAGAGATTGAATTAGTGCCTTAAAGTGGCATATTTATATTACAATTTTGTCATTTAAATATCACAAAACAGTGCATTAAGATCACACTTCTGCAAAGACTGCCAGACAAGAGAGGCTAAGAAAAAAATGTGAAGTGTATCACATCAATGACATGTGACACATAAAGACTTGAGAACAGATTTATTTTTAATAATTATTCTGAACACATGGAATTATCTTGTATGTCTACTATTAGCAACATACAGAGGTTTATATATTTGTTTATCATATTACAGTGGTCTGATAAAAACACTTAACACAAAAATTATCAAATTAATTTCAGAGGGAACATATTTTCCTAACATAATACTGCTGCCTGTGAAAAACGTGAAGAGTTGGAAAAACAATTTATTTCCCAAGTGTGATGCTCCTGGTTTACTGAAATATAATAAAGCACAGAAAGCAACTTAAATCTTTTTTTTTTTTACAAACTGCAAGATATGAGAAGGAAGAGGAGCAAGAGAAGAACAAACGTAGGTGGTTTTCAGAGTTGTTCACGCTAACTCTCTGTCACAGTGGCTGGGCCACTAGAACAGAAACACTACAGCATCAGCTTACATTGTGGACCACATACAGTTCACTTTGATCTCAAATAACAAGATCAGGGAAACTCCGCCAATCTTTTTACTTTTTTACTGTGGAATGTAAAAAAAATTCTCTCTATTACTTAATTACTTTGGTGTAGAATGAATGGCAATGAGGGATATTTTTGTTAATAGGAACAGCTGTTTACCTGATGAAAGAGTTAATAGTTACAAATCTAAGCACTCCTTCACATTTCCCAAAGCTACACCGGAGTCTTTCCAAGGCCGATTCTGGCCTTGTGTTTATAACCCACTGTCCTACTATGCCAACTCACGAGGACTGCAGTGAGACGTATGTTAACAGATTTGAAAATGAACTCAGTTACATCAGTACAAGGTGGAATCGAAATGTGCTGGCTTTGATATCAGCCTCATCAGATCCTTATGAAGTGCTGGGTCTCTTCCTGGGGTCCTGTCACTTTGACATCAGTCCCTGGAAGTCCCGTTCAGACCACTTGAACTTGTGCATTTATGTATCGAGATAGTGTTAAAATGAGAAAAAGATGAAGGTGGTGAGTGACGACTGTATTATTCAGGTCGTTTAAGCTGAATGTTTTCCCTCAGATGCCTCCAGATGATTTCTTTTTTTCCCATGTAGGAAGAATTTATGGTGCACAACTCCATGAATGTCCAAACCCCATGCCTGAGACTCTCCAAATACAAATGGTCACAATGGGCCTTTCAAGGAGCGATCCAAGCTCAGTCTCACAGTGATTTGTAAGGTTTTGCCCTTAAAAGGACAAGCAACCAAACTGAAATCAGGTATGGTTGTTTTTTATAGTTTGAGGATTAATTGCACCTTGTAATTCTCATTAGTTCACCATTCAAAAGGACACACATCAACACAACAGGAATACTACAGGGAAATACAAATAAGCTGTGATCTTCTTGTGCATAACGTACAATCGTTTGATCTTGAAATTACATGACAAACTCCAAAATTTATAAAATATTAGGTGGTCAAAAAGTATGTAATCCATTGTATTAATTAAAAAAAACAACAACTCCCTGATACAAAGTAGCTCTGTACTGAAAGTGACTGTATATAGATCACAAAGACAGCTTCTATTATTTTAAATATCCATCATGTATGCATTTCAAGTGTTTCAGTGTTTTATTGGAATAAAAGCCTCCTTTTTAATGTGCGTTTCCTTCATAAACATAAAGTCACCCTTCAGTTCATTTCGCCCTCTTTGCATCTAGATCAAACTGTCTCCACCTACATCTGCACACTGTGACAGCCGCTCTCCCTCCCTCTCCCAAACAATGCCTTCATTTTCCTTCCTCCTCTCCGCGTTACCCCCCCACATCATTTCCCCTACATCCTGTCCGCCCCCTGCCACCACCACCCTTTCCCACAGATCACCCTCTCCGCAAATTTGCGCATCCGCGTCCCCCTCCCTTCCCCAGTGCACGGCCTGCTGGGGAGCCACAGATGCTGTGGAGGCCAGGGTGGTGACGGAGCTCAGGGTGAGGAGCGTGCTCTGGGGTTCCACACAAGCCACGGATGTGACTGCACTAACTGGAAGAGTGGAGAGCTGGATGAGCTGAGGGTAGCTGGTGCTGGAGAAGTGCATCAAGGTTGGGCCCTGCTGCTGATGTGAAACTTGCACCATGCGGGGCAGTTGGAGAAACTGTCCTTGAGATACATCCTGTTCAGACTGTGGAGCAACTGGGAGCACCACCTGCTGCAGTGGAGTGAGCCCACAGCTTGCCGCTTCCTGGCTCTCCTGACTCTTTTGGTCCTTGTGGCTCTGCTGGCTAACAGACGGCTGCACAGGCTTAGTGAGTAGTGGAGTTGTCTCGAGGACCGGGGTGGTAGTGCTTATTACTGAGCAGCTCTCCTGGGTGACTGAAGGCTGCTCAGGCTGGATGACTGCTGGAAGAGTCTCGAGGACTGGGGTGGGTGTGCTTATTACCTCTCCTCCGTTGGCTGCTAAAGCTTCTGCTATGAGCACCTCAGGGTGGGTCTTGGCTTTATGGGCAACAACAGAGTCCTTTTTCTCAAACTTTTTTCCACAAATGGAGCAAGAGAACTGGTAGGAGGCTTCTGCGTCATGCTTCTTCATGTGCCAGTTCAAGGAGGCCTTCTGACGGCAGGTGAAGCCGCAGATTTCACACCTGCCACAAGATGGAGACAAAAAACAGCTTACGGTCTGAACGCACACTGAGATCAAGCCTCACTTAAGACGCTGTTGCTTTAGTTTTAGTTGATTTTTTTTCCTGAATCAGTGAAAGAAGTTTTATGTATTTTAATTAAAATTGGAGTAGAATAAATTCCAGTACATTCCCTCACTGACCAAATGTTGCAGAGTGAATAGGAAAAATATTTCAGACCTTCCACTGGAAAGATGTCAAATTTAAGTATAAACAAGTGTTGTTGGAACAGGGTTGGAGAACCTTTATGGAAATGTGTGCAAGACCTCGATTTCTCTTGCAGAGGATGATCGAGAAGAAAAGTTTGTTGTACTTCTGAATTTCTGAAAAGATTTCTTTTTGGAGAATTAAGTTAAATAGGTCATTTATTTGCTGGGATGTGGACTATTGTGTGGAACAGGAAGAGCAGTTCATTTTTTTAAAGGCATGGATTTTATTACATTTTGTATCAGCAAAATACGTAAAAACAAGAAATATCACAATCATAATGTTTGATTGTTACTGTCATTGATACACTGCCTTATAAAGAGTTCTTTCTTTTGGGAATGACTCAGCAAAAAACCAAGACAGAGTTAAGCAACCTTAGTAACACAGGTCTACACATTTCTTTTGTTCATTTGGCCATAAGATTAAACAAAATGTATTTTAAGTTTAAGTAATTGAACCATACTTGAAAAATTAAAAATAGTTTTAATATATTCCTATATTTGTATTTGATTTTTTTGTTTGTTTGTTTTTGGGTGGGAGGCCAAAATCTCCTTGATAGATGCATAACATTTTTAATATGCGAGATAAACCCTAATTTATACAAACCTGACCTATGACCTTTAAGGTAAAAATCATGTGTGAAATTGATCGACATATCGATACTCGCGTTTATAGCAACCAATAAAAGACAATTAAAGAAGTAGAGATTAGACAAGAAAAAACACCTTAAACCATGCTGTGAGTGATGTTGCATAGTTTGACCACCTGAGGCCACTCTACATCTTCCCTTATATCTTACTAAGGACTCTCAAATAACTGACAATAACAAATGTTATGAAAATCTGTTTATATCTTGTGTCTGAAAAAATATCAGCCAGTACAATGTAGTTTTAAATCACCAAACATTGGTACCCTTCTTAAAACGTCTACATCAGTCGGGCTCTAATGTGTAACGTTACAAAATAAAAAACTAAATGAAGTATAATTTTCCTAGAATTTTATTTACCACACTGTACCAGTAAACTTTGCACTCTGTTCCCTGCTGAGAAAAGAAAAAGGTTTTCAGGGAGCCTTAGGGAGAAATTAAAATCCTTTTGAGTGACGTTTAAAAAAGTGAATACTGTATCACTAAGATGATCAGCTGAAAAAAAGCTATTGCACTAATGATTAAATCATTATCTGATAAGAAACAATAATAATCCAACCACTCCCATCATCTGATACATTGTTTGTAAAGAGGGGCTGAAACTTTTGCATTCAACTGAAACTTTTTCATTCAACTGAAACGAGTCAGCAGTATATTCTGCATGTGTAATACAAACACTTGTGTAGCTTGTTTATACTAGCGAGTGCTATGACATAGATGGCTTTAAGCAAAACTGAATTCTGTTTTGCTTAAAACCATCTAAACACTTGATGTCATTTGATGTCATTTGTCTGCCAAAAATTCTTGTAGCTAATTTTAAGACATGTGATCCCACAGTGGGGTTATACGAGATTTTTCTTGAAAAAGACGTGCTTCCTTCTTTTGTTACTGGAACTTCTGTCAGACACGCAGACATGACTGTTTGTTTTTCATTTCATTCTTCCTTGTTTACTTGTGTAACATTATCAGATGTATAAACTCACTGTATTGGCTTCTCTCCTGTGTGGATCATCCTGTGCACAGCCAGATTATGGGAGCTCTTGAAGGCCCGAGCACAATACTCACAGATGTAGTCCCTCTGATCTGAGAGAAACACGTGAAGAAGACAAGAACACTAAGTATGGAAAAAAAAGAATATAATTGAGTTTTAAATGAAACATCTTTTTGCTTTGTGGGTACTACATCTTTTTCCTAGTCTAATGAAAATTGTTGCCAGCATTCTGTATAAACATCTTTGTATCACCTGTGTGATGTTTAGCGTGGCGCAGCAGCTGCTTCTGCAGGCGAAACAAGCGCCCACACGAGGGGTGATCACACACGTACTTCTTTTTTAACAAGTGCTGGTATTTTATATGATGCTGAAATCGAGAGATGAGGAGAAATGAAACTCGTTAAAAGGCAGACATCACAGAGTAATCGATCCATTTCAGTTCCCCTGGTGACAGCAGACCTGTAGATAGCGTGGGTGGGCCAAAACAGTACCGCAGCCCTCTATTTCACAGCGGACGTACTGCACCGGTGGCTTTTTCCTGTGAAGATGGGAAAAAAGAAATGTATAATCAATAAGGCTTTAAAAAAAATCCTGTCCTGTCTGGCAGGTTTTGCAATCAGAATTATGATCTAAATGCACTGTGGTGCCAAACATATTTTGCTTTTGCAAACACAGCTATACAGAATCTCTGTAGGCTCCGCTTGTTCATGTGAAACTTTTGTCTGTTTACTTATTCATTTTATATTTGTGTTACTTCAGTTATTACTTTAGATGTTGTATAGTATGATGATGTATAAGGCAGGACAGGCAGGAAAAATTATTTTTTTACAAAGAAGGGGGAGGGGGGTATGATGAAGAAAAAAAACAAACACAGCACCTGTAACACACAAATTAGAAAATACACAGATATATAAATCAACAATCCTCTTATAGTGTGTGTGTGAGAGAGAGCGAGAGTGTGTAGGAATGCCTGTGTCTTTGTCATAAATGTACTTGATAATGGGGGTGGGAAGCCACAACAATGCACCCCAGGACCCACAAGCAGACAGAGGTGGAACCAGCACAACCGCACCATCTGCAGCCCCCAAGAGTTTGAATGGGGCCACTGCAGCAGGCCCACTCACCAGCCTATGGGTAGTGCACCTGCCCCCCTAGGTACGCATATGTGTGGTGGTATGTTATGAACTGTAATGACTAGAGTAATTAAAAAGGACGCTCTTTTAAAAAAAATAACAACAACAACAAAAAAAAGCACTAGGGAGTTATAACGAACACTTTACCTTCGTTTTGGCTGCCGAGGGGCTCTATCATCTCGTTTACCTCGTCTATAGTGAAAAAAGGAAGAAGAGAGATTTAGATTTAAAACAGATTTCAGATTTGGCTTTAAATGAATTCAGATTTCTATGATAAAAATCAGTAATGAGTTTTACTGATAACAATCCCACTCTTGAGGTGTTTAACTTCCACGAACATGAGAACTAGTGAGAGGAAACCAAAACCTACAACATGACTCACTGTGGAAAGAATGCTTTCCACTGAAACTACGTCAGTGAGCTTTCTTCAACCCCTTAACATCTACATCAATTATGAGTTAGTTATATTAGTCAAGTCAGTTTATTTCGATAACACAATTAAAACAACCTCAGCTGACCAAAGTGTATAATAAATTCAAAATATACACTACACACAGTCACTAAATCAACAATAAATATACAATAAAATACACAATCTATATGCTATATTGCCAGTTAATCTCAACTAATCCCTCTTTTAGTCAGCCTCAATAACACATTTCTAAACAAAAAACAACAACAACAAAATAAAACAACCTGCGTGTGTGATATGATTTGAATGTTTAGACTGAAATCCATCCGACCCTTGAAACTCAGATTGGATTTTAAACCAATCCAGAAAATTAAGCCAAATGTGAAACACACTTAAAACGGGTTACTGCCCCAAACAACTGAAGCAAAACTGGCTACAGCTCATTACCCTATAAGCTATTAAATAAGCAAAACTGAGAATAATTCTATAAAAGCTGTACAATCTAAAAATCTAAACCAAACTGTCTGACACTTAAATTCGTAATGTGGGATGGCCCCCAGACCCCTACTCACTGTGCAGTTATACTGCTGGGACTTTCTTTAACTCAAAATTTCTTAAAAGCTAAAGAGTCTTCATTTCAGATCACACAGTCTCACACAAAAAGGCATGTGCTTGGGTTTTTGATTTAAAAAAAACAAACAAAAGCAAAAATAAAGCAAACGAACTAAAAAGCGTGTTCACACTCATATCTCGGCTAACTGATGTGACAGAAATCAGGGTGTTTTATTTGTCTTTACTGGCCTTTTGATAAGCAAAAATGCTATATCTTAGTAAGTGAACCACAGCTGATAAATTCTTGTAATTTTTCCTTTACTTTCTTTTTTTTGGGGACCATTGACTAAAACCTCCCCAACAAGGTGCCAAAAATTCTCACATGGGCAAAACCCCCCCTCTATTATCTTTCGGTTTACTATCAGTACATCTCCTACTTACTTCCTGACTGGCTCAGGATCAGTGCCAATGACTCCATCTTTACCCTGAGCTACATTCCTGGTGGGTTCTTCCTTTTTAATGCCACAATCTTCTTCCTCCTTCTCTGACTCTTCTTTCTTGAATTCATTGTGTTGTGATGTTGTGTGGCGCTTTGATTTATTCCTAAACAGAGGGGAAAAATAAAGAAAAAAGAGCAAATTTTACCACTAATGTGCTTAATCTGATGTGAAGTAAATTGCGTGATCGGTGTTCAGGCAGCATAATCGACGTACGTCTTTGTCTCAGTTTTGACAAGGTCATTTGAAGTTATCACTCACCTGCCATCGCTTTCTTTCACAGAACCAGTGTCCCTCACTGAAAAAAACCACACACATCTGTCAGTTTATTTTGAGTTGTTTGCACTTTCATTTCAAGATATTCACACAGTTCAACAAGTGCACAACAAAAAGGATGCAAGGGGTCTTCTCTTACCACATGAAAACGCCCCTGACTCTGCTTCGAGCTTGCATGTTGCTGCTGATAATGTGTGTGAGGCCCTGGTTGAAGGTTTCCCCCCACCTTTTCTAGTTTTGGGAAGCTTTGGTCCAAGTGTTTTTGTGGATGCTGGGGAAATAAATGTGAACATGGGTTAATAACACACTTGTTAAGTGGTAAAAGGTAAAATGACTTCTTGCAGATGAACGGGATTCACATATGTGCATTACCCTGACTGGCTGTTGGTTTCTTTATTGCACTTCTGCAAGAAAGAAAGTTAAGAATCAACACATTTAAAGGTTTCGTTTTATTTTATTTATTTTTTGTATGCAGTAAATAAACAGTTTTAAGAAGTCCCACTGAAATAACACTTCTGAGGTGTAAACAAACTTGTTGTCAAGGATGTTTCTAGCTTCTTCAAATAGTTTCGTCCATCAAAGTAGCAGCGCACGCACTTACTGCATGACAGGTGTGTTTCTGGTGCGTGATCCTGCAGGTCGACTGCGTGCGTCGCGTGAACTGGTCGCTTTTTTCTTGCATGTGATATTTCTGGACTCGCAGGTCGTACCAGCTCCAGCTCCCCTTGATCGTAACACACGCACAGAGCCTGAGGTGACGGAACGAGTCTCACCGGAGTCCGGGAAGGACAAGGATGTTTTTGTCCGCCTTTTACTTCCGGCTCTACCGCAGGAGCGCTCAGTCGAGTCCGCGGATGCTTTTGAGGCCGCTGTCGACTCTGCGGTCCGAGTTCCAGGACCAGTGCTTGAAACCTCGCCTTTCCCAGACTCCATTTCGCTCTTACAGTTATAGCCTTTACCGACTTTAGTTATTACTTAAGCCTAGTTACTTATGAGCGTTCACAATGAAGGCCCACCATACAAGGCCAGAGCCGGCCCAAGTTTCGTTAGCCTGGCCAACGATCAATTTTTTTGCAACTGCATAAATAGCAAAATAGATTATTTAAAATATATAAGTTTAATGACGCATATTATTTTAGAAATATCCAGTATTATTTAGTTCTTAAAGCTATAGCATACCTCATATTTGTTTGACCGGGAGTACCCTCGAATGAGGTACGTCTCCTTTAAGAGCAACAGCGGCAGACGAGCCAGTATGACAACGTTATTTTTGGACTAACCGGCTTCCATACTGATGAGGGCGGACGTGTATGGGAAAGGTAGTTTTGGAATGTAACATGCAGTTTGGGTTGTGTAACAACAACAACAACACAAAATACATCAGTTAACCATATATTGTAATATATTTTATGAATATTTTATAACTCATTATCTTTTATTATTTGGGTTACATTGTGTATTCCCTAATAACTAAATAATAGACAGTTATATTTAAAAAATTAATTAAAAAGATATATTTTTTTAATTCTTTTTTTTTTATTTTTTTTTTATAGCAGGCTAAAGCGGCTTTAGCTGAACCCTAAACAATGAACAAGTAGCTTTCACATATCACGCAGTTTGTATGCAAAACTTGATAAAGGTAGGTGTGACTGTGTCACTGATCATAATTCATGATATTTTTCTGCATGGTGGATGAAATGATAAAGAAAGGACCCGCTCCACAAACAAATACATGAGAAATGTGTTATTATTAGCTGTGGCACAGACATGTGAGAGGAGTAGATGGCTGGGAAAATGCAGAAAGTTCCTTGTTTTATTACAACTGTCCTTTGTTTTAGTCAGTTACCATAATTGGCTTGGTTATGTTGCAGCCAACTACAAGAAATGTGAAGTTGCTCTTGTTTAACAGGTTTGAACACAGAGGAACATCTGACTGCAGTCAGTGGATGAAACTCGGCACAGAAGTGATTTTTAAAAATTTCATAACTTTCCAACACATCATGTTTCATATGAACTTTGTAGAAACCCCAAACTCACTTAGATATCTAATAATATGCATAAATTGGTTTATTATACACTGATTATCCATAACATCACCTACCTAGTACCGTGTTCGGTAAAAACAGCTCTGAGTCTTTAAAGCATGGACACAACATGCTTAGGGGTGTCCTTTAGGGCCCGCCACTGGGATGTTGGCAGTAGATGCCTTGGGTTGTTCAAAATGCAGTAATGGAGAAAATGCATGTTACAGTTGAAAGAACAGATGTGTAAATACATTTGACAACATGTGACGTTACATAACAATAAAACTGCACATCAGTGACATATTTCAATCCTGTCTGTGTGGACAAATGGGAGCAGTGGTGCTCATGGAGCCGGACCTATGCTGTACTTTTTTGTGAAGCAGCCCGTTATTGAAGGAGCTGCTCAGTTTTTACTCAGTGTCCTATACAGGCATCCTCCTCTAACAAGGAGGACACTGTATTTAACACTGCCCTGGTTCTAGGGTGCACAGTGTTGATTACTTATTTTCTGTCATCCTTTTAGAAGCAGTTGCCCTAGCAGACTATTCCAAAGAAAGTGCAAAGTGCACCACAGAGTCAGAAAGGCCTGCAGCAGGTGTGCCTCTCAGCAGATAATCTGCTTGCCATTTCATTTGTTAAGAGTGTTATTCACTTGACCTGTTTTAATATTATCTCAATTTGACAGTGAAAACATATGTGCAATTACTAGTGAAAGATAAATCAGTAAAAATTGAGATGTTAAGTATTAAACCCGGCCTACATTACTTCTAAAACAACTACAGCTTATAAAACAATTAAATCTAATCATTAGTTGTTAATCCAGCTCTCGTCTACAGTGTGTCTTTTGTCCTGTCTCCTTACCCTCACCCCAACCAATTGGGGCAGATAGCTGCCCCTCCCTGAGCCTCGTTCTGACAAAAGTTTCTTTCAGCTAAAAGAGAGTTTTTCCTTCTCACCCTCTCCAAGTGCTTGCTCACAGGGGATTGCTTGATTGTTGATGGTTTTCAATATACAATATAAAGAACATTGAGGTGACTGCTGTTGTGATTTAGCACTAAAAAATGAATAAAAACTGTATTACATATTTGCCTATGTCATTGTAAAGTGCAGTTAAAAATGTATGTCTGTGAGCACATAAGTGAGTTCAGTACGACCACATAAACCTGAAACACAGTAAAATTAAAAAGTAAAGTAAAATTGAAATATAAAAGTTAGGTTTGTAGTGTAGATTTATTTCAGTGTACCATGTCTGATTTGTAATCTTTTTCTCTTGTTCTCATGTATTTTTTTTGTTGTATTTCATGTAGTGTATATTTTATTGTGCTGCATAGTTTTCATTTTATGTGTTTCGCTATTTTCAAAGAACGTTCTATACTAAATCTTAACAAGAAACAAACTGACACATTTATTACCTTTGATCTTCTCAGAGAGCCCTGTTTAAAATGTGGCTGCACACACAAGAGCACAGGTAAATAACTGGCTGCTACTTTTGGAAATTAGATACTCTCACTAATCAAATTATAACAAAGAGATTTTGCTCAGGTGCAGAACATAGTTCTTTAGTTACTAACGCACAACCAAGCTCTGGTATAAAAAAAATGATCAGTTATCAGTCATGATCTTTACTCTGTTTGTCTGTGTTGGGTGTGTCTAAACAGTGTTAAAGGAATTCATGGGAATTTTTTATGCAGGGGCCAGACTTCTGCGTCATAATGAGGCAGAAAAACTTGTTGTTGAACAGGATCCCGGTTATTACTGATGATCAGAAAAGATGAGGAAACATTTTTTGTTACAATCGAGAAAGAAGTCCATCATGTTTTGTCATTTTTTCCACTGAAAAGCAACTGCTCAGGTGACAAAGTCATAGAAGTTTAATTATTTGAAATAAAACATTTGCACTGGTCATATATTCCTTCTTTGTAAACCGCTTCCTTAAATTTACAGTCACAGTAGTCACTGATTTGCATCTGACCTGTTTACATCGTAACGGCTGTGAGATGCCACACTGACAGGTGTATGAAGCAGGAACAACTGGTTTCAGAAAGTGACTCTACATAGTTCAGCTTTTTTTTTTTTTTTAATCGTATTTACGCTTGATGGTGAACTGAAGATTTGCACTAGATTAAGTATCAGTGGTGTTGAAAGGTGAGTATGATTTTTAGATTTTATGACTCACAACCTTGGGTCTTCCCAACTTGCCATATTTGATCTTCTTCCTCTGTCTGTTTCACGTTGGTTCAGGAATGTGTCTAAGTTAGATCTGGCCACCGTTAAACTCTTAATTATTACATCTTTTTAGGACTGTGATTCTCTAGAAGCAGAAGGAAAGGGGGGAAATAGGGGGAAGAAAGGTGCACGTGTTAAAGACAGAGAAGCTAATCAGAGGTTGTATCAGACAATATTCTATAATTTCACCAGCATTTTGTTAAGGTAATATGTTGATTGGTTGTAAAAACACCTTTGCTCCAAATACTTACACAGTTTCCTGAAAAGCTACATTTTTACTCTAGCTGTTTACCTGTATATAAAAATATTCCCCTTGCATACACACACACACACACACATTATCCATAATATACATGCTTTTTATGTGCGGAGAGTCTGGTGGTAAAGCAGTATTCTTTCCCACATTTATAGTAATAAATTTTGTTGACAGTCATTTGTACTAAAGGGCGATATTTAATGCAAAAGTCCTCATGTTTGTCCAGTAAAACAAGTACAACTTAATGTACAACCTTAAATGTACAATAACACAAACAACATAAAAGGATGTTTTTAGTTTGTCTACTGGAGGAAAATACTATACCTTGCAATGTATATTTTATGCACATATATGTATATATACATTCATTTTGACTTTATTACCTGATTCATTTATCAGATCTTTTCCTTTAGAATCTTGCTTTTTATATTTATCAGTGGACATAAGAATGTGCATTATGCATAGCACACAGTAAAATAACTTTGAATATGATGTAAAAGATTCTTCTGATGGAATGAAGCGTTTCACTACAAGTTCCAGAGGAAAAATGAATTGAATTTGTTTCCTCTTTGTGTTTGCAGTAGTATCAGTTGTACATCCTCATGCTTGGATAAGCATCAGCTGCTACCATGAACTATGCACTGTTTCTAAACCTGCTGGCAGGTGGGTCTAAACACAGCTTTCAGTTTTTCCATTAACCATACAAGAATAGCACACCAGACATCAGATCTGTTTTATCAGCATCTAGAAAATATGCAGGTACCTACCAGGCAACTAAACCAGAACCCTCTATCTTTCTTTTTTCTATGCTAGAATGTTATGGGCTTCAATGCTGCACAAATCTATAATTATGTTAGCAAGTTAACATAACAACTTGAAAAAATAAAATGTTGTGTGAGGATTTGAAATGGGTATTAAAGGTGAGAAAACCCCGACACTGATGGAATTTTGCAGAGAACACTGGTCATTATAGCAAATCAATACTGAAAACTGGTGAACAATTATGTAAAATCCCCATAGAAGGTTTAGTTCAAAGATGGCAATACAAGCGTCTGAGGTTTACTATTTATTTCACCCATTAACGAATATAAATGAATTCATACTTTAGTTCAGGGGTAGGCAACCTTTCTGATGATGAGTGCCATCTAAAATTTCCTCAGAAGTCAGTGTGCCATATGATTGCATTAGCAATAAATTTAATAACACTCTATATTAACAGTTACACACTATATAGAACAACTTTATAGAATTATATTTGTTCACAGATGTTGGCAGCTATCAGCGAATAGTTATCAGCTATTTTGAAAAAAAAAAAAAAAGACACTTTTTATCCATAAGAAGAACTCCGTAACAGCAAATGATCTGTACAACAGAAAATGCAAATGCTATTTATGGTCTCCTCACAACAAGAAAGAAAAATAAGAAAAATAAACTTGGCCAATATGGCATGTTTGTTAATACAGAGATACACATGTTAATGTGATCTCTGGTCTCCCACTCAGAGACACAGATCTCAGAGTGTCCAGCATTCAGACAGCTACCTGAGGACACTCTTCGTGTGAGAGAAAATCTGCTCACACAGATATGTAGAACCAAATACTGTCAATAAGGCCTCTGCAATGTTCTGAAGACAGTTAAACTTGTCAGATAGTGATGCAGCAGGTGAAAATGCAAGTTCCATGAACACGCACAGCTGTGGATTGCAGCTGTGTTCATAGTTCTGCAAAATTTGACCCCCACAGAGTCGAGCTTTTCAGTTCAATCAGCTGCAATTCAATGTCGCATTAACTGGCATTTACTCAGCCTGTTAATGCGAGACAAATCCAGATGCTCATTAAAGCTTTCTGGTTTGATCAGAAAAGAAAACATTGGTCCATACACCTGAAAGTCCTGAAAACACATTGTGAATTCTGCCTCGAGTCTACGGATGTATCCGTTTATTTCCACGGTGCTGACCCTGCGCTGAGCGTACAGCTCCTGAAGCAATTGTAGTGCTGGAATGTGGAAATTTCAACATCGCTTAAAAAAAACTGCCAGCTAGCACGTCCCTCTCACTGGTAGGCTAAGTTATTTTTAGCCAATTACAAGATGAATCTGGTAGTTGGGGTTGTTAGCTGAGATACCATCATTAAGAAGCGGCACAACTAATGTGTCTATGCGAGCTAATGTGCGATGTGCACCGCTGGCCCGGCCATTTGTTTTTTAATGCACCCTCTCAGATTAATTCACTGCGTGTCGTGCCCAGGGCTGGACTGGGACAAAAAATCAGCCCGGGCATTTTGACTAGAGACTGGCCCGCCAGGTATTAAAGCCATAAAGCCTTTGAATGAAAAAAGACGCTGTTGTGACAGTGATGTACAGTCTTGTTGGTATATGTATGATATCTATACATTTTACGTCAGATAAAAACTTTGGTTGTAAGATTCAGATAATTATTTAATAAAAGCTATACATTTTAAACGAGAATAAGAAAGAAAAGTATTTCTTTGTGCCCCCCTTTCCCTGTTAATGCCCTACCTGGCCCCCTGGCAAAACTTTGCTAGATCCGCCCCTGCACAGTTACCAGCTGTCAGCTACTTAGAAAAGGATCCTGGTGTTATTTGTCTCTCAGAAACAGTTCATAACTTCCCTTCAACTCATTCATGTCACCTAAAAGGTAAACCTGTTTCTCCATCACCTGTTCAGCTCTGATGATTCAGTAAGGACATCTCCTGGTTTCATCTTCATGTTTCCCTCTCACCACATATCCAAACCGCAAAGTGGGCGATAAATGAACAAGAAACAAAAGAACAATGAACAAGAGACAAAAGCCGATCAGCTGATCATTGATCAGTTTCATGATTGAAGTAGCAACAGGAGAGGGGGGGCAGAAGAGGCAGCTGACAGCGTAAAGACAGAATATTGTCTCTGAATACGGGACGATTACGTTTTTTACGGGATGGTTGACAACTCTACTAGTACTAACCTTATGAACAAAATAAAGTTCACTATCAGTAACACCATAGCACCCACCCAGCTGTATAGAAACTCCATCATGCTAGCTAGCACGCAGTACGAGTTATTGTAACTGACTGTAAAAAGTCAGCACAACGAAAATAAACTACACCTAAACTTGGTTTATATCTGACCCAGATAGACTGCAGGTCATAACTTCTTACCTGAAGTTCAGTTCACCTGACACTTGGACCGGTGGCCGCCTCGGGTCTCTGCTCCTCCTGCCTCCCCTTTCCCTCATCCACCTGCTGGCCTCACCATCCACCAATCACCAGTCCAGCTATGGTCGTGCCATCAGTTAACCCTTCGCATGCCAGCTGTGGCACGCGTGCCCAGGGTTGCCAACCCCTGGTTTAGTTGAATAGATGACTGTAAAAAGTTGTTTTCCTTTGGTGTTGCACTTGTATAGCACTTGAATGTACTTATTTTTATTGATATGATTGTTAGTACATTGCAAACTCAAAAACTTACAAAGAAAAAAAAGAAGTCAAATTTAGCCAAGCTCTCCATCACAGTAATCTCCTTGTGTGTCATTGTCATGTGGAACCCAAACTTGAGTGACAATGTGACCTAAATTACATGCTGGGGAAAATTGTGTCACCACCTCAGAGTTCAGGTCAGGAGTATGATCACAAACTTCCTAGTGTCTTCACCGGGGCTTTTAGAATAACAATGGGCTGACAAAAGCGTTAATCCTTAAAAATTAATCACATAAATTTGCAAAGTTATGGTTACAGACTTGTCTCACCTGTTCACTTTTATTTTGACTTTAATTAATTTGCCAAAAGGACAATGCACTCAAAAGTCATTTGAGTACATGTAAAATTTACATCTTTTTTTTCTTTTTTACATATTATATAAAAATGTAAGTTAGTGGGGTTGGGTTAATTGGTGAACCACTTGGTGTGAGTGCGAATGATTGTCTGTCTCTCTGTGTTAGACCTCAGTTAGGCTGGCGACCTCTCCAGGTTGTACCCTACGTTTTGCCCCAAGGATTAAAGGAAGAAAATAGATGTAAAATGTTAACAATTTAAACCTATCTGGTTAAGTGAAGTTTACTTGACTGGTATATATTCAGATTATACCAAGCAAATGTTCCTTAACGACTAATTATTTAAGTCAGTAAACATTTGATTTGATATTTTTCAGCTGCATTTTACTCAAAATGATTGTTTTGGGTTTATGAGGGCAAATAATTTTTTTTGAGTGCACTGAGACACATATACTCACATCACAGCAAAAATGATTTAGCTATTGCTTATAGCATGTTATACTACATTAGTTTATGTAAAACGGTTTGGTTTTCATCTCTTCCACAGCTTTGTACTTAATTCAGGACAAATCGATAACTGAGGCTTTTGAAAATGAACAAGAGCTGCTAAAAAGTGATAATTCATCATCACCAAAACCAAGGATTTCATCTACAGAAGCAAATACATTTACTCCAACAACCACTCCGAAAACCACCTTCAATAGAACAGAGGAAATCCAAGCAGAAAACAGAACATCAGAGCCAATGCAGGATATAAATGCAACATCAAAAAATGAAATTCAAAATATAAGCCCTGGTAATGTTACACACTTGACTGATAGTCATGAACGTACCCAAATCAGCCAATCACCAAATGCAACTGTAGGCCAAGCAGTATCAGAACATGAAATTCTAACATTGACAACCCTGAAAAATGCATCTATTGATTATCCACATGCAAACATATTTTCAGCTACTATCATGGCTACAACTGGGCCATCAAAGGACATAGATAACAGCACGGCCGACAGCACTCCACATTTATCACAAACGGATGTCATGTTAGGAAGTACACTGCAACAAAGACAGAAAGAGGAGACAAATCTCACCTCAAACATATCAACAAATAAATATAACAAAGTTACACCAACAACAGTCACTGCTGATTCGGTAGCAAACATTTCTTATTCAACATTTGGTGGGTCTGCTTCATCGGTAATTCCAGCAGTGACAGAGGTAACGAACACACTAAAGTCAGCTGCAGATTCAGCCAAACAGTCAAACTTAAACATTGGAACCATACTACAAACAAGTTCCTCTGGACAAAAGACGTTAGTAGAGAACACCAATAAATATATGCCTTCATTGGAAACTGAAAATCCCTCTTCTAAAAACAAAATAAACACCTCTCAAATGCAGAATTCAGAACGGATTAAAAGAGAAAGTTCAAATGCCACAGTCTCAGGATCAAGAGCTGCATTAAATACAACAAGTTCAGTTAAATTAAATGTGACATCAGATCCAGATTGTCTAGCAGGATCTGGCACATCAGAAACGGCACCATCAAAAACAAATGAATGGTATACAACTTCAAATCAGCCTGCTGGCTCAACAGACGGTAACGGTTCCACACCATCACATGGTGAATCAGTGACCAACACACTAACGCAAACTACAACAACTTCGGTTGCAACATCACAGGGTTTATCAACAATCTTAACTCCAGCCACAGAGTCAGACACTCCAGCAGGAGCTAGACCATCAGAGACAGCCAAATCAGCGGCTTCAACAATGTCAGCGTCAGCATCGTCTACAACAGAGCCATCCACAGGTGGGAATCAAACCTATGGCTCAACAACAACCCGACACACAACAGCAACAAACAGTGGCTCAGGTTCTATTACAACAGGAGTGACAACCCAAACTGCAGGATCTGTGGACACAGTGGGCATTACAACTCCCACACAATCTGGTACACTCACAACTGATATACATGCATCTACAAAAGCCCTTACATCAACACAAACGACAGTGACTATTACAGCAACACCACCTGAGCCTACAGCATCTACAAAGGAAAGCATCACCACAACAAGGCAGACAACATCATCCGCAGAAACAGGATTCACAACACCAACAAATAGCACTGTACCATCGAACTTAACCACAACATCATTTCAAATCCCATCAAATCAGACAACTTTATCAGGAAACACATCATCACAACAAGGTACAGGTGATGGAAAAACAAACATGCAAACAGAAACTTCTACTTTAAAATCGACAAATGAAATGCCAACAGATGTCCCAAAACCAACCTACACACCATCATCTACAAGTGAAGGCACAACTCTTCAACCACTGGCCACAGCATCCACAAATGTGTCACCCACATCTGTAACAAGACAAGCAACCAAGGAGGAAGGTAGCAGTATTGATCAGTCTACACAAGAATTCACCAAATCTGCAGGATCTGTGACAGCTACTTCAGTAACACCAACTCAGGCCATACCATCTATAGTAAAATCGACCATGACACAAAAGACTTTATTGGAAACATTTCAGAGTACACCTGAGGGAACACCAGAATCACCGAAAAGTACGGCTTTTCTAACAGGATCTAGCAGATCAGAAACGGCACCATCAAAAACAAATGAATGGTATACAACTTCTAATCAGCCTGCTGGCTCAACAGACGGTAACGGTTCCACACCATCACATGGGGAATCAGTGACCAACACTCTAACGCAAACTACAACAACTTCGGTTGCAACATCACAGGGTTTATCAACAATCTTAACTCCAGCCACAGAGTCAGACACTCCAGCAGGAGCTAGACCATCAGAGACAGCCAAATCAGCGGCTTCAACAATGTCAGCGTCAGCATCGTCTACAACAGAGCCATCCACAGGTGGGAATCAAACCTATGGCTCAACAACAACCCGACACACAACAGCAACAAACAGTGGCTCAGGTTCTATTACAACAGGAGTGACAACCCAAACTGCAGGATCTGTGGACACAGTGGGCATTACAACTCCCACACAATCTGGTCCACTCACAACTGATATACATGCATCTACAAAAGCCCTTACATCAACACAAACGACAGTGACTATTACAGCAACACCAACTGAGCCTATAGCATCTACAAAGGAAAGCATCACCACAACAAGGCAGACAACATCATCCACAGAAACGGGATTATCAACACCAACAAATAGCACTGTACCATCGAACTTAACCACAACATCATTTCAAATCCCATCAAATCAAACAACTTTATCAGGAAACACATCATCACAACAAGGTACAGGTGATGGAAAAACAAACATGCAAACAGAAACTTCTACTTTAAAATCGACAAATGAAATGCCAACAGATGTCCCAAAACCAACCTACACACCATCATCTACAAGTGAAGGCACAACTCTTCAACCACTGGCCACAGCATCCACAAATGTGTCACCCACATCTGTAACAAGACAAGCAACCAAGGAGGAAGGTAGCAGTATTGATCAGTCTACACAAGAATTCACCAAATCTGCAGGATCTGTGACAGCTACTTCAGTAACACCAACTCAGGCCATACCATCTATAGTAAAATCGACCATGACACAAAAGACTTTATTGGAAACATTTCAGAGTACACCTGAGGGAACACCAGAATCACCGAAAAGTACGGCTTTTCTAACAGGATCTAGCAGATCAGAAACGGCACCATCAAAAACAAATGAATGGTATACAACTTCTAATCAGCCTGCTGGCTCAACAGACGGTAACGGTTCCACACCATCACATGGTGAATCAGTGACCAACACACTAACGCAAACTACAACAACTTCGGTTGCAACATCACAGGGTTTATCAACAATCTTAACTCCAGCCACAGAGTCAGACACTCCAGCAGGAGCTAGACCATCAGAGACAGCCAAATCAGCGGCTTCAACAATGTCAGCGTCAGCATCGTCTACAACAGAGCCATCCACAGGTGGCAATCAAACCTATGGCTCAACAACAACCCGACACACAACAGCAACAAACAGTGGCTCAGGTTCTATTACAACAGGAGTGACAACCCAAACTGCAGGACCTGTGGACACAGTGGGCATTACAACTCCCACACAATCTGGTCCACTCACAACTGATATACATGCATCTACAAAAGCCCTTACATCAACACAAACGACAGTGACTATTACAGCAACACCAACTGAGCCTACAGCATCTACAAAGGAAAGCATCACCACAACAAGGCAGACAACATCATCCACAGAAACGGGATTATCAACACCAACAAATAGCACTGTACCATCGAACTTAACCACAACATCATTTCAAATCCCATCAAATCAAACAACTTTATCAGGAAACACATCATCACAACAAGGTACAGGTGATGGAAAAACAAACATGCAAACAGAAACTTCTACTTTAAAATTGACAAATGAAATGCCAACAGATGTCCCAAAACCAACCTACACACCATCATCTACAAGTGAAGGCACAACTCTTCAACCACTGGCCACAGCATCCACAAATGTGTCACCCACATCTGTAACAAGACAAGCAACCAAGGAGGAAGGTAGCAGTATTGATCAGTCTACACAAGAATTCACCAAATCTGCAGGATCTGTGACAGCTACTTCAGTAACACCAACTCAGGCCATACCATCTATAGTAAAATCGACCATGACACAAAAGACTTTATTGGAAACATTTCAGAGTACACCTGAGGGAACACCAGAATCACCGAAAAGTACGGCTTTTCTAACAGGATCTAGCAGATCAGAAACGGCACCATCAAAAACAAATGAATGGTATACAACTTCTAATCAGCCTGCTGGCTCAACAGACGGTAACGGTTCCACACCATCACATGGTGAATCAGTGACCAACACACTAACGCAAACTACAACAACTTCGGTTGCAACATCACAGGGTTTATCAACAATCTTAACTCCAGCCACAGAGTCAGACACTCCAGCAGGAGCTAGACCATCAGAGACAGCCAAATCAGCGGCTTCAACAATGTCAGCATCAGCATCGTCTACAACAGAGCGATCCACAGGTGGCAATCAAACCTATGGCTCAACAACAACCCGACACACAACAGCAACAAACAGTGCCTCAGGTTCTATTACAACAGGAGTGACAACCCAAACTGCAGGATCTGTGGACACAGTGGGCATTACAACTCCCACACAATCTGGTCCACTCACAACTGATATACATGCATCTACAAAAGCCCTTACATCAACACAAACGACAGTGACTATTACAGCAACACCAACTGAGCCTATAGCATCTACAAAGGAAAGCATCACCACAACAAGGCAGACAACATCATCCGCAGAAACGGGATTATCAACACCAACAAATAGGACTGTACCATCGAACTTAACCACAACATCATTTCAAATCCCATCAAATCAGACAACTTTATCAGGAAACACATCATCACAACAAGGTACAGGTGATGGAAAAACAAACATGCAAACAGAAACTTCTACTTTAAAATCGACAAATGAAATGCCAACAGATGTCCCAAAACCAACCTACACACCATCATCTACAAGTGAAGGCACAACTCTTCAACCACTGGCCACAGCATCCACAAATGTGTCACCCACATCTGTAACAAGGCAAGCAACCAAGGAGGAAGGTAGCAGTATTGATCAGTCTACACAAGAATTCACCAAATCTGCAGGATCTGTGACAGCTACTTCAGTAACACCAACTCAGGCCATACCATCTATAGTAAAATCGACCATGACACAAAAGACTTTATTGGAAACATTTCAGAGTACACCTGAGGGAACACCAGAATCACCGAAAAGTACGGCTTTTCTAACAGGATCTAGCAGATCAGAAACGGCACCATCAAAAACAAATGAATGGTATACAACTTCTAATCAGCCTGCTGGCTCAACAGACGGTAACGGTTCCACACCATCCCATGGTGAATCAGTGACCAACACACTAACGCAAACTACAACAACTTCGGTTGCAACATCACAGGGTTTATCAACAATCTTAACTCCAGCCACAGAGTCAGACACTCCAGCAGGAGCTAGACCATCAGAGACAGCCAAATCAGCGGCTTCAACAATGTCAGCGTCAGCATCGTCTACAACAGAGCCATCCACAGGTGGCAATCAAACCTATGGCTCAACAACAACCCGACACACAACAGCAACAAACAGTGGCTCAGGTTCTATTACAACAGGAGTGACAACCCAAACTGCAGGATCTGTGGACACAGTGGGCATTACAACTCCCACACAATCTGGTCCACTCACAACTGATATACATGCATCTACAAAAGCCCTTACATCAACACAAACGACAGTGACTATTACAGCAACACCAACTGAGCCTATAGCATCTACAAAGGAAAGCATCACCACAACAAGGCAGACAACATCATCCACAGAAACGGGATTATCAACACCAACAAATAGCACTGTACCATCGAACTTAACCACAACATCATTTCAAATCCCATCAAATCAAACAACTTTATCAGGAAACACATCATCACAACAAGGTACAGGTGATGGAAAAACAAACATGCAAACAGAAACTTCTACTTTAAAATCGACAAATGAAATGCCAACAGATGTCCCAAAACCAACCTACACACCATCATCTACAAGTGAAGGCACAACTCTTCAACCACTGGCCACAGCATCCACAAATGTGTCACCCACATCTGTAACAAGACAAGCAACCAAGGAGGAAGGTAGCAGTATTGATCAGTCTACACAAGAATTCACCAAATCTGCAGGATCTGTGACAGCTACTTCAGTAACACCAACTCAGGCCATACCATCTATAGTAAAATCGACCATGACACAAAAGACTTTATTGGAAACATTTCAGAGTACACCTGAGGGAACACCAGAATCACCGAAAAGTACGGCTTTTCTAACAGGATCTAGCAGATCAGAAACGGCACCATCAAAAACAAATGAATGGTATACAACTTCTAATCAGCCTGCTGGCTCAAGAGACGGTAACGGTTCCACACCATCCCATGGTGAATCAGTGACCAACACACTAACGCAAACTACAACAACTTCGGTTGCAACATCACAGGGTTTATCAACAATCTTAACTCCAGCCACAGAGTCAGACACTCCAGCAGGAGCTAGACCATCAGAGACAGCCAAATCAGCGGCTTCAACAATGTCAGCGTCAGCATCGTCTACAACAGAGCCATCCACAGGTGGGAATCAAACCTATGGCTCAACAACAACCCGACACACAACACCAACAAACAGTGCCTCAGGTTCTATTACAACAGAAGTGACAACCCAAACTGCAGGATCTGTGGACACAGTGGGCATTACAACTCCCACACAATCTGGTACACTCACAACTGATATACATGCATCTACAAAAGCCCTTACATCAACACAAACGACAGTGACTATTACAGCAACACCAACTGAGCCTACAGCATCTACAAAGGAAAGCATCACCACAACAAGGCAGACAACATCATCCGCAGAAACAGGATTCACAACACCAACAAATAGCACTGTACCATCGAACTTAACCACAACATCATTTCAAATCCCATCAAATCAAACAACTTTATCAGGAAACACATCATCACAACAAGGTACAGGTGATGGAAAAACAAACATGCAAACAGAAACTTCTACTTTAAAATCGACAAATGAAATGCCAACAGATGTCCCAAAACCAACCTACACACCATCATCTACAAGTGAAGGCACAACTCTTCAACCACTGGCCACAGCATCCACAAATGTGTCACCCACATCTGTAACAAGACAAGCAACCAAGGAGGAAGGTAGCAGTATTGATCAGTCTACACAAGAATTCACCAAATCTGCAGGACCTGTGACAGCTACTTCAGTAACACCAACTCAGGCCATACCATCTATAGTAAAATCGACCATGACACAAAAGACTTTATTGGAAACATTTCAGAGTACACCTGAGGGAACACCAGAATCACCGAAAAGTACGGCTTTTCTAACAGGATCTAGCAGATCAGAAACGGCACCATCAAAAACAAATGAATGGTATACAACTTCTAATCAGCCTGCTGGCTCAAGAGACGGTAACGGTTCCACACCATCCCATGGTGAATCAGTGACCAACACACTAACGCAAACTACAACAACTTCGGTTGCAACATCACAGGGTTTATCAACAATCTTAACTCCAGCCACAGAGTCAGACACTCCAGCAGGAGCTAGACCATCAGAGACAGCCAAATCAGCGGCTTCAACAATGTCAGCGTCAGCATCGTCTACAACAGAGCCATCCACAGGTGGCAATCAAACCTATGGCTCAACAACAACCCGACACACAACACCAACAAACAGTGCCTCAGGTTCTATTACAACAGAAGTGACAACCCAAACTGCAGGATCTGTGGACACAGTGGGCATTACAACTCCCACACAATCTGGTACACTCACAACTGATATACATGCATCTACAAAAGCCCTTACATCAACACAAACGACAGTGACTATTACAGCAACACCAACTGAGCCTACAGCATCTACAAAGGAAAGCATCACCACAACAAGGCAGACAACATCATCCGCAGAAACAGGATTCACAACACCAACAAATAGCACTGTACCATCGAACTTAACCACAACATCATTTCAAATCCCATCAAATCAAACAACTTTATCAGGAAACACATCATCACAACAAGGTACAGGTGATGGAAAAACAAACATGCAAACAGAAACTTCTACTTTAAAATCGACAAATGAAATGCCAACAGATGTCCCAAAACCAACCTACACACCATCATCTACAAGTGAAGGCACAACTCTTCAACCACTGGCCACAGCATCCACAAATGTGTCACCCACATCTGTAACAAGACAAGCAACCAAGGAGGAAGGTAGCAGTATTGATCAGTCTACACAAGAATTTACCAAATCTGCAGGATCTGTGACAGCTACTTCAGTAACACCAACTCAGGCCATACCATCTATAGTAAAATCAACCATGACACAAAACACTGCACTGGAAACATTTCAGAGTACACCTGAGGGAACAACAGATGGGACACCTTCCCAAAGAACAGACGTTTCTGCTAACAAAAATGTAAATAGCTCTTTCACACCCTCACCTTCCCCAGTGACTAGAGTGTTGTCAGCTTATATTCCTGAAATAGTGACATTTAGCTCTTTACCATCTACAGTAGTGGTGTCACAATCCACAGCAGTCATAGACTCGAGCTCCCCTTTGCCTTCGCCACTTTCCACAGAGCAATCATCACCAAACACTGCCCAATCCAACACCACAGGACCCCAATTTAACTCTTTTTCCTTCCCCTCATTCAGGGCCAACATAATATTTTTTAAGTATACACCCAAGTTTGCCACTCTCACCCCTCTTGTCTTTGATTACCCAATTGTGAACCGCATCAGCTTTCCTGCTCCAAATGCTTCAAGCCTACAAGAGAAATCTCAGAACAACACAAACCAGGTAAAAAAAAAATGCTAAGACTTTTTCTGTTGACAGACAATTTCACCTGCACCTTTCTATTTTATAGAAAATATGTATTATCTTTCATTTAAAGAACTTTCCAAAACATCAAACTGAAGTGTACTTGCCAACATACCAAAGAACTTGCTTTTATATTTTTCAGGGTGTGCGTGTATATTAATATAAGATGCTTTATGAATTCGCTAATACAACTTTATTTAAATATTAAAAAAGCTAGCAAGATTTCATTTTTTATGCTGTAATAAATGTTCTTTCTTTTAATTCCACTCAGGCAGGCAGCACCTGATTGATAGTCACCTGATGGCCCCTTTGGAGAGCAACAACACAGAAAAAAATACGTCACAGACTGTAACAAAATGTGTTGTGACGTAAAAGAAGAAAAAAAATACTTTGCCTTCAGCTTGTCTTGATCCCACATGTCTGTGACAGTGAAAGACCTGGTTTTGCAAGCTGCATGTTATTTTCATTAGCTCACCTGCCCATTGATGTGAAGCAGAATGTTACATAGATTAGATAGGCTGTAGCTCTGAAAGAAACAGCGTACAGCTAGAAATAACCTGAGTTTCATTTATGCTCTGAATTGTTGTAACAATGATTGTAAAAGTGAGCCAAGCACTGACATGGTTGTGGTGGTTGTGGTGTTTAAGTAAGGTACACTGCACTCCTCTCTTTGTTTGAATTCATGTTTCCAGGTGTGTTATCGAACATGATAAAAAAAGAATGAAAAAGAATACACATATGTACAAATTGTGTATAGTTTGTGCTTTTTAGTATGCCAAGCTGTTTTTAAGTTCTTTTCTGTGTATAAATGCTCAACAGTCTTTAACCATAATTAAGTTTAACGCATAACTAGGTGCACCAAAGCAAAAGCACTGGAGCACAGTAGTTGCTATTTTTCAGATTTATCATTATTTAAATTCTCATTATTATGTATTATTAGTCACCAAAATTCTCTCCCGGGCTCAGGCAGCAGGGTTTTGGTGTTTGTCCCTCTTTTCATTCGGAACATTCAAAAAATAGCTTTGAAGTTAATGAGCACACTCGATATTCATCATATGACCAACACCTGCATAACATTACAGAATTGCTAAATTATACAAAAGTTATTCAAGTTTAAATGGTTTTCGGTGTGTGACAGAGTTTCAAAATTAACCCTCTCATGCATGAATTATGACAACCTTAATCAGGATTTTTTCTTAAGTATTTTTATTCATCTTTCGTCATAAAAAAAGGTTTTGGATCTTCATGTTTTAAAGAGTTTTTTTCAAGGAGTTTTTTACATGTCCAGTTAGGTGGACAACACTGACTGACCAGTGGGTGGCAGGGTATGGAGTGACACATCAGTGTCCAATGTAGTGGCTTATGTGCTAGTATACCATCAACACTGTCACAAATACAAGAAAACAGCCTTTTAATATCTGTCCACTAAAGTGACCACTATGCGTGAAAGGGTTAAAGACCATACATCACATATATAACATGTGTCCAGCTGCCTCTGTCACACAGAGAGACCTGGTGATTAGCACAGTCTGGACATTACAGTAACATTTTAATCAAAGTGTGCTAAATCTGAATGATAATAGTTTTTCTATATCTAATTAACTATCCTGTGGCTGCCATTTGTTTTGATTTATGACTGCTACTCTGGAAACTGAATACCTGTAAATATTTTGGACTATCAAAATAAAATCTTTGATATAATAAAGACCGCTTAAAATCTGTTTCTTTCTTCCTTTTGGGCTAGCTTTTGTTTCAAACTGCTTACATTTTTCTCCCAGTATTTTTCGCAAACTTTGAATAGCCATTTTTATCTTCTGATGGCTCTTCACATAGCCCGCTAGCTCATATTGACAGATGACACTCAAAATTTCTTCAGAAATGTTCTTTTCTAGTTCTTTTTGTTATTTATTTATTCAGAATGTATTACATTTATTCATGCCCAATGTACTCCTTTGAAAAAAAGTCTTCATAATTAGGAACTATTCTCAGCTTTTTCAGTATCTACAATGATATATAAAGGTTACCTCACAACATTGCCTTAACAAATCTTGTTTCAAGGTTTTGTAAGTATGATTTTGCTTTCTTTGTGTCAAGGTTTGTCAGTATCTGCTGGTTTTACATCTTATCATCCTGCAGTTTTTTTCCTTCCTCTTTCTCCTGTTGTTTCAATGTGTAATGATCTAAAAATACTCTAAGCCACCCATGTGTTTGTCAGGAAGATAGCCACTTGTGCATCTGGTTTTCATAACTACTGTGGGAGAACAAAGAAATGAGTGCTTTCCAAGGAATGCTTTAATTTTAAAATCTATACTACATTCAATTCCATTCAATTTTATTTATACCATCACGGTGGGAAGGAAAAACTTCCATTTAACAAGAAGAACACCCCAGGATAACCAGTCTCAGGCAGGGCAGCCATCTGCCACTACTGGCTAGAGATGTGAGGAGGGAGAGCAGACAAAAGACACTCATATATTTTACACTCACGTAATCATAATTTACTGCTATTGAAAAGATAGCAGTTACAGAAAGTAATTACAATTGAGGAGTTCATTTGAATGGAATGCATAAAGAACCTGTAGCTGCTGAGAATTTTTTTTCATGCAAATATATCAAAATAATTTTGGAACCAAGTGATATCACAAAAGATCAGGCAGAAGCAAGGTGGCATAAATAAGGAACCTAAGAATAGATTTAGGCTTAAAACTTTCCTTTTTGATAAAGGTGAATCAGGTGACCCTGAATCCTCCCTTAGTTACGCTGCAATAGGTCTAGGCTACTGGGGGATTACCATGACGCACTGAGTATTTCTTCTTCACTCACTTTTTTTCCACTCTGTCATAAAACGGCAGGCAGGATAGGACCCAAACACAAACTCACTTAGGTGAAATGTGAACTCAAAATACAGCTTTATTGCTGAGAAAGGAAAAGGGATACAAAACTGGGAAAAATAACATGAACTATACTGGGAGCACTAAATACACAGGGAAGGAGACACACAACTATGAGGGAGATCACGACACGGGACTGAGGGAGACATTGACATAATTACAGAGAAGGAATCGAGGGCAGTGAGGACACACGAGGAACACAGCTGACACAAATTAACATGACGGCACGGGGGAAGCAAAACAAGATACGTGAAACATGGAAACACTAGACAATAAAACAGGAAACTGGGGAACGTGACACAGGAGTGGAGGAAAGGCAGACGAGAGGGAGTGAAGCAACATGAAGGAGCATGAGGGAGGGAGAGAGAGGAGACGAGTTAGACATGACGGACTGGGGAAACTGGATTAACATGGATTAAACCGGGAAGGGAAAACAAGGCACAAGAACTCATACAAACACACAAACACAGACGCACAGAGGGAGACACAGAGGGCAAAGACACAGAGGGAATAAAATAATCAAGGAATTAAACAGGGACCATAAGAAACTCAAAACAGGATAACCAAACACTATACTATACTAAGCAAATAAACTTAAGACAAGCAAAGAGAACGTACACATAGGTCATAATACAAAATTACAAAAAAACAGGAAAACTGAAAACGCTGGGTTAAATGACCCAGGACCATGACACACTCTCATTTTTGTTAAACATGTTTGATTATACACCTTTCTACATTCAATTATTAGTTATTATTAATCTCTGGCTCTCTTCCATAGCATATCTTTGTCCCGTTTTCCTCCCAATATTCTTAAGATTCTGGTTCTGACCTTAGAGCTGTTCATGGACAAGCACCACCTTACAATAAACACCCATCTCGCCCCTGCGGGCGGTTTATCCTTCAAGCTCGGGTCCTCTACCAGAGGCCTGGGAGCTTGAGGGTCCTGCGCAGTATCTTAGCTGTTCCCAGGACTGCGCTCTTCTGGACAGAGATCTGAAGAGCATATATATATATATATATATATATATATATATATATATATATATATATATATATATATATATATATATATGCTTCATTGTTTCAAGTTTAATACAATTTTTTTAGATTAAATTATTGACTATAATGTGTTTTAACCTTTCAAGGCAAAAGTGCTTCACACAGAAATACCAAGACATAAAACAAAAACAGATAAAAAGTTAACCAAATGTTATTCTAAATTTTAGTTGTTTTTTTAAAAGAGACTACTGAGTCCACCAATCTTAAGCTCAGAGGAAGACAGTTCCACAGTCTGGGGGCCACAGTGGAAAAGCTCTGTCTCCCTTAGTTCTCAGTGTTGTATGCTGTATGACAAGTAGTGACAATCACATGACCTCAGGGAATGGCGGCTATATATATATATATATATATATATATATATATATATATATATATATATATATATATATATATATATATATATATATATATATATATATATATATATATATATATATATATATATATATATATATATATATATGTATACGACTCACAGCCTTGGCCAGCCGCTTGAAGAGGTACACCAGAGAGATAGAAGGCAGGAGAATAAACCAGCTGTTCTCCACGGAACCAGCCAAGGTGTACTCTCAGTGGCAGGGGAACAATATGAGAACAGCACCACCAAGCCTGGAGACAGAACAATACTGGAAGAGCATATGGGAGAAGGACGCAACCCATAAAAGCAATGCTCAGTGGCTAGTGGATCTGAGGGCAGACAACTAGTCTAGACCTCCCTGAACAGGGTCCAGTAATCATCACAGTGGCAGATATCCAAGAAAGGGTCTCCAGTATGAAGAGTTGGACAGCACCAGGCCCTGATATGGTTCACGCCTACTGGCTGACAAAGCTGACTGCACTCCACGAGCGCCTGGCAGCACAAATGAACCACGTGGAAGCTCCTGTCAGGCATCATAGCGGCTAAGATGAACAGGCACATGGGTCAATACATGAGTGGGGCACAGAAAGGTATGGGCAAGAATACCAGAGGCGCAAAACACCAGCTACTGGTAGACCGAGCAGTCAGCCGAGACTGCAAGACCGGACTGACCAACCTGTGCACTGCCTGGATTGATTACAAGAAGGCCTATGACTCAATGCCCCACAGCTGGATACTGGAATGCCTAGAATTGTACAAGATCAACAGAACCCTAAGAGCCTTCATCAGGAACTCAATGGGAATGTGGCGTTCAACACTAGAGGCCAACTTCAAGCCCATAGCACAAGTCACCATCAAGTGCGGGATCTACCAAGGAGATGCTCTGTCCCCCTTGCTGTTCTGCATAGGCCTGAACTCCCTCAGTGCGATCATTGACAAGACTGGCTACGGATACCGACTACGGAATGGAGCAGTTGTCAGCCACCTCCTGTACATGGATGACATCAAGCTGTATGCCAAGAGTGAACGAGACATCGATTCACTGATCCACACCACCAGGATATACAGCAATGACATCGGAATGTCGTTCGGACTGGAGAAGTGTAGTCGGATGGTAACAAAGAGAGGGAAGATAGTCAGAACTGAGGGGATTGAACTACCAGAAGGCAACATTGCAGACATAGAGGACAGTTACAAGTACCTGGGGATCCCGCAGGCAAATGGGAACCATGAAGAGGCAGCTAGGAAAGCTGCAACCACCAAGTACCTGCAGAGGGTCAGGCAAGTCCTGAGGAGTCAGCTGAACGGTAAGAACAAGATCCGGGCTATCAACACCTACGCCCTGCCCGTGATCGGGTACCCAGCTGGTATAATAAGTTGGCCAAAGGAGGAGATCGAAGCCACTGACATAAAGACAAGAAAACTCCTTACCATGCATGGAGGGTTTCACCCCAAGTCCAGCACCCTGAGGCTGTATGCTAAGCGAAAGGAAGGAGGCCGGGGACTGGTGAGCATCAGCACCACAGTCCAGGATGAGACAAGGAACATCCACAAATACATCACGAAGATGGCCTCAACTGACAGCGTGCTTGGTGAATACCTCAGGCAGCAGAAACCCAAGAAAGAGGAGGAAGGCGAGGAACCATCATGGAAGGACAGGCCCCTGCACGGTATGTACCACCGGCAGATAGAGGAGGTGGCTGATACCCAGAAATCCTACCAGTGGCTGGACAAAGCTGGACTGAAACAAGCACTGAGCACAAGATCCATAGAGGCTGGGGTCTATCACACCAGGCAAGACCCCAGGTGCAGGCTGTGTAAAGATGCCCCTGAGACAATCCAGCACATAACAGCAGGGTGCAAGATGCTAGCAGGCAAGGCATACATGGAACGGCATAACCAAGTGGCCAGCATAGTGTACAGGAACATCTGTGCCGAGTATAACCTGGAAGTCCCGAGGTCAAAATGGGAGATGCCCCCAAGGGTGATGGAGAATGACCAAGCTAAGATCCTGTGGGACTTCCAGATACAGACAGAAAAAATGGTGGTGGTAGACAAACAGAAGAAGACGGCCGTAGTGATCGATGTAGCGGTTCCGAATAACAGCAACATCAGGAAGAAGGAACACGAGAAGCTCGAGAAATACCAAGGGCTCAGAGAAGAGCTCGAGAAGATGTGGAGGGTGAAGGTGATGGTGGTCCCCGTGGTAATCGGAGCACTAGGTGCAGTGACTCCCAAGCTAGGCGAGTGGCTCCAGCAGATCCCGGGAACAACATCGGAGATCTCTGTCCAGAAGAGCGCAGTCCTAGGAACAGCTAAGATACTGCGCAGGACCCTCAAGCTACCAGTGGCTCTGGTAAAGGACCCGAGCTTGAAGGATTAACCGCCCACAGGGGCGAGTGGGGAATTTTTATTTTTATTTTTTTCACATATGTGTATGTATGTATGTATGTATGTATATATATACATACATAGCAAGTTTTCATTTGATATATTTTAGATATATATGTGTGTGTGTTGGTATATGCAACTAAATTTTGATTTAGATTCTGTTAAAGATTTTATTAACATTTCATTTTTGAGAAATTAATGTATGCAATTAATGCACAGAAGACATGTTGTTTTTCAACCACAACTAGGCCAACAACAACTAGAGGGTTCAACAACTGCCTGCTTTTTAACCACCATCCATTGTTAACTACTGTGTTAACAATGGATGACTCAACCTCATCTAAGCCATCAACAGCAACTGGATGTTCAGTGACTGAACTGGAAAATTAGAAACTGGGGTTTCAGTGTAATATTACATCATAGTATGAAATACTATCAAAAAATGGCACAATATTATAACACTCACTACCTACCAATAAGTGCAATATCCTTTCATCCTTTTTAGCAAAACAGTATTTATGTGTATTTATATTTCTATACTTACTATTTTATCACATTGCTATTTTGCGGAATGAATGACGAGTGAAAGCATGTATGCATGCTAGTCTGCTAAAGGTCACCTCCGGTTTCACTGGAGAATAATTAACTATAAAGGGAATAAAGGAATCTTTATCTTTATATTAATTTTCAAGCCTCAATAACTGACTTATGTGTTCAGCTAGTCGTTTGATATCAACTGTGGTGCTCAGAAGCATCTGGAGGTTCAATAATAGGTAGAGATTTAACAACAAGATCACCAATTAGAGGTTCAACAACAACGAATGATGATTCAACCACAAGTGGATCATTAACTACTGGGGTTTCAACAACCACTAGCAGTTCAACAAAAAAAATGGAGGTTCAGCCACAGCTAGGTAATAAAAAACAGGTTCTACAACAAAAACTGGATTATCAACAGGTGGCAGGTAGTCCGCTTTGGTCTCTTCAGAAGAGTCTTGATCTGACTCCGACTCCGCTTCCTCATGCTGACTTTGTTCACCAAACACACTGAATGCTTTAATAAAGTTCGAGCCACTGTCTGTTGTCGTTCTTACTACTTTTCCCCTTATTCTGTATTGACAATGAATGTCATCAAGGGCACCAGCTAGGACATCAAAGGTGTGGGACCCTTTCAACCTCTGTCAAGCAAGGGCAGCAGATCTCCTCTCCAAGGTTTCCTCATCTATCCAATGAGCTGTGACTCCTATGAAACTTTGCTGGTGTGCTGTCCAACAATCTGTAGTGGTGGCAACATGGCTGACTTTACTGAGGTGCAACATCAAAGTTTTTTTCATCTGATTGGCAGCTCCCTCTATTCTGGTCCTGAGAGTGGGTCTGGAAATGACTTTGCATTGAGGATTCAGTGTCAACAAAAGTTCTTTAAAAGAAGAACTGGATGGATGATGAAATGGGTGAAAACCTTCACAAATGAAATTAATCATAAGCTTGTCAACCTTTGCCTGTGATACTCGTCTGTTTGCACCCAATGCCATCACATCACTGATTTTTGCTTGTTTTCTTGGGAGTTCTGGTTGCTCCAGGGCTCGTTTCCGCGTTGCTATAAAGTCACTGAAGGCCTTCAGCTTGGATTGATGTTTTCTCTGTTAACAAATCAGCATGTAAATCAATTTTGTTTTCATTAAACACACCAAATTTTACATGAAATATTTCCCCCCATACGTCCCTAATAAGGCGTCAATGCATTACATAGCTACCGCTGGTAAATTATACCATTTTACCAGGGCACAGACCTCTGGTCTGGCGATGCCTGTGATAGCCTCGTGTTTTTTTTATTGGACAGTAACAGGCTAGTTAACGGGAGGTTGCAAGTGCTAATTACCAAGTAACAGAAGTCAGCTGTCTTTGACTAATCTAAGGGAAGTGAGCGCTCTGTTATTCTTTTGCCTGCAGTACGAACATATTTGGGTTAAGTAAGAAAGTAGCCGCTTCTGTCTTTAATTTAACAATTTTTTAAAAATAAATTATTATTATTAACAAACAGGAAAAACGTAAGTAAACACATTTTCTTTTGGCAATTTAGCAATCCAGTTAAAAAAATGTAAGTTGCGTAGACAACAACGTGCCCAATAATAGCAAGTTGCTAGTACCAACCAGCGACGTTAGCCGTGTTCTTCACAGATGTCTTAACTTAATGTGATTAACTTGAGCACAGCCTTTTTGCTACCATTACAGTACAAGTTTCATTTAACTTACCTCTACATGCTTGCGCAGGTTTGATGTGGAATTTTTAAAAGCTGCTAACTCGGTCTCTCTGGGCAAACACAGCTTACACTGCATAATAAAGCTGTTGCCTTTCTTGCACTTGAAGCCGAAATGGTCCCTTAAATACAGTCAGGGGTTCACATCGGTTTCTACGAGTTCAGCAGAATTCGACGGGGTTCCTTTTTCCCTGGATCCGTACCACCGATGTCAGACTCCATCTCCATCTTTATCGTGACCTTAGCGCCAATTTGTTCTACTACCCATCATTCCCTGCAGTATCTCCGAAGCGCAATGTTTTTTTGTTTTTTTAAAATTTACTCAGTAACGGGTGTGATTGAAAACGTAGCGAAGTACAGTACTTTTAAAAAAATATACTTAAATAAAAGTAAAATTACAGACTTGAAAAATGACTTTAAAAAATACAAATACACAAAAAAACTACTCATTTACAGTAACGCAAGTACATGTAATTTGTTACTTTCCACCTTTGAATATGAGTATGTATTTAACATTATCTGTATTAAAATATCTGCTGTATAGGGATTTTGGAAGAAGCACAGATAGTGTCAAATTTCCTAGTTGAAGAACGCACCACAATGGGTGTTGGACACATCTTATCAGTTCTGCTGATGCTCATAGGTAAGATACTCTTTTCTTTAAAATGCATTAATAATTGCACTCTCAAAGAAAGTTATTAAAAAGATATCTATCTTTCCGTTCTATTCATATAGTGGCAATTGAGCTTGACACCTCACCTGTCCCTGCACAAGTAAACATATTTGGAAGTGCAACCCCCAGTTGCTGTTCTGATTGCATCAGTTGTGGGTCAACTGGAGCACAAACAACTGGATGTTCAACATTAACTGGATGTTCAAATTCCAGTAATTGCTGCTGTTCTTGCTCAAGTTGTGAGGTAACTGGGACAACAACAATTGCTGTGTCAACCACAATTAGGGCAACTACAACTACAACCATGGCAACAACATCTAGAGGTTCAACTACAACTGGTACAAGTATAACTCCTGGAACAACTACAACTGGGTCAACTACGACTGACACAACTACAACTGCTGGGTCAACTACAACTGGAACTGCTATAACTGCAGGGACAGCTACAACTGGGACAACTACGGCCACTTTGTCAACTACGACTGGGACAAATAAGACTACTGGGCCAACTCCACCTGGGTCAACAAATGGATCAAATACAACTGGGACAACTACAACCACTGGGTCAACTACGACTGGGACATCTATGACTACTGGGTCAACTACGACTAGGACAACTTCGACTGCTGGGTCAACTCCCACTGGGTCAACAACAACAACTAATGGTTCAGCTACAACTGGGACAACTACAACCACTGGGTCAACTACGACTGGGACATCTATGACTACTGGGTCAACTATGACTGGGACAACTTCGACTACTGGGTCAACTACGACTGGGACAACTACAACTACTGGGTCAACTACGACTGGGACAGCTACAACTACTGGGTCAACTACACCTGGGTCAACAACAACTGGGCCGACTACAACTGGGACAACTAAGACTACTGGGTCAACTCAACCTGGGTCAACAAATGGATCAACTACAACTGGGACAACTTCGACTACTGGGTCAACTACGACTGGGACATCTGCGACTCCTGGGTCAACTACAACTGGGACAACTCTGACTACTGGTGCAACTACAACTAGGACAACTTTGACTACTGGGTCAACTCCACCTGGGTCAACAGCAACAACTGATGGGTCAACCACAACTGAGAAATCTACAGCCACTGGGTCAACTACATCTGGGACAACTACAACCACTGGCACAGCTACACCTGGGTCCACAACAACTGCTGGGTCAACTATGACTGGAACTGCTACAACTGCAGGGACAGCTACGACTGGGACAACTACAACCACTGGGTCAACTACAACTGGGACATCTACGACTACTGGGTTAACTACACCTGGATCAACAACTGGGCCAACTACAACTGGGACAACTACGATTACTGGGTCAACTCCACTTGGGTCAACAACAATAACTACTGGGACAACTACAACTGGGACAACTACAACCACTGGGTCAACTACAACTGGGTCAGCAACAACTAGGACAACTGCAACTACTCAGTCAACTACATCTGGGTTAACAATAACAACTTCTGGGTCAAGTACAATTGGGTCAACTACAAGCACTGTGTCAAGTACACCTGGGACAACAACAACAACTGGGTCAACTACAACTGGGTCAACTACAACTGGGACAACTACAACCACTGGGTCAACTACAACTGGGTCAACTACATTTGGAACAACTACAACCACTGGGTCAACTATATCGGGGTCAACAACAACTGCTGGGTCAACTACAACTGGGACATCTACGACTACTGGGTTAACTACACCTGGATCAACGACAGGGCCAACTACAACTGGGACAACTATGACTACTGGGTCAACTCCACCAGAATCAACAACAACTAATGGGTCAACTACAACTGGGACAACTACAACCACTGGGTCAGCAACAACTAGGACAACTGCAACTACTCAGTCAACTACATCTGGGTTAACAATAACAACTTCTGGGTCAAGTACAATTGGGTCAACTACAAGCACTGTGTCAAGTACACCTGGGACAACAACAACAACTGGGTCAACTACAACTGGGTCAACTACATTTGGAACAACTACAACCACTGGGTCAACTATATCGGGGTCAACAACAACTGCTGGGTCAACTACAACTGGGATATCTACGACTACTGGGTTAACTACACCTGGATCAACAACTGGGCCAACTACAACTGGGACAACTATGATTACTGGGTCAACTCCACTTGGGTCAACAACAATAACTACTGGTTCAACTACAACTGGGACAACTATGACTACTGGGTCAACTCCACCAGAATCAGCAACAACTAATGGGTCAACTACAACTGGGACAACTACAACCACTGGGTCAACTACAGCTGGGTCAACTACAACTGGGTCAGCAACAACTAGGACAACTGCAACTACTCAGTCAACTACATCTGGGTTAACAATAACAACTTCTGGGTCAAGTACAATTGGGTCAACTACAAGCACTGTGTCAAGTACACCTGGGACAACAACTACAACTGGGACAACTACAACCACTGGGTCAACTACAACTGGGTCAACTACATTTGGAACAACTACAACCACTGGGTCAACTATATCGGGGTCAACAACAACTGCTGGGTCAACTACAACTGGCACAACTACAACTGCTGGGTCAACTACAACTGGGACAAGTACAACCACTGGGTCAACTACAACTAAAGTTACCATAACTGGAAGTCCAACAATAGGGACTTCTCCAGACTCCAGTTGTTGTTGTTGTTGTTGCCCCAATTGTGAGCCACAAATAGAAGTTCAAGTGTCATTCAAAACAAATGAGACATTTACAAGCGACTTGCTGGATTCGACATCTACAGCATTTCAACAACGAGTGAGGCAGATAGTTAAAATAGTAAGTATTTTTTCTAAGTCAAACAACTCTTATACAGTTTTGAAGTAATTAGCTATGAAAAATTATAATGATTCTATATTTGTAAAATAAGCTACATTTTCTTTTAACTTATAAAGTCATTAGACTGGAATTAAAAAATTAAAATTACATATATATTTAAAGAAATATACAAAATAATCAAAAATGATTAGTTCTTACTAATATCAAGTGAAACATAATAAATGCATACAATTGTTAGCTGGGAAGTAAAGAAGCACAAGCCATTAAAAGCAAATATACTTACACAGTTTATTTTTTCTTATTTCTGCAGCTTGAGCCAATCTTCAAAATATTTTCTTCATTTCGCTCAATCAATGTGACTTCATTCAGGTATTTAATTTTTGATGGATGCAAGTTTATCAGAAATGAACACAAATAAAACAATATTTTCATTTTTTCTTTTTGCAGCTCTGGATCAATTGTCAATAACGTGAATATTGGATTTGCATCTTCATCGGTTCCTAATGCAACTAAGATTGGAAAGGTTTTGATTGATGCAGCCTCCAACATAACAGCCTTCACCATCGACACCAGCTCTATATCTGTGAATGGCACACGTAAGATTTGCCTAATACAGTCTTGTAAAACATATCACTATATTGCAGAACACTTTCTGAAAGCAGTGCTTTTTTTCTTTTTCTCATTATTTGCAGAAGTGTCATATGGAGTGAGCCACAAGATCAGTCTCCTCACTGCATCCTGTATGGTGCTGCTGTCACGGCTCCTGTCAGACATGCAATAACATCTGTGCTGATACTCTTAAAATCACTTTTGAAAATGTTTGCTGTGACTGGGTATGAAAAAAGGACTTTGTTCCCACTGAAAGAAGATGTAGTTTAGTCTATGATGCAAATGTTGAATGTTGAACTATAAATGTAAAGGCCTTTACACGCCAAGTGTGTTGCCAAAAAGTGAGATGACATTCCAAATTTTTTAGATGCAAACAGAAAACACAAGGCATAAGGAGCAAATGCATGCCTGCATGACCACAGCTTCCACACCCCATCCCCTGCCAGTTCTTCCTCAAACTTCTCTACCATTATAAGTGCACACTCCTTGAACTAACAGCCCCAGCAGTTTGGTGGTGGCATGCAAAATGTATGTGAACAATGTCCTGTGTGATTACCATGTCACTATTATTGCTTTTATGCTACACATGTTCTTTTTTTCTTTGTTTAGAAATATAAAAAAATGATTGGATCTGTAAATGAACACAGATTTTTAAAAATATATATGAATATAACAGTATATTCTCATTTTCCTTCTAAATGTCTAAATAAAGTGTATCATGATATACTGAAAAAATGTCAATTAAAGTCACTGCACTTATACAGTTCATACAGTTTATATTTTTCAAACTTAATTATACATTTAGCCTCCATTACTGTGATCACTAATTCAGATTTTTCAGGAAGAAGAAATAACACAAAAAAACCAAGGTCAACTTTAATAAACTACCTTGGAATTAGCAACATATACTACTTCTGGTATGAGTGATGGTAACTAATGACTGACAAGAGGAATCAGAGAGATATTGTTGTCTGTGGGAGAATTCACAAGAAGTGATGAATTTAAAATTATATAGCATTCATTAAGCTCTCTGGTGGGGGAAGCCAAAGAGACTCATCATACCTGCTAAATTCAAGATTAAATAATAAGCAACAAATCATTATGGTAGCTGTGGTATTTGTGAAACTTTGGGCCCCCTAAACACTAGTTAGTAATCACAAATTTGACAAATATCACTGTTTATAAATGCTTTTGTAAAAATCTAAGAATGCTTTATGCATGATTTAACAGTATTTCCCCACCTTTGCTTCCATATCATTTCAAATTCCAGATACATTCCACACAGTATGCATTTTGGCTATATGCTGATATGATCAGTTTAATTTGATCACATGTTGTATTTACCCCTTATTTAATGAGGGATAAAAAAATCTATAGTCAAGAATACACATATTTGTGCAGGCGTCATGACATAAATAGCAGAATATATATGCCTTTTAAAACCAAGGGTAAGCATCTTTGAGCCTTGCTTCACTGATCCCCAGTCCAGTCCTATAAACTGTTACTGTATTTTAACTGAGTTGCAGGATTGTATATATTGACAGAGCTTTTTGACCATAAAGTACTTCAGAGTTAAATATTAACATTGCTCAAACATGGAGAAGAACTAAGAGTTACTAAAGAAAAACGTTGGGAACAAAATCAGCTGAAACATTAAGTGAGCTTAATATTGCTAGGACATCCTTGCGTAATTTGATAACGTGAAAGGCTGAAAGAGATGTACTTTTTGCCAGACAACGTCTTTTTGAATCAGCTAATAAGCCTAACCGTTTTCTGGCTTGTCTTGCATGGAATACTCCATCAAGTTCTTTTATCACAGCTATTGTGGATGTGATTGGTGAAAGGCAAGTAGGAAACCGTCAGATTAATGAGTGCTTTAGAGAATTCTATACAAATTTATACCAGTCTGAGATGGACATAACAAGGGTTATTATTAAGGGTTTTTAATAAAGCATTTGAAGAATCGAAACTCCCAGAATCTATGTACCAGGCTAATATAACATTGATAGCTAAAAAAGATAAAAATCCGGAGTCATGCTCATGTTACAGGCCTATTAGCCTTCTTGGTGTTGATAATAAGATACTTTCAAAGATACTGGCTCTTAGGCTAGAAAAAATAATGTGCTCTATTGTGCATGCTGACCAGACAGGTTTTATTAAGGGGAGGAATTCTTATAACAATACTCGACACCTATTTAATATTATTCATTTTATAAATTTTCATCAAATGCCTGGGGTTGTTGTTTCTATGGATGCCGTAAAAGGCATTTGATAGAATTGAATGGGAATATATGTTTGAAATAATGAGAAGATTTGGGTTTGGAAAAAACTTTTTGGGGTGGATCAAAATTATATACAAATCACCAATAGCATCTGTGTTAACTAACGGCTTCTTATCCTCCCCAGTTACAGCAGAGGTACAGCACAAGGTAGCCCATTGTCACTACTATTATTTGCTTTGGCCATTGAGCCTCTGGCCATGGCCATTAGACAAAAACCAAGTGTCCATGGAGTTAAAATTGGGGATAAACAACATAAAATTCTGCTCTATGCAGACGATATTCTTCTGACATTGACTGACCCTGCTAACTCTCTACCTGTTCTTACTAGGTGTATCTGTTATGGTCCTGGGTCGTTGACCCAGTGTTTTGAGTTTATTGTTATTATTTTCCAGTTTCTGCTGTTTTGTATTTGTTCTTAGGGTTTGAGTCATGTGTTTATTGTTTCTATCATCCCTACCTGTGTCTTTCCTCTGTGTTCTGTTCGTGTCCCCGAGTTGGTATTGTAAAACAGTCTGTGAGTTTCCTGTTTTACTTTGTAGGTTTGTGTCTCGTTATGCCCATTAGTTCCAGCTGTGTCCCCTCCGGTATGCCATTTCCTAATTACCTGGTGTGTGTATTTTGTACTGTGTGTCTGCCTGTGCTCCTCGTCGCGTCGTCTGTGTTTCTCCGTGAATTTTCTGTGTTACTCAGTATTATTCCGTGTTTCTCCGTGTCTCTCTGCTCCTCGCTCCGTGTCCTCCTTTTGTGTTAGTTTTCCCAGTTTAGGTTTATGTTCAGTTCTGCCCGCACCTTGGTTATTGCTCACTGTAAATAAAACTCTCTCGCACCTCCGCCACTGTCTGCTATTTGGATCCTCCTTCTCACCTCCACACGACTGCTGCCCCAGCCGTGACAGTATCAAGGACTTTGGTCTTATATCTGGATACAAAGTAAATTTTGATAAATCTGTTATAATGACTCTGTGTAGTGGAGGGGACATTGAACCTTTATGTGTTAAACCTTTTCACTGGGCACCATCAGGTTTTGTATATTTGGGAGTTAAAGTTACACCAAATGTTGGTCACTTATATGGAGAAAATATTAATGCAACGGTTCAAGATCTTCGAGAGATGCTGACAAGATGGAGGTCACTTCCGATATCATTTTTGGGAAGAATAAATCTCATTAAGATGGTATTCCTACCCAAAATATTATATCCCACAGGCATGTTGTTTGCAATTTTGAAATCAGAAGATATTAAAGTAATTAATAAGGCTATGGTGGATTTCATTTGGACAGGAAGAAAACCCAAAATTAAATTGGAGACAGTTACCGAAAGATCTGGGCGGGTGGGGAGTGCCAAACAGAAAATTACGTTCTCTCAATACAAGCGAGGATTCTTTCTTCCTGGATACATGGACATTCTGATCTGCCATGGCTAAATATTGAGGAAGTATTATGTAAACCATCCTCACCTGTTAATTTTCTAGGGAAACGCCTAAATGAATTACCTTACGCAGGGCTGGACTGGGACAAAAAATCAGCCCGGGCATTTTGACTCGAGACCGGCCCACCAGGTAAAAAATAAAATAAAAACAAATGCTGTTGTGACACTGATGTACACTGTCTTGTTGGTATATATGTATGATTTCTATACATTTTACATCAGATAAAAACTTTGGTCGTAAGATTCAGATAATTATTTGTTAAAAGCTAGACGTTTTAAATGAAAATAAGAAAGAAAAGTATTTCTTTGTCCCCCCCTTTCCCTGTTAATGCCCTACCTGGCCCCCCTGGCAAAACTTTGCTAGACCCGCCCCTGCACAGTTACCAGCTGTCAGCTACGTAAAAAAGGATCCTGGTGTTATTTGTCTCTCAGAAACAGTTCATAACTTCCCTTCAACTTATCTATGTCACCTAAAAGGTAAACCTGTTTCTCCATCACCTTTTCAGCTCTGATGATTCAGTAAGGACATCTCCTGGTTTCATCTTCATGTTTCCCTCTCACCACATATCATGACCAGCAGCTTTTACGGCTGTGGCTCCAGCAAACATCAGCTGATACTAGAAAGTAATATTTAATAAATTCTAACAACAGCTGATCAAGGTTAAACGTGCTGCTGTTGTTTAGCGCGACCACTGCTGGTTTCCTCTTTCTGGCGCGAAGTGGGCGATAAACAAACAAGAGAGAAAAGCCGATCAGCTGATCATTGATCAGTTTCATGACTGAAGTAGCAACAGCAGAGAAAGGGAGAGAGAATGAGAGAAGAAGAGGCAGCTGACAGCGTAAAGACACAGAATAACTCCAGCTTTGTGTCTTTTTTTCATTCTAACTGAAGTACCGGACAGATCGCGTTCCTTTTCAGCCCAATACGAAACGCGGCCGGCCCGGCGGCCACCACGGGACTCTCCTCCTCCTTCCTCCCCTTTCCCTCATCCACCTGCTGGCCTCTGTGGAAGCTCCGCCATAGCCACCACCAAACATGTTTTACAAAAACAACAACAAAAAAACCCCCCATCGGCCCATAAAAACGAAAAATCACCATCGGCCCACCGGGCAAATGCCCGGTATGCCCGATGGCCAGTCCAGCTATGACCTCACGTAATAAAGCATAACCCACTAATATATAATGCTATGTGGACGTGGGGAAAACTGAGAAAACTTTTTAACAGTAGTCATCCGTTTAATATTTTGTCAACACTTATAAATAATCCAGACCTTCTGCCGCAAAACATAGGGTCAAGCTTTGTGGGATGGCATAAAGTAGGTGTAAAGAGGTTTTATGACCTCTTTAAACATGGTGAGTTTAAATCATTTGAATCCCTGAAGTCCCAGTATTTAATGTCAAATACTGAGTTTTATAAGTATTTGCAATTGAGACGTTATGTGTTAAAAAATGCTAAATCATTACAAATCTCAACAGCCTCTTTTCGGTTGGAGAAATTTCTTCTGGATAATAGGGAGCATAAACATTTTATATCAAAGTTTTATTCAGAGATTTATGCCCTAATTGTGGACAAATTGGCATGGTTGAGAAAATCTTGGGGGACGTTGCTTAAATGTGAAATAGATATACAGGCATGGGACAAAATCCTGCTCCTTCCATCTAAAATCTCTGTTTGTAACCGATTTAAAGAACTGCTGTACAAAATTTTGCACAATGTGTATATTTCTCTGTATATTTATAGTAAGTATAATAAGGGAACATCTCCGAAATGTCTCAAGTGTAAGGCCAGAGTGGGCACTAGATTCCATTGCTTGTGGGAATGTGCTATTATTCAGTCATTTTGGAAAGAGGTCTGCGCCAATATTAGTACAGCCATTGGTCATCAGGTGACAGAAAACCCATTAATGTGTTTATTGGGATATATTCCTGTCTCACTGGTACAACATGAGCATGTAATTCAGTCACTGTTAATGTTGGCCAGGAAAAGCATTATGTTGAGATGGGTGGGAGCTGAGCCTCCCTCCATTTCTCTATGGAAGTCGCTCATCATTGATGTTATGACTCTGATCAGGCTGGGACATTGGATTGATAGGAACTCCCAAATTTTTGTGGACAAATGGAAGAAACCACTGGATTTTAATGGACAACAATTATGGACATAAATTATCACAAGTTCTCTGTGGACTCTGGAGAATGTGTAATATTCTAGTGCCGTGCAGTGTTACTATTTTGGATGTGAACCAGTCTTGTATTTGTTGGAAAGAAAAAGTTAAATAAAATAAAAGTCTTAAAAAAAAAAAAGAAAAATAGAAAAATGTTGGGAATTAATTAAATGTAGTAAAAAGCTTGTTGAGTGCTTACACAGAGTATAGTAATCTGCAAAAGTCTTGAGGCACCCCTCATTCATTTATATTGTGTTAGAAACATGGGAAACAGGTGTCCTAAGGACCAATTTATGATAGGTCTGTCTAGGCATAAACCTATTGCTGGAACAGCCGAGACAATTCTACTGCAGCTAGCAAAGCATAGGACACCAGGCAGAATTCTTTGTGTGATCTCGTGCACGAGGGAGATGACTGAGATGAGCGCCGTTCCTACCGCTCGAACCTCAGTCACTCTCAGTCAGCGCCCCCGTAGCACTGCTCTTTATTGTGGTTACATGAATATACATAGTCTCATTAACATATGACATCTCAAAAGGAATATATGTGAACAAAGAGTACCAGTCTGTGTGTGTGTATGTATGTGTATTTGTGTGTGTGTGTGTGGGTTTATGTGTGTATGTGGGTCAAGATATGACCCTGTGAACGCCTCCTTAAAAAACCGGTGCCAGGAGTCCAGCGGTCCACCTAAACAAAGGGCTCTTGTACTCAAACAGATACAGAGTAGGTGTCCTCCCATACTATATAGAAAGAGAAGGTACGACCTCTCTCATGACCTTAGGACATTTGTGGTATGCCAGAACACTCTGGAAAGCACACAAAGTGCAGACTACTAAGGATGAGACATTCTATCAATATGCAATCGATTATATATTTCTAAACATTATTGATTATATGTTTCTAAGTACAAATGACAACCATAAAATATCACTATAACATGTGTAGTGATTTATTGAAAGATGTACAAACATAAAAAGAAATACAGTATATGAGGCAAAAAGATTTACATTGAGCTTGAAAATCAATGTCTGGTATGACAACAACAGAACCTAAATTTCTCTTAGCCGAGTTTTCCGGTAATTTCATTAAGTAGTCTTTGAGTAGTCTTTAGGAATTTTTCTTGAGGTATTTTTCTTGAGATTTTTCTTGAGATATATACAATGGCAAATATAAATTGCGATCAATGTCGAGCCTTTCATTAACAGATTATGAATGAAAATTAAAATATAAGCATCTTGATGACAGACTTAGCAACACAAGTTAACATTGATATAGGTTTATAGAAAAAAGGAATAACAATTTGTCAGTGGCAATTAGTTCAGCCACTGATTTTGTCTAATCCTGATTATTGCCCAGAAGTATGGCCTGGTGGTACAATGGAACAGATTAAGAAATTGCAAATGGTACAAAACAGAGCAGCATGAATGAACAAATATTGTCAGAATACATACATGTCTTAATTGGTTGATTGTAAAATACAGATTGATTTATTCTTTGTATTTATTAGAAATATTATTATTACAAAGAGTCCAGTCATTTTGTATAAAAAAATGTATTTCAGTATAGATAGATATGAATACTCTACTAGAAGATTTTTATTACCCAAAGTAAGAACCAGTTAAATCAATGAACAGTTTTGTACAGGTCTGTGGAAGAATGGAGCTTACCAAAACAGATAATACAAGATTCCAGTAAAACTGGCTTACAAAAACCCCTTAAAAATATATCTATTTTGTTTGACTTTTGACAACTGTTAAAAATGACAACATGAATTTGAAATATTGTTTGTGTGGCTGTAGTAATGATTTGGTTTTATTTCATAAAACAACAAACCTAATAAACAAAATTGCCACGGTTCTGGTTCATTATGACTCAGCATTTTCAGTTTCTTGATATTTTGATATTATTCTATATGATTTATGCTCTGATTCTCTAGTTGTGCTGTTTTGATTACTACTATTTTATGTTTCAGTTTAATTCTGGTTAAGAGTTTAGTTAGGTAGAGTTAGGTTTTGTTCTTGTGCCCTTGTGTCTAGTGCAGGTTTAGTTCAGTGTCAAATCTGTGCTTGTCATGTTTCCTGTTTTACTTTGAAAGCCTGTCTCGTGTCAGTGTGTCTAGTTTTGTTTCCCTTGTCTCGTTAGCTCTAATTTCTCCCAGCTGTGTTTCCCTCCTGTCTCCAATTCCCTGCTTACTCCACTGTGTATTTAAGCCCTGCGTTTGCCTTTGCCCTTTATCGCATTGTGCTCTCATTTTGCTGTGTGGTCTTGTCATGGTCCTGGTTGTTTTTTCTAGTTTTTGTTTCTCCAGTCCAGTCAAGTCTAGTTTCTATTTCGTGTTTGAGGTTTTGTTTTTCTTTTGTGAAATACATTCTTATGTAGAGTGGTTTCCAGCAACAAAGCTGTGTTTTGAGTTTAAATCCTGTCTCTGAGAGTCCTGCATTTTGGGTCCACCTCCCTTCTGCCTGCCACACAGCACTCTACATGACAAAAATAAACAAAATGTTAAACAATTATGTTAAATAAGGTGCCTAGGATGAATTCTATGACTTCCTGAGCTGAACTGACAGCAGAGTAACAAACACACCGAGAAAGATCAGAATGTAACAGGAGGGTTCAAACTAATAGGGGATGGAAAACAGGGGTACAAACCAGAACCAAGTGAAGCTAGAACTGGGAAAAGCAAGATGAATAGCTCATTAAATTGGTAAGACTTGTCCATTTACAGTAGGGGAAATAATTATTCGAGTCCCTGCTGAATATCTAAGTTTGCTTAATTACAAATACATGAACAGTCATTAATTTTTTTTGGTAGCTTAAATTTAATGTAGAGCAACAGATTATCAACCAAGAATCCTGAAATAAACACATTACATAAAAGTTGATTGAAATAAATATTTGATCCCCTACAACTTAGACTTATGGCACACAGATTACATTCAATCGATTGCAGATACTTCTGATCTCAACTTGTTGTGTAGATTATAGACCTGCGCAAGACTGAAAGTAAGAAGTTTACCAATTTTTCTGGGTCTCAAACTACTATATAAATGTAATTTTAGTCTATAGTAAGGTGAATGCCAGGCAATGTGTTGCATTGTAATATATCCAATATATCAAAAAAATTCCTGTTTTGTGTATATAAATGTGATATTATTGTCATCAAATGAAAATGGTATGATGCTTTTATAGGGTGTTCTAGGTGCATAAAATACCTATAGCTCTACATAATGAAGATGCCATCATGTCTGATATGAATAAGAACCTTCCAGGGATAAGATGTAGCTGTTTGAGAGACTTAGATGTTCAGCTCCTGAGGAGGTGAACATGAAGAGAAACAGACAAACATAAAGACAGGGATTTTGTGCATTTCTGGTTTCATTTTTGGCCAGTAGATCTCACATTGATAGTCAGTGGATTGTTTAAAAAGATAACATTGCAATGTGTACCGAACGCATTTTGAAAATACTTGTCTACTGTTCCAAGGTGAAAGCCAAAGGTGAACTTACAAGATAGATATCATCGGCTTGTCTGCTTGTCTTTAATTTAATGAAGCATTCTGTTAAAGATTTGTGGAAATATATACAGTTAACCTCAAAAGTCTTGTTATATATTTTATGCCTTTTCTGATTATTGAGCAAAAATATTTTAATTCAAAGGATCAGAGGTCAGTCTGTGAAAGAGATGATGTTATGACATCTGATTAGTTCACATCAGTGGAAAGGTGACTAACAACACTGCTGACTCGATCATGAACCTGACTTAATGCTGTTCAGGAATGTTTAAAAAAATCTTTTTATCTTTTTATCTTCAACTGCTGGTTCAAAACGTTTCAATAGAATTGTGCGTACGCATCACATACTTGTGAAGCAAATATATAACACCTGAACAAACGGGTGGCATCACAAGAGATCAGAAAGGCACAGGGGAGGCATAATAAGGATTCTGAGAATTACAGCCCTGGGGTAAGGAAATTTTTATGTCTATGATCTATATGTAAGTAAGTGTGAGTTTGTGCTAGGCATTTTGAATTGAAATTTATTGTGCATTAGTTATTGTCATTTATTACATTTAACCTAAAATAATGATGGAAAAAAAGTTCTATTGTGATTTTGTTTTTTTGTTTTTTTTACACACAAGCTCAATGCAGGTAGTGTTTTTAAACTTAAACCAAGCCTTAAAAATTTACTTCACTGGCTCCTAATAATGATCTAAACAGTACCTTGTAAAAGTTTTAAAAAATTGCATGATTATTATTTCCACTTTGTATGACATATACTACAAAATAAATAATATTATTAGAAAAAACAATAAAAAGTTAAATTAATAAACTGAAGTTGCTTTGTTTTCTGTTATATCACAACTTTTAGAATATAGATTTGTTTTCTGGTCACAAATTTCTGAATTAGAAACTTTCCAACCTTCTTTTTGTGTCCCAGAACACATATTTTCATCGGCCTGGTCTCACTTTAATATCCATGTACACATCTTGATGCATTCTCAATCATCCAGGAAAGTAAATCTCCAAAAGTCAGTCACTATGGAAATGTACTGTTTATAAGATTGGGGAAACCTGCAGTCAGCTGAGACTGAAGAAGTCACTTGGATGAGTGACGAAACGTTTCTCCCACAAAACGCTACGTCCAGATGAACAGAATCAACTTTTGGAGATCCATGTACACAATTTTCCACTTTTGGGGGTTGCAGGGGTTAGTGGAGGCAGTGCGTAACAGACAACTAGTTCTTATGTAGGCAGATTTATCTAGGTATAAATGATTTTGTTACTGTCAAATAATAAATAAGTAAATAAATAAATAAATAAATAAAATTTGTTCCATTTTCTTTAATATTCTAAAAATGCCAAAGACAATTTGACTTATGCCTATCCACTCGAGTCCATTTCAGGTGAGTGGTGTTTGAGATCATGTCAAAACTTATGAAATTATGAATGCAGAAAAGTACCATCAGATTTGGATCAATCACGCAATACCATCTGGAAAGTATCTGATTGGCAACAGCTTAATTTTTCACCATGACACTGATCCCAAACATGCATTGGCAAAATGCCTGGAAAGACAATAAACAGCAAGTCCATGAATACACACTTATCAATAATAACAACTTGCAATTTATAACAAATATGCACATTGTCAAATATTTCAGGCCACAATGGGTGCTGGTCGAGGCTTGACTGTTTTGGTAACCATTTTGGGTAAGTAACTGAATACATTACAAAAAATAATAATACAGGTCTCAGAAAGAGAAAAATCTAAATGTTATTGTCCATATGCTCAGTTGCTGTTGCAACAGCACAAAATGAGACAACAACAACAGAAACTGCGGCAACAACAACAGAAACTGCGGCTACAACAACTGGTTCAACTGCATCGATAACAACAGAAACTGCGGCAACAACAACAACAGAAACTGCATCAACAACAACAGAATCTGCAGCAACAACAACTGGTTCAACAACACCTGCTTCAACTGCGGCAACAACAACAGAAACTACTGCAACAACAACAGAGCCTACAGAAACAACAACACCACCTGGTTCAACGACAACCGTTTCAAATGTAGCATCAACAACACCTGGTTCAACAACAACACCTGGTTCAACAACAACTGGTTCAACTGCGGCAACAACAACTGAGTCTGCAGCAACAACTGGTTCAACAGCAGCAACAACAACAGAAACTGTGGCAACAAACACAGTTGGTTCAACAACAACTGGTTCAACAGTGGCAATAACAACAACTGGTTCAACTGCGGCAACAACAACAGAATCTGCGGCAACAACAACAACTGGTTCAACAGCGGCAACAACAACAACTGGTTCAGCAACAGTAACAACAACTGGTTCAACTGCGGCATCAACAACAACTGGTTCGACAACAACAACAGAAACTGCGGCAACAACAACAACTGGTTCAACTGCAGCAACAACAACAGAAACTGCAGCAACAACAACAACTGGTTCAACTGCAGCAACAACAACAGAAACTGCAGCAACAACAACAACTGGTTCAACTGCTGCAACAACAACAGAATCTGCGGCAACAACAACAACTGGTTCAACAGCGGCAACAACAACAACTGGTTCAGCAACAGTAACAACAACTGGCTCAACTGCGTCTACAACACCAGAAACTGCAGCAACAACAACACCTGGATCAACAGCAACAACAACACCTGGATCAACAGCAACAACAACAACTGGTTCAACAGCAGCAACAACAACACCTGGATCAACAACAACTGGTTCAACTGAGGCAACGACAACAGAATCTGCGGCAACAACAACAACTGGTTCAACAGCGGCAACAACAACACCTGGTTCAACGACAACTGGTTCAACTGACATATCAACAACAACTGGTTCAACTGCGGCATCAACAACAGAAACTGCGGCAACAACAACAACTGGTTCAACAGCGGCAACAACAACACCTGGTTCAACAACAACTGGTTCAACAGCAGCAACAACAACACCTGGTTCAACAACAACACCTGGATCAACAACAACTGGTTCAACTGCGGCAACGACAACAGAATCTGCGGCAACAACAACAACTGGTTCAGCAACAGCAACAACACCTGGTTCAACGACAAGTGGTTCAACTGGCGTATCAACAACAACTGGTTCAACTGCAGCATCAACAACAGAAAGTGCGACAACAACAACTGGTTCAACTGCGGCAACAACAACACCTGGTTCAACAACAACTGGTTCAACAGCGGCAACAACAACACCTGGTTCAACAACAACTGGTTCAACAGCAGCAACAACAACACCTGGTTCAACAACAACACCTGGATCAACAACAACTGGTTCAACTGTGGCAACGACAACAGAATCTGCGGCAACAACAACAACTGGTTCAGCAACAGCAACAACACCTGGTTCAACGACAACTGGTTCAACTGGCGTATCAACAACAACTGGTTCAACTGCGGCAACAACAACACCTGGATCAACAACAACACCTGGATCAACAACAACTGGTTCAACTACAGCAACAACAACTGGATCAACAACAACAGAATCTGCGGCAACAACAACTGGGTCAACAGCGGCAACAACAACACCTGGATCAACGACAACTGGTTCAACTGACATATCAACAACAACTGGGTCAACAGCGGCAACAACAACACCTGGATCAACAACAACTGGTTCAACTGCGGCAACAACAACACCTGGATCAACAACAACTGGTTCAACTGCGGCAACGACAACAGAATCTGCGGCAACAACAACAATTGGTTCAACAGCGGCAACAACAACACCTGGTTCAACGACAACTGGTTCAACAGCAGCAACAACAACACCTGGTTCAACAACAACTGGTTCAACAGTGGCAACAACAACAACTGGTTCAACAGCGGCAACAACAACAACTGGTTCAGCAACAGTAACAACAACTGGTTCAACTGCGGCATCAACAACAACTGGTTCGACAACAACAACAGAAACTGCGGCAACAACAACAACTGGTTCAACACCAGCAACAACAACAGAAACTGCAGCAACAACAACAACTGGTTCAACTGCGGCAACAACAACACCTGGTTCAACAACAACTGGTTCAACAGCAGCAACAACAACACCTGGTTCAACGACAACTGGTTCAACTGACATATCAACAACAACTGGTTCAACTGCAGCATCAACAACACCTGGTTCAACAACAACTGGTTCAACAGCGGCAACAACAACACCTGGTTCAACAACAACTGGTTCAACTGTGGCAACGACAACAGAATCTGCGGCAACAACAACAACTGGTTCAGCAACAGCAACAACACCTGGTTCAACGACAACTGGTTCAACTGGCGTATCAACAACAACTGGTTCAACTGCGGCAACAACAACACCTGGATCAACAACAACACCTGGATCAACAACAACTGGTTCAACAGTGGCAACAACAACACCTGGTTCAATAACAACACCTGGATCAACAACTACTGTTTCAACTACGGCAACGACAACAGCATCTGCAGCAACAACAACTGGGTCAACAGCAGCAACAACAACTGGTTCAACAGCAGCAACAACAACTGGTTCAACTGCGTCAACAACCACTGGTTCAACGACAACTGGTTCAACTGGCGTATCAACAATAACTGGTTCAAGTGCGGCATCAACAACACCTGGTTCAACAACACCTGGTTCAACTGCAGCAACAACAACAGAAACTGTGGCAACAACAACAACTGGTTCAACAGCGGCAACAACAACAACTGGTTCAACAACAACACCTGGATCAACAGCAGCAACAACAACTGGTTCAACAGCAGCAACAACAACACCTGGATCAACAACAACTGGTTCAACTGCGGCAACGACAACAGAATCTGCGGCAACAACAACAACTGGTTCAGCAACAGCAACAACACCTGGTTCAACGACAACTGGTTCAACTGGCGTATCAACAACAACTGGTTCAACTGCGGCAACAACAACACCTGGTTCAACAGCAGCAACAACAACACCTGGATCAACAACAACTGGTTCAACTGCGGCAACGACAACAGAATCTGTGGCAACAACAACAACTGGTTCAACTGCGGCAACGACAACAGCATCTGCAGCAACAACAACTGGGTCAACACCAGCAACAACAACTGGTTCAACAGCAGCAACAACAACTGGTTCAACTGCGTCAACAACCACTGGTTCAACGACAACTGGTTCAACTGGCGTATCAACAATAACTGGTTCAAGTGCGGCATCAACAACACCTGGTTCAACAACACCTGGTTCAACTGCAGCAACAACAACAGAAACTGTGGCAACAACAACAACTGGTTCAACAGCGGCAACAACAACAACTGGTTCAACAACAACACCTGGATCAACAGCAGCAACAACAATTGGTTCAACAGCGGCAACAACAACACCTGGTTCAACGACAACTGGTTCAACAGCAGCAACAACAACACCTGGTTCAACAACAACTGGTTCAACAGTGGCAACAACAACACCTGGTTCAATAACAACACCTGGATCAACAACTACTGTTTCAACTACGGCAACGACAACACAATCTGTGGCAACAACAACAACTGGTTCAACTGCGGCAACGACAACAGCATCTGCGGCAACAACAACAACTGGTTCAACTGCAGCAACAACAACAGAATTTGCGGCAACAACAACTGGTTCAACAGCAGCAACAACACCTGGTTCAACAACAACACCTGGATCAACAACAACTGGTTCAACTGCTGCAACAACAACAGAATCTGTGGCAACAACAACAATTGGTTCAACAGCGGCAACAACAACACCTGGTTCAACGACAACTGGTTCAACAGCAGCAACAACAACACCTGGTTCAACAACAACTGGTTCAACAGTGGCAACAACAACACCTGGTTCAATAACAACACCTGGATCAACAACTACTGTTTCAACTGCGGCAACGACAACACAATCTGTGGCAACAACAACAACTGGTTCAACTGCGGCAACGACAACAGCATCTGCGGCAACAACAACAACTGGTTCAACACCAGCAACAACAACTGGTTCAACCACAGTAACAACAACTGGTTCAACTGTGGCAACAACAACGCCTGGTTCAACAACAACTGGTTCAACTCCAACAACAACAAAACCTGGTTCAACAACAACTGGTTCAACTCCAACAACAACAACACCTGGTTCAACAACAACTGGTTCAACAGCAGCAACAACAACACCTGGTTCAACTGCAGCAACAACAGAAACAACGACGATGACAACAACAACAACAACAGCAGCAGCAGTGGCGGTAGTTCGTACACCAGTTGTTGTTCTTGCAGCAGTTTTGGTTAAACCCTTTGTGCCTCAACTCGAAAATAAAAATAGTCCAGAATTTATAGCACTTGCGGCAGAAGTGGTAGTAGTGGTGAGTAAAATACTGAGATTCATTTTGAAGTGTTGTTAAGATTCCAGCTGATTTGAATTAATTAATTAATTTCTACTTGTTTGCTCCACACAGTATGAATTCATCTATAGAGCTCGATATGGTTTGCTTTTCAGCCGTGTTATTGTCGTAGCATTCAGGTAAGATTTTTACTTTTGTTCATTTATAGCAAGACTAATCTTATTATCAATACTGACAAAAATTAATGTTAATTTAACATATTTAATTAACAATGGATGTTTTTCCTTTTTTCTTTAGACAAGCTGGGACCAGAACACGAGCATCTACTACTGGAAATAATACTGAAGCAGAAGTGCAGGTTGTGTTTAACAACACAATAACACCTGCACAAATCCCAGAGGCTAAAGCTGTTCAACAAACCTTAGTTGAAGCGGTGTCTAACTCCAGCAACACTTTCAACCTCAGTATCAATCCAGCATCTGTCGTAGCAACCCAAGTAAACAGTGAGTAAACAGAAATCACACATGTGATTCCCAAAGGATTTTTTTTAAACAAAGCAATATAGCTATTCATATTTAATATATCACATTCAATTTGATATAGTTTGATATATAGTCTGTGTAGTTATTTATTTCATCATTCTCTGAGAATGATGAAATAAACATAATTATTTAATGTGCTAAACAGCAGAAAGAGTACTTTAAATTAGATTTACCAATGTATAGAAACAAGAGAGCATTGTGTGTTCATGAAAAATGACTTTGTTTTTAACTGCTTTTTTCTTCCTCTTTGTTTTTTACACCTGTAACAACTGCAACTGCTGAGCCAGTTTTTACAAAGGTGTTGCAGTTCACATCTGTTGGAGAGACATTTACAGCTGACTTGCTGAACTCATCATCTCCAGCATTTATAAATAGATCATCACTGATAGTGACAACAGTAAGTTTTTTGCCTTGAAGTCAAAAAGTGGTTAAATGTATGCATTCACATAGACTCACAGATCTTTGATTGTGTGTTTTTCTGCAGCTTGAACCGATCTACAATAAAACATTTTCTTCATACAACTCAATGGAAGTGACTGGATTCCGGTAATTTGTTTTTTAAAAATTTGCTGCTTACAAATAATGCATAATACACAATGAATTAATGCAAGTCAAACAATATTTGGTTTATTCATTTTGCAGAAGTGGATCCGTCATCAGTTACATTAACATTCGGTTTGCATCTACATCAGCGCCAAATGACACTGACATTGCAAATGTTTTGATTAATGCAGCTCCAAACATAACAGCCTTCAACATTACCAATGTTGTTGTTAGTGATCCAGGTAAGCAATATTTAATATTATCACATTTTAAATTCATATTATCTCAGAACTGTTTGTTAAAGCAACACTTTGTTTCCTTTTCTTGGCATTTACAGTGATTTCAACTACAACAACAATGACTACTCCTACAAACGCAACCACAGCAAACCTTACAAGCACCACACTTGGACCAAATACAACTACAGTGTCTACAACATCTTCAAGTACACCTGTGAACGCTACAACACCAATGATCACTACCCCTACAAACGCAACCACAGTTACTCCCACAACCACTACAACTGTAACAACTACAACTGTTGAGGCTGTTACAACAAAGCAGTTGCAGTTCAGAGATGTTGGAGCAACATTTACACTTGACTTGCTGAACTCATCATCTTCAGCATTTACAGAAAGAGACAGACAGACAGTGTCAACAGTAAGTTTTGTTGTTGAAGTCAAGCAATATTTAAATGTTTGCACTCACTTATGCATACACACTCAAAGATCAGTGATTGTGTGTGTTTCTGCAGCTCGAACCTTTCTACAAGACAACATTTCCTTCATTCCGCTCAATGAGAGTGATCAGATTCAGGCAATTTATTTTTTACATACTTATGAAATATACCAAATGTTTTATGATAGTTATAAATATTTACGATTACTGAATGTAAGTAAAACAATGTTTTCTATTTTGCAGAAATGGATCCATCATCAGTGACGTTAATATTGAGTTTGCATCTACATCAATGCCTAATAACACTGAGATTGCAAATGTTTTGATCAATGCAGCTCCAAACATAACAGCCTTCAACATTAGCACAGACTCTGTTATTGTCAGTGACCCAGGTAAGCAATATTTGATATTCTCATATTTTTAAATTTATAATATCTCAGAACTGTTTTGTTCAAGCAACACCTCTTTTCATTTTTTGGCATTTACAGTGGTTTTACCTACAACTGTGAGCACTACAACACCAATGATGACTACCCCTACAAACGCAACCACAGCAAATCTTACAAACACCACACCGGGAACAAATACAACTACAGTGTCTACAACAGCTTCAACTACACCTGTGAATGCTACAACACCAATGATGACTACACCTACAAATGCAACCACAGCAAATCTTACAAACACCACACCGGGAACAAATACAACTACAGTGTCTACAACAGCTTCAACTACACCTGTGAATGCTACAACACCAATGATGACTACCCTTACAAACGCAACCACAGCAAATCTTACAAACACCACACCAGGAACAAATACAACTACAGTGTCTACAACAGCTTCAACTACACCTGTGAATGCTACAACACCAATGATGACTACACCTACAAACGCAACCACAGCAAATCTTACAAACACCACACCAGGAACAAATACAACTACAGTGTCTACAACAGCTTCAACTACACCTGTGAATGCTACAACACCAATGATGACTACCCTTACAAACGCAACCACAGCAAATCTTACAAGCACCACACTTGGACCAAATACAACTACAGTGTCTACAACAGCTTCAACTACACCTGTGAATGCTACAACACCAATGATGACTACCCTTACAAACGCAACCACAGCAAATCTTATAAGCACCACACTTGGACCAAATACAACTACAGTGTCTACAACAACTGGTTCAGCTGCAGCAACAACAACAACAACATCATCAACAACAGTACCAGCACCAACGACGATGGCAACAACAACAACAACAACAACAGCAGCAGTGGCAGTAGTTCGAGCACCAATTGTTCTTGTTGCAGCAGTTTTGCTTCAACCCTTTGGGCCTCAACTCCAAGATAAAAACAGTCCACAATTTAAGGCACTTGAGGAGCAAGTGGTAGTAGTGGTGAGTCAAATACTGAGATGGAATATTGTTAAAATTCCAGCTGATTACAACTACATTAAAATTAATTAATTAATTTCTGCTCGTTTGCTCTGCACAGTATGAAATCATCTATAGACGTCAATATGGTTCACTTTTCAGCCGTGTAATTGTCATAGCATTCAGGTAAGATTTTTACTTTTATTCGTTTATGGCAACACTAATCTTATTATCAGTAATTGCAAATAATTAATGTTAATTTAACATATTTAATTAAGAATTGAGTTTTTTCTTTTTTCTTTAGACAAGCTGGGACGAGAACACGAGCATCTACTACTGGAAATAATACTGAAGCAGAAGTGCAGGTTGTGTTTAACAGCACAATAACACCTACACAAATCCCAGAGGCTAAAGATGTTCAACAAACCTTAGTTAATGCAGTGTCTAACCCCAACAACACTTTCAACCTCAGTATTGATTCAGCATCTGTCGTAGCAACCCAAGTAAACAGTGAGTAAACAGAAGCCACACATGCCACTCCTGAAGTGGTTTATTTTTAGGCAATGTACCTGTTCATATTTAATATCATATAGAATTTATTATTGTTTGGAGCATGAATATCTTTCTAGTTATTTATTTAATTATTTTCTCAGATAAAACCAACATAATGTAATGTGCTAAACAGCAGAGGGACTCCTTTAAATGAAATCTACCATGTATAAAAACAACATTGTGTGTTTATGAAAAATGACTTTGTTTTCAACTGCTTTTTTCTTCCTCTTTGTTTTCTACACCTTTAACAACTGCAACTGCTGAGCCAGTTTTTACAAAGGTGTTGCAGTTCACATCTGTTGGAGAGACATTTACAGCTGACTTGCTGAACTCATCATCTCAAGCATTTATAAATAGATCATCACTGATAGTGACAACAGTAAGTTTTTTGTCTTGAAGTCAAAAAGTGGTTAAATGTATGCATTTACTTAAGCACACAGACTCACAGATCTTTGATTGTGTGTTTTTCTGCAGCTTGAACCGATCTACAATAAAACATTTTCTTCATACAACTCAATGGAAGTGACTGGATTCCGGTAATTTGTTTTTTAAAAATTTGCTGCTTACAAATAATACATAATACACAATGAATTAATGCAAGTCAAACAATATTTGGTTTATTCATTTTGCAGAAGTGGATCCGTCATCAGTTACATTAACATTCGGTTTGCATCTACATCAGCGCCAAATGACACTGACATTGCAAATGTTTTGATTAATGCAGCTCCAAACATAACAGCCTTCAACATTACCAATGTTGTTGTTAGTGATCCAGGTAAGCAATATTTAATATTATCACATTTTAAATTCATATTATCTCAGAACTGTTTGTTAAAGCAACACTTTGTTTCCTTTTCTTGGCATTTACAGTGGCTTCAACTACAACAACAATGACTACACCTACAAACGCAACCACAGCAAACCTTACAAGCACCACACTTGGAACAAATACAACTACAGTGTCTACAACAGCTTCAACTACACCTGTGAATGCTACAACATCAATGATGACTACAGTTACAAACGCAACCACAGCAAATCTTACAAACACCACACCAGGAACAAATACAACGACAGTGTCTACAACAGCTGTAACAACTACAACTGTTGAGGCTATTACAACAAAGCAGTTGCAGTTCAGAGATGTTGGAGCAACATTTACACTTGATTTAGAGAACTCATCATCTTCAGCATTTACAGAAAGAGCCAGACGGACAGTGTCAACAGTAAGTTTTGTTGTTGAAGTCAAGCAATATTTAAATGTTTGCACTCACTTATGCATACACACTCAAAGATCAGTGATTGTGTGTGTTTCTGCAGCTCGAACCTTTCTACAAGACAACATTTCCTTCATTCCGCTCAATGAGAGTGATCAGATTCAGGCAATTTATTTTTTACATACTGAAGCAATATACCAAATATTTTATGATAATTATAAATATTTGCGATAACTGAATGCAAGTAAAACAATGTTTTCTATTTTGCAGAAATGGATCCATCATCAGTGACGTTAATATTGAGTTTGCATCTACATCAGTGCCTAATAACACTGAGATTAAAGATGTTTTGATCAATGCAGCTCCAAACATAACAGCTTTCAACATTAGCACAGACTCTGTTATTGTCAGTGACCCAGGTAAGCAATATTTAATATGATCATATTTTAAATTCATAATATATCAGAACTGTTTGTTAAAGCAACACTTTGTTTCCTTAACTACAGCGACTCCTACAACCACTTCAACTGCAGCAACTGCAACTACAGCGATTCCTACAATCACTACAACTGCAGCAACTACAACTACAGCGACTCCTACAACCACTACAACTGCAGCAACTACAACTACAGCGACACCTACAACCACTACAACTGCAGCAACTACAACTACAGCGACTCCTACAACCACTAAAGCTGTAACAACTACAACTGCTGAGCCAGTACAAAAAAAGGCAGTGCAATTCAGATCTGTTAATGGGATATTTACAACTGACTTGCTGACTTCATCATCCACAGCATTTAAAGAACGAGCTTCACTGATAGAGACAGCAGTAAGTTTTCTTCTAGCAGTTAAATAATCCTTCAGTGTATGTATTGTGAATAATTGCAGAGTATATACTTATATTTTCATATAACAGTATTTTGGTAGCATACCATTAAAAAAATGTATGGCCATCTTTTCTATCCATACATTTATGAATCCCCTCCTAAAGTCAACAATTTCTCCTTTGTTTATAAGATTATACAGATTGAGATAAAGAAAAATCATATACATTATATGCAATAAACTATATACCAAAAACATTTCCACCATGACCTAAACTGAACTAAAATTCCACAGTAAATACTTCTGGTGTTTCTATTTTTTCCAACTCATTGCCATGCTTTTGCAAGTGTTTAAAGAAAAAAGATAAAACATAAAGGTGACCTGTAACCTGTATTATGTTAGCCATTCAAGAAATGGGCAGCTGGGTGACCAGAACCCCCCAACAATTATTATATATATTATTATATATATTATTGCACTATGATATTACATAGTCCAAATAATATGTCACAAATGACATGGTAGTAAAGAAGCACAATCCCAAAAAGCAAAGCATACATACTTACAGTGTGTTTATTCATTTTTCTGCAGCTTAAACCTTTCTACCTGGCCAGATTTCCTTCATTCCGCTCCATCAATGTGACTGCATTCAGGTACATTGTTTATGGTATATAATTTTACAAATATTTCAAGTAAATAAAGGAAACAAAACTAAGTTTTGGGTTTTTCCTTTCACAGTAAGGGATCCATTATCAATAACATGGACATTGGATTTGCATTGTCACTGGTCCCTAATGCAAAAGAGATTGCACAAGTTTTGATTGATGCAGCCAAGATAACACCCTTCGACATTGATATCAGTTCTATTCTTGTGGACGGCATATGTAAGATATATTTAATACACTCATGTCAAACATTTTACTATATTACAGAACAGTTTCTGAAAGCAATGCCTTTTTTTCTTTTTCTCAACATTTACAAAAGTGTCACATGGAGTGAGCCACAAGATCAGTCTCCTCACTGCGTCCTGTATGGTGCTGCTGTCATGGCTCCTGTCAGGCCAGCAATAACATCTGCGCTGATGTTCTTGTGAAATAACTTGAGGAAATGTCTCCTGTGACTGGGTATGAAAAAGGACTTTGTTCCAACTGAAAATCCACGAGGAGCTTCTGATGAAGAGCAATCGTACCATGATTTAAAAGTAGCTAAAACTGAAATTAACCTTTATGTTATCTATCAATATAAACTTTAACATAATTTCCAACAAAGGTGTCATTGGTTGTCAATTTATAATGTAAGTCCTGTGATAAAGTCATACTGTAAGTTATTAACATCAGTGAGATCAAGATTTAATCCATAAAGCATCTCCTCAGCTTCTGACTCTGAGAGTGAAAAAAATGAAATGATAATCAGGAAATCATCACCTCACCTGGCATTCATGAAATATAAGATGTGTGAAAATGTCCTCTTTGGTCACCTTTACCAGTCAATATTTAAATATATTTCTTGTATATATTGTGTTCTCTTATTGTATGTATTCTGTTTGTATTGTATTGGATAATTATGGTAAAAATTCTAAGTGATCCTGATACACACATTTAAAATGATTTAAAGAACTGTCCCTATAAAAATAATATAATATTAATATCACCTTTTTCTTTTTGAAGCAGGTTCTTCATAAGTCTATCATGATAAACTAAAGAAGCTTCAATTAAAGACAATGAACAAACCCTGCCTATCTTGATTTTTAAATATACTACTCTAATCAACTACTCTAATTTTTCTTTTCAAAAAAATTGATTAGGAAATACTATCATAACACTCTTAAGGCCCCTTCATAGATTTTTGATACAAGTAAAACTAAATCTAATTCTACTAATTCTCTTTTAATTTTAGGTTTACACATTGATTTAGAAGTATTTTTTGGTGAAAGAAGATGGACCTCAGTCTAAAAAACAACCTCTAAATATTTTATTTTTCAATCAACATTTTTCAGCATATTTAATGAGTTCAGTGAGGTAAGTGACATGATATTTTGACAGCTGTATTAGACCTATACATGTTCAAAAGAGACATTGATCTTGGGCTGAATTTGGATCAAATTACACCAAACAAACAGCTGAATTTTCATCTACTGGTGTGATGTGATGGTGCTGCAGCTTCCTTGCACAAACATGAATGCTAGTTTAATTAGTGATTCTGAATTTGCCTTAGGTCTAAATTCAGGTTTATGTGCCTATCTGTCCACAGTGTACTCCATTTCGGTGGAGATAGGCTCCAGCCGAACTGATGACAATAGCATTAAGAAAACCTTCTAACCTGACCTTGCTGCTTCTTTTTTAACAACCCACAATATCTCCACGCTCAAATACTGAAATTGCACATAATTTTGCATCCTTCTTAATTTTTTTATTTTCTACAAAGCAACAACAGCACGCGACAAGGACATGCAACAAGGAAGGAAAAACAGAAAACACACACATATATACAAAAATATGTACATGTGCATACGAGGACGCAAAATTATACACTGTCACAAACGTATACAGACAGACATCCATACATGAGAAACAGAAATGAAATGAATGTATGGATATAAATCTCTTGTGTATAGTTACTTAACTATTGACTGTAAATGAAAGTAAGTAATTAAAAGCCAGTATTATTAAAAAACAGGGAGGGAATTTGTTAGGAGAATCTAAGGACAACTTGAGGTGGGATGGTCCAAGTCAAGAATTATGTTAGTCTAAGTAAAGCAGTTGGTGACTTCCAAAATTGGATTACCCATCATAATTTTTCCATAAACTGTGGTTTGCCAGCTCTGAGTTACCCCCAGACCTTATCTGAGGGAACCAGCTCAGAGCATTACCACCATAAAAACACCCTTCAGATCATGGGAAGGTGGCCTGTTTATTTGTTGTATGTGACTAATGTTGTGTGTGGAAGTCAGTCAGTCACCCTAATTAGCACACCCAGAGATATCCTAATGTACTTTATGGGACTAAAACATGCACATTATGGAGTACATAACAACAACAATAATAATAATAACAATAAAATTAAAATAAATACAATGAAAAATGAAAAAATACATAAAAAAAGAAAACAAAATAACAAATAACAACACCTCAACACCTTCCATGCCTACATACACATGTGTACATACATACACACACACAAGCAAGCATTAGTATAATTGCAATATTATTAATATATACATAAAAAAATCTATAAGCATGTAGATATTATTAATGTGTTATGAATGCGAAAGATAGAAGGTCAATATTCTAACAGTGATGATAACAATAAGAATTTCACCTGTTTTAAAGTAATAAATTAAGCAAAGAGTAATCAAAGAAATTAGAGATGCAAGTAGCATCTATTATGCTAAATATATTGTATATGGGGATCATTGCTTGAGAATGAGGTACCATCATGGGTTAACTTATTGATAACTAGTAACCAGGGCTGGTTATGCTTTTTTTTAATGGGAGGCTGAGAGTTTTCTAAAGATATATAATCAATTAGGATATTATTTACTTGTGTTCATAGTGATTTTGATTTCCAGTTTAAAAAGTTGATTGTCACTGTGCAGACCATCAGACACGTAATGGACCCAAAAAACTGATTCAACACTGACACTTGAGATACATGCAAAAGAGTTCAATTACAGGAACATGGATATATGCAATACTTATGTACAAGTGCAGTGGCTATTTACAGGTGAGAGTGACCAACAAATCATAAACTAACACTAGTGCACGTGCAGCAAATATATACAGGGGAGAGAGCCAATATTGACAGTACTATGGGCAGTGACAAACACTAATAAGCACAAGTATGACGTGAGCAAAGACACTATGACTATGAGCTCTAAGGTGGTAAAATATACACGTATAATATGAATGAGAGCGCTAAATCTATGAGGAAACACTAATCATGGTAAGTAAACAAGTTACTGTGAGTAGTTTGTTTGTGAGCACGTGATAATGGGTGATAATGATAATGGGTCCCAAGACTGGAAGTGGACGTTGAAAAGAATAGGCCAGGGCCAGGGAACAGGGAAAGTGATCCCGGAAGGTGAGGCAAAAATGGAGCAACAACAGGTTTGGAGTGAGTTTTCCAATGAGATTATTCTGTGGTTTACTTGTCCAAAGGAAGAGGCACACAAGAGAGGAGGGTCAGTTCATGAAGGTGTCAAGGCTGAGCAACCTGTGTGTTGGTGGAGTGGACTAATTGCAGACACGGAATCTTTTTTTTTTTTTTGCAAATATTTTTATTGAAAAGAGAAAACAACACAGTACTTGCACTTACCAAAATACAATTAACTTTTCTTCATTTTCCCAAGTAAATATACTTATATATGAAAGAAACAACTAAACAAAAACACACTCTGAAACAAAGAACAACACCCCCTCCCAGGTCCCACATGGATCAACACAACCATCAAACATATTGCAGGAATATAACAGCAACAGGTGTACATTTAAACAGGCAATACTTCTAGACTAGTAAAATAAGAAATAAAGGGTTGCCACTTGTCGAAAAATTTGGCTGTGCAACCTCTCAATGTATATTAATGTAATAATGTCGTAAGAGTTTTTAAGACTGGGTATCAAACGCGAGAAGGCCTGACGTCGTAACTGATGTGCCAACAAGCGACTAGCCTTGTTTCCATATTCATATGAGCCACGACTGCGTAGTAACAAGTGCTCAGCCTCTTTGGTTGACATAAGATCAAATTCTGCTTGCAAATCAAGACGCTGCTTCAGTAATTCTGGAGAAGGGTTCAGTGTATAACTTTGATCAAGGTTACTAATTGCAGCTATAAGTTCTTTAACCCTGGCATTAATCTTTTTATTAGCACAAACAGAATAAGAAATAATTTGACCTCTCAGGTAGCATTTAAGAGTCTCCCATAGCAAAGAATATGAAACTGAAACCTTTTGATTGAAGAACTCCTCGATAGAACTTGAAATGAATTCACAACATTCTTTATCTGCCAGAAGAAGAGAGTTAAATCTCCAAAGTGGAGGGCTACGTTTATAGGTAGTGAGTTGAATATCCAATAGCAGAAGTGAATGATCAGATATTACAATACCAGAATAGTTGGAAGAATTCACACACAAGTAAAGAGTTCTGTCGATGAAGAAGTAATCAATCCTGGAATAAAAATGGTGGACCTGGGAGAAAAACTAAAATTTTTTGATTTAAGGGTTGCGAAAGACCATTGTGTTTCAAAAAATCTGAAAATGTTTTAGACATAAATGATGGAGTCAAATTACGAGGACTAGATCGATCCAAGATTGGATCAAAAACACAATTCAGATCTCCACCGAGGATCCGCAAATGAGTATTCAAAAAGGGGATGTTACTCAGCAATGTATTATCGAATTCAGCATCATCAAAATTCAGGGCATATACATTTACCAACAAAACCTTTTTCTGCATTAGGGTACCAACAGCAATGATGTATCTACCATTCCTATCAGCGATAACATTGGTCAAAGAGAATTGAACTTTCTTATTAATGAGAATGGCCACTCCTCTAGCTTTTGAATTAAAATTTGAGTGAAAGACCTGACCCACCCAAGGGCAATATAACCTATAATGATCTTTAATGCGAAGATGAGGCTCCTGTAAAAATGCAATATCAGAATTTAGATGTTTCAAGTGAGTGAAAACCTCAGATCTCTTAACAGGGTTACCCATACCTCTAATACTCCAACTAATAAATCTAAGGGGCATGCTTGACCCAGCAATGCTGGAATCTATATTGCCATTAGCTATTCATAAAGAAGAAGAAATAAACAAAACAAAACAAAACACAACAACAACTAAAATGCCAGTGGCCATAGAGAGCCGAAACAGGACAGCCCCCCCCCCCCCCCCCCCCCCCCAAATAACCCTGGAAACAAATATGCCCCAAGTCTCCACAGAACAGAACAAAGGAGACAGCAGTGTACCCCAAAGTAGCAAAAATGATTCACCAAAGTGACTGGACTAACTGGAGCCTGAATAAAAATAAAAACAAGAGAGAAAAAAAACTCCCGCCACCTTCCCTACTGTATAACAGTGTGCGCGTAACAATAAACATTAACAATAAAAATCGAAACAAATCACCCCCCCCACCCCCCCCAAACCAAAAAACCCGCAGTACACTCACAGTACAAAATATTGTTTCCACAGAGAGTGAACATTTAACAAAAAACAACAACAACAGAAGTGCATTTAAAAAAAAAAAAGTCCTGTGCAAATCAATGCAGTAAGCTTAGAAAATATTGTGCTGGACTGATCCGAAGTACAAGAGTATAATATATGATTTAGTCTCATTATATAACAATGAAAATAAAATGAAACAGCAGACCAACAGTACAATAACTAACGCAACGCCCTAAGAAAATGATGCACAGGAAGCGTTAAACCTAATGAGAGCGTAAACCCTTAGCAACATTACAGCACCAAACCGAAGTGCTATTGAGGCTCACCCAGAGATCAAAGTTTTGACATAATTACTGGCTTCCTCCGCTGGAAAAAAAAAAAAGTCCTTCTCAACACCCTTATGTGTGATGCGAAGTCGCACTAGATGAAACAGGCCATACCGAACACCTTCAATGCCATGGAGTCTCTGCCTGACCTTGTTGAATGCAGCACAAGCCTGTGCTACCCTAGCAGTATAGTCGGGGAAGACTGAGATCGTCAGGTCTCCAACTTTAATCTGTCGGCGTTCTCTAGCATGTCGTAAAATGTCAACACAGTCAGTGTGGTAATGAAGCCTGCATACAATGGCTCGTGGACGGTCGCCAGGCTTAGGTCTGGGTTGGAGGGTCCTGTGGGACCGATCCAAAAGCAGCTTCTTCCCCAGATCAAATGCTTCCTTTAGCAAGGAGGCTACTGTCATGGTCCGGGTGAGTGCTGGTTTTTCCTGCATGCCAGTAAACCCATCACTGGGCAGAGTCACCACACCCCTCGTTTGTGGCACCTGTGTGTAATTTGCTGGGAGGCTCTTAAGACCAGCGTTCTCAAACATTCCTCGCCGGAACGTCAGCTAACCCACGTTAGTGAGAGTCATAGCTCGGTAAACCTGTTTGCTGTTTTGCCACACTAACCCTGTCTACTTGCCTCTGCAGCTTCACAGTGGATTGGAACTTGCTGCCTGTAACCGCTCAACTCTCCGTCGCTGGCCTGCTTACTATTCTCGGCGCAATTCACCTCAACTCTCCGTCGCTGGCCTGCTTACTATTCTCGGCGCAATTCACCTGCCTGCCTCCCTGCCCAACACTTTACAGTGAGTGTACACGAGCTGGTTTAGCCTCACTCGGACCACTAACCCCCCTCAAGCCTCACCGCCAACCCAGACAAGTAAGATTATGTATTTTGTTGCTACCTCTTCTGGGATTGCTGCGTGGGGTACGCATTGACTCTACACACTTTTCATTACAGTGACTCTGAGAAACCCTGTACCTTGTATGCCTGCTCCGGAAAATCCCAAATAACGAGCCCAGCCCGATTAAGAGACTATTTCTTTTGGACTTTGCTGCTGCATACGCAGTGTGATTCTGGCTAACTGCTTAACAATTATTTTGAAGACGGTCAAACCAAGACCTGTATACCTTCTCAGCATTTCTGGTAACAGCTTTTTCTGCTAGCTCTTGATATCACAGTGTGTTAGTTGCTACTGATTCTCAGGACCGTAATCAGAAACTTAGTTAGAAGGTAACCAATGTTCAGAGGTCTGTTTTCCCTCTCACCTTCAGTTCACTTATTGCATTTTTTGTTTCTTATCCTCCTTGATGGTGTGCCAGTTTTGAGTGTCAATAAATTATACATTTCACTTTATCCCCGAGCCTCCGTGTGGCGTCTGCATTTGAGTCCACTTACCTGTGTCTGGCCGCCCGGCCGTGACAGCTACGGCAGCATTGGTGCATGTGTCAAGGCCCTCCGGCACTCCCACTATCCTAACATTGTTACACTGCGTTCTAGACTCCAGCTCTTCACATTTATTTTCCAGCTTGGCTACGTGAGCTGTGAGACCCTTCATAGTGTTTTTCATCTCAGCTATATTATCAGAGCACACAGTAACTGCGTGCTCCATCTCCCTGACCGTACCTTTTAGCTTGGACATGGTAGCGTCATTAGCAGCTTTATCGATTGCCAGCTGCGCCTTCACAGCTTGCTGGTCAAACTTAATGGCAGACAAAGCATCACCAAGAGTAACCTGAAGTTCTTTTTAAAAAATATTGGTGATATGTTTCCTCAGCAAAGCCAGCAACTCTACCTTGAGAGCTTCAATATCAGGATTAGCTTGGCACGAGGGGGGCTTTACAGGAGACGACGGCTCACTCGAGGATGTGGACGCGGTTTGCAAACTAGGCCTTAGTGGTGTTTGAATAGTACTGCGAGTTTTAATAGTTTTTTGCTGCCATTTTACGCAGGCCCAAGTAAAACTTCTCAACACAACAAACTACAGACTAAAACAGGACTAGAATTATGCAAGAATGAATAACAATTTAATCAAAATTGACGGGAGCTCCCAAACTCGCATCCTAGTCCATCAAAGCTCAACCGGCAGTCCCAGACACGGAACTGAATCTTAACAAAAAACGTGCTGTTGACTTGACTGAGAAACATGAATACAAAACAAAAGGCAAAAATGAACAAAAATTAAAACCTAAACTGGGAAAAGCTAGACAACTATGACAAAAGACATGAACATGATTCTGAGCAGGAGTATGAGAGTAACTATGACAAGAAAACTGATAACATGAAACATGAAGTTGCTATGTGTAGCTTCAGGTGGACTCAGAGAGCAGAACACACGGAGGCATGGGGGTTTGCAATGAAGGAAATTTATTGACAGTGGAAAGCTATTTACAGGGACAGTGTCTTTACAATGCAGGACGTGTTTAGAAAAGCGGAGCCAGGATGCGCAGGGAAAAACACACACTGGTGGTGCACTTGATCTAACGGCAGATGAATATTAGAGTTGAGCGGTTGTGAGCACCGCTCACAACCGCAAAGCTCTCCAGAGAGTAGTGCGGTGTGCTGAACGGATAATTGGAGGTGAGCTTCCCTCCCTCCAAGACATCTACAGGAAGCGGTGCCTGAGGAAAGCGGAGAGGATCATCAAGGACTCCAGTCACCCCAGCCATAAACTGTTCAGACTACTTCCATCAGGAAGGAGGTTCTGCAGCATCCGGTCTCGTACCAGCAGACTAAGAGACCGCTTTTTCCACCAGGCCATCAGACTGCTGAACACGTCATAGACACCTCACCCTCACTACTGGAACTTCAACATTATGCACTCCATACTGTATATAAATACCACTGTTTTGCACATACCAACCTCTGTATATTTTATATATCTTATTTTATTGTTTACTTTATTTCATTTGTAAAACATGTATATACATACTATATACACACTCAAACACACACACGTAGAAAAACATATTTAGTATACACATTCAGTAATGTATATACCTTTACATATTGTACATATATTTATTACTTTTTAGATTAGCCATTTTTATATTTTGCTTGTTTTACATTATTGTATTTTGCACAACTCTGTTGCTTGTGAAGCTCGCACACAAGAATTTCACTCACATGTACTGTACCAGTGTACCTGCACATGTGATGTGACAATAAAATTGATTTGATTTGATTTGATTTGAGTTAGGAGTGTTTTGCTGAAAACCGAAAATGAACATAAACGGGAATTTAACCAGAGTTGGAGAGCTTATTTGGTACAGTCTGGCAATACAAACTTCCAGGAAGTTGTCAGAAGCCAGACGAGATGGCACGGAGAGAGACTGAGAGGCGGAATGCTGGAATGAGGACTAAAAGGTTGTACTGCCTCAAAAGATGATTTCCACAGGCTCTAGTAGGTGGGTGGCACAGGCACTCCTGAAAGGACAACATTCTGACACTAGGCATCTGTCGTGCCACAGTGTAAGAATGCTTCTGATGAAAACGTCTGATAAATAACAGGTGTACAAGAGGCTCAGTGACTCGCCGCCCCGCCCACCTGTGCTGTAAAAGGAGACACAAAAACACAAAAACTGTTGAGTTTTGTTAAACACTCTTTCTCCCATCTGGATCAGCCCCCTGCTCATAGGGAATTCTATGATAATTTGATTAGAAATCCCACTTCCAAACACCTAATCAATACTTTTTACACTTACAGCACATGCATACCACATCAAGGATGCTTGGGTTAAGGACATGGAAGTAGACCTATCGGATGCTTTGTGGGCCAATGGGTTGAAGAAGATTAAAGAATACTCTGTTAATGCCAGATTACAACTTATACAGTTCAAAGTCCTTCATCGTTTGCATTTCCCTAAAACAAAGCAGCATTTTTCTATCTATTTCCTCATTGTGTGATAAATGCAAAGCAATGGAAGGAACCCTCAGCCACCTTTTCTGGTCTTGCCCTACACTCAAGAATTTCTGGGCAGAGATATTTAATATATATAACTGGATTTATGACTTAAAACTAAAGCCAGATGCATACTTGCAGTGCTAGGTTGCTCCCTAACCTCATTGGCACTTAGAAAGCCTTAATGTTTGGCATGATTGTAGCTAAAAGACTTATTCTTAGAGCCTGGAAATCACCATCTCCTCCCTTGTTTAGGCTTTGGCTACCTGAGATGATTGCATGTTTGTATATTGAAGAGGTTAGTTATTGTCTGGCTGACACTCATTTTAAATTAGTTGAAATCTGGGGCCCTTTTCTCATTTATATTAATGGGGATTCAACATAAACTTTAACCTATTTGTCTGCTCTTTGCGTATATGTGAAACCGCACTTGTGCCGGACCCTGATTCCTTCTTGGACTTGTTCCCCACATCTTCTGGACTTGGTGAACTCTTTGTTGCCCTGTCTAACCTCACACAAAAGATCTTCTTCTTTGGACACTAGCATTTCTCTTGAACTTTTGATTTGGACTGTCATTTTTATTTTCTTGTCTTGTTTTCCTGTTCTGTTCTGTTTTTTTTTGTTTGTGTGTTTTTTAGTTTTAGTTTTTGTCTTTCTTTTTGTGCTTAGATGTCATTGTTTCCTTTGTCTGGTGTGATTTTATGTAATTGTCTTAAAATCTTATAAATAAACATAAAAAAAAGAATAGTACATGAATGTGACATAATATTAATACAAAAAATAAAAAATAACATAAAACGGTGGGTCACAGACCCAGCCCCTGACAGAATGTGCGGGTGAGTGTGCAATTGATCCAATCTGAGATGGTCCGTGACTTCAACAGGGAGGCAGGCAGGTGAGAATGTAAGTCGAGACCTTACCAGAGCTATGGCTGAGATTGGGCAGGTAGGTCAAGCGACCGGGTTGAAAGGAACTGTGCACTGGTGGAGAGAATGTCAGTGGATAAAACTAGAGACAAGAGAAAGCAAGGTGAGTCTAAGCATGAACATAGCAAAATACATGAATCGCCTGATGGTCAGCTGGTTAGCTGACGTTCTGGTGAAGAGTAGTTGTCACAGTTGGATTTAAATGCTGCTGCGTTAATCAGCTCCAGGTGCAGCTCCCGAGAGAGAACAAGGACAGCTCTGCACAGAGGAGGAGACATGACACACAGTGGAAAAACCCTGCCACTCCCACGGACCATAACAGGTGACATTCTTAGGAATAGTAAGAGCTGTAAAGAGAAAATAAGTAGGTGGACCTCGCACAGATGATAAGCTGACTGAGATATAGAGTTACAGGTACACTGGCATCCAGCAGCTCAAAAAGTGTGAAAGGTGACCTGTAATTTGACTTCAAATGTGTCTAACTGAGGTGCAGTACCAAATAGCATGCAGGTAAATGTCAGGCATGTTTGGAGTGCACAATTTACATTTGTTTGATTCACAAACAAATGGAACATCTAAAATGTAGTCTCCACATCGCCACACGTGGCATTAGTTTGCCACATGTGGCATCATCTTTTTAAAGTAAATGGCACACCCACCACTGAAATAATAAAATACTACAAGACAAAAACCCCCCAAAACTAATGCACAGTAAACAAGGAGCAAACAAGGAAAAACCCAAAGGAAACAAAGAAAAAGAAAAGACCAGGTTTGATGGGAATGTCAGTAGACAGTGGGCATAGCAGAACCACATGAATGTAATGGAAGGAGTAACAAGTTTTGCAGCTTTGCTCCCATAGTGGATTTCAAATCAAAATTCAGTTTATGATAGATGTTTACACTCGTCTGTGTGAAAAAGAAAATCACACAATCAAAGAGCAGAACCTGCTCTAACAGATTGAGTTTGAAGAATTGCAGCCCTGCCTGTTCAACCGCTAAGCTAATGGCATCTGGTTAAGTCATGTGAAAGGAATGGACCACAGAACTCTGGATTGTTCATTGTCCAAACTAAGAAAATGGCAATGAATCAGTTATTCAGGAAGTAAATGCTTTTGTTTCATATTTCACTGACGTGTCATAAGCTCAGAGGAACATATATAAAACCTGAACAAATTGGTGGCATCATACAAGAACAGGGAGCAGTCACCCGAAGCGGCTGCTTACACATTAGACCATTGCTCAGGGTAAGTGCATTGCTTCATATGTAGTCCATATACAGGGAGTGCAAGTGTTTCTAATTGTATCTATAAAATAGATTATTACTATTTATTTATGTTATTTTCGCTCATGATTTTTTCATTTTTTTTAATGAAATGCAGTTTAAGAAATTGTTTGGTTTTTTTTTTGTTGTTCTAGTCATGCTACAGAAAAACAGAACCAGAATCTTTAATAGTATTTTAAAAGTGAATAACTATCAGTAACAGGATTAGATTTAATAATCAGGGCAAATAAGTGTAGTGTTATGGTTAATGATAGCAGTTGAGGGTTTTGGTGATGCTAATTCTTTCTTTTTAGCATTGACCAACAGTCCAAAACAGCAGCACAAATCAGTTTTGATTTTCAAAAAGCAAACTGAATTGCAAATAGCCTAATTAAGGAAAAGGTTCACATGTGCTTAAAACTAATATAAATATATCTATAGATTTGAAAGTATATTAATATGTTTGTTGTTTTGTTGTTGTTTATTGCTGCGTAAATACTTGTACCGTCAAATACTACAGGTTCAAGAGCCAGCCACAATGGGTGACAAACAAATCTTTAAAGTTTTGTTGACATTTATAGGTAAGTTACTCCTTTATTTAAAAAAAAGCAAAAACATATCCAAAAGAAAGCTTTATAAAAAGCATTTATTGTTGTCATTTTTGCATATAGTGGTAATAAAGCTTGTGAGCACATCAGTTACTGTCACAACAACTGGAGTTTCAACAACATCTGGAAGTTCGACTACTGTTGGGGTGTCAACCACGACTGCAGGTTTAACCATAACTGGGGAAACTACAACTGGAGGATCAGTGATGACTGCGGTATCGACAACAACTGGTGGTGCAACAGCAACTGGAGTTTCAACAACACCTGGAAGTTCCACTACTACTGGGGCCTCAGCCACAAGTCAAGATTCAACCACAACTCCTGGGTCAACTACAACTAAGGCATCAACAACAACAGGAAGTTCAACCATAACTGGGGAAACTACAACTGGAGGATCAGTGATGACTGCGGTATCGACAACAACTGGTGGTGCAACAGCAACTGGAGTTTCAACAACACCTGGAAGTTCCACTACTACTGGGGCCTCAGCCACAAGTCAAGATTCAACCACAACTCCTGGGTCAACTACCACTAAGGCATCAACAACAACAGGAAGTTCAACCATAACTGGGGAAACTACAACTGGAGGATCAGTGATGACTGCGGTATTGACAACAACTGGTGGTGCAACAGCAACTGGAGTTTCAACAACACCTGGAAGTTCCACTACTACTGGGGCCGTAGCCACAAGTCAAAATTCAACCACAACTCCTGGGTCAACTACAACTAAGGCATCAACAACAACAGGAAGTTCAACCATAACTGGGGGAACTACAGCTGGAGGATCAACAACAACTGGAGTTTCAATAACAACTGTTGGTTCAACAACTGTGAGCACTACAATATCAATGATGACTGCACTCACAAACACAACCTCAGTGACTCCTACAACCACCACACCTGTCATCAGTAAGCAATATTTAATGTTATTGTACTTTAAAGTCACAATATCTTAACACTGTTTGTTAAAACAGGCTTGTTTTCTTTTCTTGGCATTTACAGTGGCTTCAAACACAACTGTGAGCACTACAACACCAATGATGACTGCACCTACAAACACAACCACAACGACTCTTACAACCACCACACCTGTAACAACTACAACAGCTGAACCAGTAGCAGGACTATTGTTGACATTCACCTCAAATGAAACATTCACACAAGACTTGGAGAATTCTGCATCTGCAGCATTTATAAAGCGAAGGAGCCTCATAGAGACAACTGTAAGTATCCTTTTGAAGTTTCATACCCAAACATATGCATGCACATACATACATAACTTAAAAAAATATATAAGTCATTTTAGTATGACATCACATGTACCTGTATATGATTGCATAGAGTAAGCAAGAGACAATTGGAATTATTCACATGATCACAGCAATATAGCCAAATGTGCATGCACATATACTGTAACTTTGTATTACTGGATCATGTTTTAAATTTGAGTGCTTTTGAAAAGTCCTGCAAAGTGGTATGCTTTTATTAGCATTTGTGTGCTGCTGTTGAGTTTTTTCAAAAGATTAAAAATATTTAGTTAAAAAAGAAACAGATTCAATATGTAACCAAAGAAACTGAAATTGTATGTATTGTAAACAAAATTGGCAAATGACTTATTGCAGCGTAAATGCAATGTTTGCTTTGGAAAATAAAGGAGCACAAACCCTAAAAATATAGTACATATATTCAGAGAATATTTTGTGTTTTTGCAGCTTACACCTTTTTACAAAGAAAAATTTAAATCATTCCGGTCACTGAGAGTGACTTCATTCAGGTAATTCCCTTTTTATATACAGATGAATTTTTACAAATATGTGTCATACAGCAATGAAAATATAACAATATTTTTGGTTGTTCCTTTTGCAGGAGTGGATCAATTATCAGTGACATAAGCATTGAGTTTGCATCTTCAGCTGTGCCGAATATAACTGATATTGCAAATGTTTTGATCAATTCAGCCTCAAATATAACAGCCTTCAACATTACCACAGACTCTGTTGTTGTCCGTGAAATAGGTAAGCAATATTTAATGTTATTATACTTTAAACTCACAATATCTTAAAACTTTTTGTTAAAGCAACGGCTTGTTTTTTTTTCTTGGCATTTAACAGTAGCTTCAACTACAACTGTGAGCGCTACAACACCAATGATGACTACAGTTACAAACGCAATCACAACAAATGTTACAAACAACACAACTATAACAAATACATCTACGGTGCCTACAACAGCTTCAACTACACCCATAAACACTGCAACACCAATGAATATTACAAACACAAACACAACCACAACGACTCCTACAAACACTACACCTGTAACAATTACAACAGCTGAGCCAGTAACAGGAGTAATGCTTACATTCACCTCAAATGAAACATTCACACAAGACTTGAAGAATTCTACATCTGCAGCATTTATAAATCGAAGCAAGCTCATAGAGACAACAGTAAGTATCTTTCTTAAAATGTCATACCCAAACATATGCATATTATTAAAAAAAAGAAAACACGAGCTATTATAGTATTGCAGTATATGTGCATAATGATAGATTTCTTTGTTTTTTTCATCTTCTTTACAAATATTTAGAATTTTTAAAATATAAGTGTAGTAAATTTCCCATCATAGTTTGGAACCTGATTGGATAGTGAAAATTAGAAAGATTCGCATGATCTTCACAGTAAAAACAAATGTGCAAACACATTTAATTTTGTATGTTAAAAAATGTGAGTGCTTCTAACAAGTCCTGTCTGCTTTTATCAGCATTTGAGTGCTGTTTTGCTATTTTTTCAAATGATTTAAAAAGTAAAATGAAAAGGGAAATGGATTCAGTATGTGACCAACGAAATGGAAATTGTATGAACAGTTGATAAAATTATATACTATTGCATAAAGTTACATATTGCATTATAATTCAATGTTTGTTTTGGAAAATAAATAAACACAAAACCTAAAAATATAGCACATACATTCAGAGAATATTTTGTGTTTTTGCAGCTTACACTATTTTATAGAAGAGCATTTAAATCATTCCAGTCACTGACAGTGATTTCATTCAGGTAATTCCTGTTTTATATACGGATGGAAATTTACAAATACAACAATAATAACAACAGCAATAATAATATTAATACAATGATGAAAATAACACAATATTTTTATTTATTCATTTTACAGAAGTGGATCAATTATCAATGAAATGAACATTGGATTTACATCTTCAGGGGTCCCTAATATAACTGACATTGGAATTGTTTTAATCAATGCAATCTCAAACATAACAGCCTTCAACATTGACCCTGCCAGCGTTTCTGTCAATGGCACAAGTAAGCAATGTTTCATGCAATCATGTTAAAAAGGAATTGCAATATCTTAGAACCATTTGTTAAAGACTTTTCCCCCCCTTCCCATTTACAGAGGTAAATAGTGGAGTGATCCACAAGAGCAGTCTGCTCACTGCATCCTGTATGGTGTTGCTGTCATGGCTCATGTCAGGCCACCAATAACATGTCCTGATGCTCCTGTGGAATTCCTTTTGGAAATGTCTGCTGTGATTGGCTATGAAAAAAGGACGTTGTTCACATTGAAAATCCGAGAGGACCTTCTGGTAAAGTGCAAAGAATGGCTTCACAAGAATTAGATATTAAATTGGGTAATACACACAATAATACTACTTCATCATGATTGCATATTTAAGTAGGAGATGAAATCCCATCTATGATGGGAATAACTTGATCCACTGAAAGTGTAATGTGTGTAATGTGTGTCATTAATGAGTAATACCATATGAAATCGAGATAAGAATTTGTGATATGTAATCGCCACACTCCTCGTCACCGCACTGCTCCTCCATCAAATGGACAGTTTGACTGACTGTAGCATTCCTGAAACATAAGCTATGTGAATAACGCCCTGTATGATTACCCAATCATGTTTCATATGTTTAAATCTATTGATAGTGTGTGCAACTTTGCATTTATTTTGTATAATTATAATACAGCATAGTAATAATAAAAAATACAAGTAGGTTACGCAAATTAGGAATAAAACCCCCCAAAAATGTATAGACTACATCAATGTAATAATTCCTTTTTCCTTCTAAAGAAAAAGTCTGTCATGATATACTGAAACTGCTTGCATTAAATGAATTGAAGATTTATACAGAGAATTGAGCTCTGTTTCTCTTTATTTAAAGTTGTTGTTGTTGTTGTTGTTTTTTTTTAACCATCAGCTCTACTCAGTACTGTCAGTGTTGTTCAGGATGATAAAGATAAAACATACACCCAATAGTATTCAGACATGTAATGCTGCTGTGTAGATTACTATTGATTATTGACTTCAGGGCCTTCTATTAATTGCCTTGAATTGCTTAGTTAAGGGCAACTGTAGAGCAAAAACAAGCTCAAAGACAAGGCTTTGAGCTTTTTGGATGGAGCAAGAAGACCACTCATGATATCAAGTGAACTGCAGAGGTACAATGAAGTATGTTGTAAAAAAGCAAAAAAGGGAAGATTAGCAACTGAGAACAGAGGGCACGTTAAGAGAAAAATGGGACATCTAAACATATGATCAAACTAAAGAAAAGTCAAGAAATGGCATGAAAGACCACTGAAGAGATCAATATGATTTAAAAATTAAACATGCAGATAAACTTAAAGTGTACTTTTTAATGGTGGGAGAAAAGTAGTACCAGCAGTATGAAGTCCTTGAGGCAAAAACAACAAGGAACCCCAATGGCATGGGAACACACCAAGGTAACAAACAGACACCTTCATAAACACATAGCATAAAGACAAGGCCCTGACTAAACTGTGTTTCATTACTCTAATTATCCTTCAGTCACACTGAGAACTCATTAAGGGAATAAATAACAAACTAAAATAGTAAATAAATTACTGGAACACCACAAACCTAACACCAGAGAATAGACTGGAGTAAATGCCTGTGTCATGTGAGGTGCTGTGGCAGGCAGGATTGGACACAAATGCAGGACACAGCGTGCACAGGAATAACTCAAAAGATTCCCTGAAAAACCTTCAGTTGGTCCAAAATGCTGCATTGAGACTACTGACAGTGACTAGAAAGAGAGAGCATATTTCACTGATTCTGGCTTCTTTCACTGGGTCCTTGTTAAATCCAGACATGAATTTAAAATTCTTTTTCCTCACATACATCTGAAATAATCAGTCGCTATATTATCTTAAAGACCTCATAGTACCATATCACTCCATTAGAGCACTCTCAGACTGCTGGCTTACTTGTGGTAAGTTATTTAAAATTAGAATGGAAGGCAGAGCCCGGCCTCTCTTCTGTGGTACTAACCCCAAGTTTGGATTAGAGAGAGTGAGGGAGAGAGACACCCTCTACTTTTAAGGTTGGGCTTAAAACTTTCCTTTTTGATAAAGCACATCGTTACAGCTGGATCAGGGGACCCTTCCATTATTTACAATGCTATAGGCCTAGGCTGCTGGGTTTCCCATGATGCACTTTCCTTTTTTTACTTGGTATGTATTTATACAGCTCTTTGCATCTAATTTCTTTGCATTAGTTATTATTAGCCTCTGGCTCTGTACCACAGTGTGTCTTTTTATTCTGTGTCACTCCCCTCACCCCCAACTGGTCATGGCAGAGGAGCTTTCTTCCTGTTAAAAGAGGTTTTTTGCTTCCCACTCTAACCAAGACCTTGCTCATAGGGGGTTTGATTGTTGGAATTTTCGCTGTATTACTGTAGGGTCTGCCTTACAACATGAAGCTCCTTTAAACTTGAATTAAAATTGTATTGAATGGAATCACTCTGGATCTACTGATCTATTGTGGTGAAAAGAGAGCTGAATGTAAAAGTGACGCTGATGATTTAGTGGTCAGTCTCTGTTCCTACCTTCATCTATACTGATGAGCGCTGGGTGGTGACCAAAAGAATGAGATTGGAAAAACAAGTGGCAGAAATTAGTTCCTTTCTTTTAATGGCTGGGCTCTCCCTTAGAGATGTGGTGAAGAGCTAGGTCATTCGAAAAGGCCTAAGACTAGAGAGGTTGCTCCTCTCATCAAAAGGAGCCGTATAAGGTGGTTCAGGCATTTGATTGGGATGCCTCCTAGGTGAGGTATTCTGGGGACGTCCTACCAAGAGAAGGCACCAGCAGGCAGATTCAGGAATCACAGGAACATCTTTGCCCCCCCCCCAGATAAGCTGGAAGAGGTTGCTGGGGTGAGGGAAATCTTAGCTTTTCTTCTCAAACTGCTAGTCCTGCCACCCGAACACTGATAACTGGCAAAAAATGGATGGAAGGCACTTTGGATCTTTGGATCACTTTGAATCTTTATGCCTCCTACCAGATCAAAGCCTACTGACCTCATTCTTAAGTGGTTTTCTTAAGTCTCCACGAATGAACAAAATCATAAGGTTTACCGTTGATATCGCCGTGATGTTTGACCTTAGGTCCTCAGTACTCTTGGGGGCTGCCAATGGCCCGGTTGTCCTGGATACATCTCTGTCTACCTCTGGCTTCTGGGGAGCTTCTTGTGGTTATTGTGTGGTTATTGTGGCTTTCCACTATCATTTTCAGGTACACACACATACACCTTTACTCTAAGATGACAATTGACGACTCCACCATTTCTAAGTGTTAGTGATGTATTTGACAGGAACAAAGTTGTAGTAGTTTCTAGTAGTTCAAGACATTATTGGCTAATAAAACATCATCTGTACAAAAATATATATATTCCATTTTTGAAAAATATTTTTTAGTTCCAGGCACTGTCACAACAACGTCACTGACACCAACTGCCAATTGCACTATGACAACAACTGCTGCCCCTTCAAAACCAGCATCAATAACTGTGACAGCTATGACCGCCAATACAATGACAACAGAAACAACTATTCAAACAACAACTGCAGTAACTGTGACACCTGCTGCTACAACTAATACTTCAGCAACAACAGTACTTGAACCGGCAAATTTTGTGACTACTATGGCACAAGCTCCTACAGCAACCACCATGATGTTATACACACCTACAACAACAATAGTGGAAAATGCAACACTTCTTTCTTCAGCAGCTACTGCAGAAACAACAATCACTGTGAGAATGACAACAACTATTGAAGCACATATATCTGCTCCTTATATGAATATTACAAGTTCATCTGCTTGTATTACTATTAAACATGGTTCAATGCAGTTTGCCTTTGTTTTGAAAATGTAAAATGTAAATTGTGATGCTGGTGAAGCAGTTAGTTGTTGCTCTAACATATTACAGTCCTTTTTTTTTTATTTGATGAACAAAAGATGATGTAAATTGCACAGTATTTTAAAATTGCTCATTGAAACAAACTTCCTTGAAACTTAATCCAACATTGAAATTGAATTTTAGCTTCACTACCTGTTGACCTGAAATGGATTCAGTATTTAAATAGATTTGCATGACTTACAAATAACTACTTTGAATAACAGCTCGAGGTTAGAATTATTTATATTTATTATCACTAACAAAGAAGTTCTTTTGTGATACAAAGTTCACCACTGACTCATAGAACAAAAGAAGGGTGTATGATAATGGACAAAGCCAATATATATTGACAGGCAGTATATTTGTTCTTCATTAAGATCCTTCAGCTTTTTGATTCAACATATCCATGTGGACTGTTGCATAAGGTAAAAGGGTTGCAATATAGACATATCATAAATAAACATCAGATGAGAATCAGTAACTTTTCAATATATATTCTCATTTCAGGTAAGTAAATTTCTTATTATTTCTACCGACATAGATGATGGTCTTGGATATTAAAAATAAGCACATATTTAAGAAAATTACTGATTTAGAGTTAGGCCACAATCTGGAAACTCCCAAATTTTGCTCTCTTTGCATGAGATTATCAACTGATATTGATGTTTCTATGATACAACTTGTCATATTTGTGCAATCCAGTATGAAAGTTTAATGAAAATGACATGTTCTTCGTTTTTGTGATCGAGAATTTCATGTTAAAAGGATTTTATGAGATCTCCTGTGAATAAACGAGCAGCCAGTTTATTAGTATTTATTTATTTTTTGTGACAACAGTGGAGAAATAAATGCATTATGTGAGTTATAGATTAAAATTTGATGTGTTGAATTGTTTTTACATGATGAATAAATGTACTGTTTAATTTTTACAGGTTAAATGGAAAGCAGAATGATTGTTGAATGGTTTATATCTATGTTCTTGATTTTAATGGGTAAGATGGTGGCATATACAAACATAGCAACAATCATTCCTGTGATATTCCTGTGATTTTTCTGATCATTTACATCTAACACCTATACAGGAACAATGTCCATTTTTACGCCAATGACAATTACAGGAGCTGCAACCACAACCACAGAAGCTCCAACAACAACAGCTTCAACTATCAGTGCAGCACCAACAACAACTATAACAACAACATCTGCTCCCACAACTACCACCACAGCCACAACTACCCCAGTAGTACCCACAACAACATCTGCTCCAACAACTACCACAGTAGTACCCACAACAACATCTGCTCCAACAACTACCACAGCAGCTCCAACAACATCTGCTCCCACAACTACCGCCACAGCTACAACTACCACAGTAGTGCCCACAACAACAACTGCTCCAACAACTGCCACAGCAGCTCCAACAACAACATTTCCTTCCACAACTACCACCACAGCTACAACTACCCCAGTAGTACCCACAACAACATCTGCTCCCACAACTACCGCCACAGCCACAACTACCACAGTAGTGCCCACAACAACAACTGCTCCAACAACTGCCACAGCAACTCCAACAACAACATCTCCTCCCACAACTACCGCCACAGCTACAACTACCACAGTAGTGCCCACAACAACAACTGCTCCAACAACTGCCACAGCAACTCCAACAACAACATCTCCTCCCACAACTACCGCCACAGCTACAACTACCACAGTAGTGCCCACAACAACAACTGCTCCAACAACTGCCACAGCAGCTCCAACAACAACATCTCCTTCCATAACTACCACCACAGCTACAACTACCACAGTAGTACCCACAACAACATCTGCTCCCACAACTACCACCACAGCTACAACTACTACAGTAGTACCCACGACAACATCTGCTCCAACAGCTACTACAGTAGTACCCACGACAACATCTGCTCCAACAACTGCCACAGTAGTACCCACAACAACAACATCTGCTCCACCAACTACCACAGCAGTTCCAACAAATACCACAGCACCTCCAACAACCTCTCTAACCAGTCCCACACCTGCTCTAACTAACACAACAGCAGGAAAAACAACCACATCTGCAGCCACAACCACCGGACCTCTGACAATTAGATATATTGTTTTTAGATCCATTCAAAGCAATTTTACAGCAGACTTGTTGAATTCATCATCTGAAGTTTTTCAAACTCGATCTTCATCAATAAAGGTGCAGGTAAGTCTTACTTTTCCCCAAGAATTTGTAAGGTTAGTGTACAAGAGTTTATCTGATCATTAAAGTAATGCAAATATTCAAATACTAATTTCTTCTCATTTTTTTCACATGAAGGTGGTAAAAAAAATTAGAACTTAATTTATATAGAATAAGTGCAAAGAAAAAATGCAAAAATTCCCATGAGAACTAAGTGCCAGGACAACTGTCCTGAATGAATGAATGAATGAGAATTTCAAACTACAGCTACATGACAAATTGATGCAAGGCATCAGACCATCTGCATTGTTCTTCTAAAGGAAGAACAATGCAGAATGTGGATTAGTTGGACTTCTAAGCATTTGTCACTGAAGTTGAAGGCAAAGTCGTGTTCTTACCTAATAGAAAGTAGAAAGAAGTATGTTTAAAGAATATAGTTTACATTTTTCTTTAAACCCTAAATACTCAGACAAGTACAAGAATTTGACTGATTAAGAGCAGGAACAAGTCAAGAGGAGAACCTTTGCTAGCAAGGTTATAAAACTTGGAAAACCTTTTTGCCAAGCTTTACACATCCAGGGATGGATAATTCATCCAGTGGTGTTTAGCTCATTTACCTACAGTCTGTTTTACTTGAAGTCAGTATTATTGCTGGATTTTTTTTCTTCTCTCAAAGGAGACAAGCTCTTAAACTTTGTCAAGAGTGGCCTTAAGGCTTGTTCTCACTGAATATGTCTTCATATTTGAACAAAGATTTTCAGTGATGAAGTTTAATGAATCCAGATACAGATTCTCTTTCACTCACCTGTCTACTGTCTTTCACATCTTCACCTCATGCATTGAACCTGACTTTGTAGCACTTATTCAACACCGAACACACTACATTTATCTCACTGAATAAGGAAGAATCACTGCAAAACTGCACGCAGTAATTTAACTACTTAAATTTAAAATGGTAGCTTGGTAGTAAGCACTGTTATTTCACGGAAAAAGGTCCTGAGTTTGAATCTTGGGTCTTTCTGTGTGGAAATTACATGTTCTCTCCATTTTAACATGAGTTTTCTCCAGGTGCTCTGGCATCCTCCCACAGACCAAAGACATGTTAGTGCAATTAGATTAACTGGTGATTCTGAATTGCCCATACTGTGCATCTTGAAATTATTCACAGCGCTTGACTTGTTCCATTTTATTTGTCATTTTACCGCCTTATTCCAAAATGGATTATATTCATTTTCACCTCTTAATTCTACACACATTACAAAACTTTATTGACAGTCTTTGCCATGACATTTGTGAATATGAGTGTGAATGGTTGTCAGTCTCTGTCTGTGTTAGCTCTGTGATCTACCAGAGCTACTCTCTGTAGGGGTCAAGACCTCAGCTTTTTCCTTTAAATAGTCTTCTGTTAATGTATTTTAACATATAATATACATCAGGTACACAAACAGATAAATGTGATTTTAAGAAAATCTGCTTTGTGTCTGCAGATTGAACCTGCTTACAAAAACTCGTTCCCTTCTTCCTTTTTCTCCTTGGCCGTTGTGAGCTTCAGGTAATTTCAGTATTTTGACATATAATGTTAAGAGCGCTGACCTAAAGCCCTAAATATTCAAAACTATCATTTTTGTCTCTGCATTTACAGTCAAGGATCAGTCATTAACACCATAGAACTTCATTTTGTAAACTCATCTGCTCCAAATGACACTGAGATTAGAAGTGTTTTGATCAGTCAAGCCTCAAACGTGACAGGCTTTGACATCGAAAGGGCCTCCATCACTGTCAGTGCCACATGTGAGTAACATTTCGTGATGTTTGATCAAAAAGTCTCTACAGGTTTTAGAGGGACTTAGTTAAATGTTTTATGTCCATATTGTCCTCATTTTAAATCTACCACAGTGATCCCAACAACAAACACAACAACATCAATGACCACAGCTACTCCAACAATTGCTACATCTGCTGCAACAACTACTACATCTGCTGCAACAACTGCTACATCTGCTGCAACAACTACTACATCTACTCCAACAACTACTAAATCTGCTGCAACAACTACTACATCTACTCCAACAACTACTAAATCTGCTGCAACAACTACTACATCTACTCCAACAACTACTAAATCTGCTGCAACAACTACTACATCTACTCCAACAACTATTACATCTACTCCAACAACTACTACATCTGCTGCAACAACTATTACATCTACTCCAACAACTACTACATCTGCTGCAACAACAACCACAGCAGCTCCAACCACTATCACAATTACAAAAGCTCAGACTGCACCTGTTCAAGTTTTTCTGTTTCTACAGTTCCTTGAACAATATGTACCTGAACTCACAGACCCCACCAGCAGTGTATATCAAGATCGCAAAAGACGAGTTGAAGAGACAGTGAGTAATATTTCAACTTAATATATCCTTTAATGACTGACACTTTATCTAGAGAACAAATCTGAAATCATACATTTTATTTCATTTAAATAGGCATTTTTAGACAATGTAATTTTGAAGTTGTTTCACCATGTTTAAATTTTCTTTTTGTGTTAATTTTTTGCAGTGTGATAAAATCTACAAATCAAAATTTCCTTTCTTCATCCGTGCCATTGTCATTCGGTTCAGGTAAAACATGTTTTTAACAGTGATTAAGTTACTTTCCTCTAAATTATTATTTTAATTTAATTTTGAATGTTAAAAGTGCCATGTCACATAGTTAAGGCATTCAATAATCGGTAATCATTATCTAACATTTGACTCACTTTCTTTCATGGCACAGTCTTGTTAGAGTCCAAACACGAGTGGATAGAACTGAGGCAGAGGTGGAGCTTGTGTTCAATCAAACAGCGCCCAATGCACAAGTCCCAAATAATACTACTATTGTTCAAACTTTGAAACAGGCTATTAACAGTTCCACCAGCAATTTCAGTATTGCCATAGTTCCTGACACAATATCAGTAACTTCTGGTGAGTATTTGAAAATGTAACCAAAAGTTATTTTGACATTCATGAAGGATAAAGATAATAGTTTAGGTTGTACACAGATATATATTAATCTATTTTTGATAAATATTTTATTGTTCCAGTCAATGTTACAGATGCTACACCAACTCCTAATTGCACTATGACATCAACTGCTACCCCTTCAAAACCAGCATCAATAACTGTGACAACTACGACCATCATTTCTACGACAACAGAAAAAACTATTCAAACAACAACTGCAGTGACTGTGAAACCTGCTACAACTAATACTTCAGCAACAACAGTACTTGAACCAGCAACTTTTGTGGCTACTATGGCACAGGCTCCTACAGCAACCACCATGGTGTTATACACAACTACAACAACAATAGTGGAAAGTGCAACACTTCCTTCTTCAGCAGCTACTGCAGAAACAACAATCACTGTGAGAACAACAACAACTATTGAAGCACGTATATCTGGAAACACATGTAAGACAGACTAATTGAAATCTTAAGTGCTACATTTAAAGCTAATCAGCTAAATCAGCTAAGATTTTCTCATTGCTTTTTCTCTTCATTTCCAGCTTCAGGAGGATTGAGCCACAAGACAAGTCTCTACACTGCTTCCTGCCTCATGTTGTTGACATGGCTATTTGCAAACCATCAATAGCTAATTTACATTTGAAATACAAGCGCAGGAAAACAATTACATTTATTCCATTGTTATCAAAAATGCAGCATCCTTGAATGGCTTAACTGTTGCGTGAAACATCATGAAAATCTAGCCTTGCATTAACAGACACAGTGGTATATCTGGGGGGCATTTCTGTCTTTTATTGCTGTATTTTAAAATTACTATTACCCATGTTTAAGTGCAGTTTGTCTTTGTTTTGGAAAATGTAAACTGTGATGCTTATGAAACAGACAGTTGTTACTCTAACTAATAAAAGTCCTTCTCTCATTTGATGAACCAAAAGATGATTTAAATTAGACAGCATTCAAAAATGTCGTTATTTTCACCATAAATGCTTAGTTACAGTATATTAAAATTACTGGAGAGTTTTCCCCCAACTAATGTATTAAAAGCTACCATGGGATGACTCTTACGGCACACAAAAATGAAATTTCCTGCTCCTCACTTCATAGTAAAATAATCACCAAAGCAATGGAGGTCTTATCTTTGTTAATTCACGTCTGACAAGTTGTTATCATAGCATAGTGATATTTGACTCTTCTCTGGGCCTTGACTCCCATGTAAAATCTTTGTCTCGTTCCTGTTTCTATCATTTAAGAAACATCTTTAAACTGCGACATATGGTCTCTTCAGCTGAACTGGAAAAACTCATTCATGCATTTGTGTCATCACGCTTAGATTACTGTAATGCCCTGTTTACTAGCTTGGATAAATCATCTCTCTCTCGCCTCCAGGCAATACAAAATGCAGCAGCCAGACTACTAACTCGTTCTACCAAGCGTGCCCACATTACTCCCATCTTATATTCTTTACATTGGCTCCCAATAGAGTTTAGAATTCGCTTTAAAATTCTTGTTTTAACATACAGAGCACTAAATGGCCAGGCCCCAGATTATTTATCCAAGCTTCTTATAAAATACACTGCTGCTCGTCATCTCCGCTCACAGACTCAGAGTCTGTTGGTTGTTCCCCGTACACGACTAAAGACAAAAGGGGACAGAGCCTTTCAGTCTGTTGCACCAAGGCTGTGGAATAGTTTACCACTACAATTACGTTTGCTTGACTCTGTGGATTCTTTTAAAAAGCAGTTAAAAACCTTTCTGTTCAAACAAGCCTTTGGCTGATCTACGTATTTTATATTCTTTACATTATTTACATTTGATCTTTTACATTGTGTATAATGTCTATTGATTGTATTGTTTATTTTAATATTTGTGTACAGCGCTTTGTGACTGCCTGTCTGTGAAAAGCGCTTAATAAATAAACTTTACTTACTTACTACTTACTTACATAGTGTGACTGCTTTTAATGTCGCTCTTGTAATGATCTGTTAATGCATATAATTTACATGTGTGTGTTCACTTGTCTATACTAAATGTCAATTCAATAATGAGGGATCATCATAATGAACTGAACATTGTTTATTGATAAACAGGGTTTCCACCAACATTTAAATTGCTAAATCAGACAAATATCTTTAAAGTGCAACCTAACTTTGATTTGGGGTTTTACATGTATTACTACCTGTTTTAGATACATTTACATCATAAAAAATGAATGCTTTGAAAAACAGCTCTTGCTGTGTGCGCTGCCTGTTTGTATCGCACATGGTCCTGCTAGTTTAGTTATTTGTATTCATCAGGGTCTGCAACTCTGCCTACCGCACCGACACGGCTTAACATGACATGACCTTCCTCATGTGTAGGTGTAGGAAATCAGGGTCCTTACTGAATCAGCTTTGCTGGCTCTCTCCTTCCGGGGCTAGTCCTCTACCTCCCGATCTTCTCCTCTCCCACTGCCTCTGACCACGCATCACTCAAGCATGTAGGGTGGAGGGTGGGGGGCACGAGCTGCATAGGCCACAGTTGGCTATAGCTCACATAGTAGAGCAATTCACATACTTATCAGACGGATGTTGGTTTGATCCCTGTCTGCTCCAATCTGCATGCCAAATTGAGTTAAATTAACACAAGCTATTCATATTCAATAAACCTGTCCATTTTGTGTTGATGTAAAACTTCTCATGTGCATCCCCCCTCCCCAATTTAATGGATTTACAACACATAATTCACATAGTTGTCACTCCATCCATCTGCTTGTCCTTTACAGGGCTGCAACAGCTGTCACTCTGTGAGAGGCGGGGTAGACCCTGGACAGGCCAGTCTGTCACAGGGCCAGTGTTGGGCAAGTTACTTTGAAAAAGTAATTAATTATAGTTACTAGTTACTTCTTCAAAAAAGTAACTGAGTTAGTAACTGAGTTACAAGATACTAAAAGTAATTAATTACTTGAAAAGTAACTATTGCGTTACTTAAAAAAAAAAAAAGTTTAACCCTCTGGGGTCCAAGGTATAACTGGCCATTTTTAACTACTTTTGGTGTTTCCTCTACATTTCACCATTAAAAACTATTTACTTTGCCTTGTTTGGTATCTGTCACGGTCTGCCACTCAGACCGTGGGGACGAGGGAAGTAGGACCCAAAACGCGGGACTCTTCGATGCCACAGTGCACTTTATTTACAGTGAACAGACAGGTAAGTCCAACAATAAACTCAAAGGTGCAATATTCCAATGGTGCTCGTCTCCTGCTCCCAGAGCGTCCCGTGCTGTAGCTCCCTAGGTGCGTGTGCTCCCCAACTCGCTTCTCCGCTCGGCTATCCTGGAGGAAGAAGGAGAGTCCACAATTAGCCACACGCTGGCCGACTCACAAACACACACGGCTCGCACGGACTATACCAGTTCAGAGTAATAATCCCACGTCGACTGTCGCCGCGAGTCCAGGTTAAATACCTCTCTCCAGCCGGGAGGGATGATTACCAACAGCTGGTCAGGTAATCAGCTGCAGGAGGGCCGGTAACAGTGAAGAGGGACTCCCAATGACGACAGTCGCCAGGACACGCCTCTCCCACGGCGTGCACTTCTGTAAACAGCCCAAGGACCGGGGAGAGAGAGAGGGAGAAGCAAACCCACACGCAAACACACACTACACATTCAACTGTGGACCGAACAGTAGACGACACAGCCCCTAAATAATAATAATAATAATAATAACAACAACAACAACAGTCCATAACTGCTCACGGACCCCGGAGTCCTCCAGAGCCGGGTCCGTGACAGTATCATTCTTTTCAGCACAACCTCACGTGTCTGAATTTACAGTTATGTTTTCATTTTTGACATACTGTATTAACACAATTGATCTAAAATCAGACAAAAAACATAAAATCCGAGTAGAAAAAGTTATATTTTCACTGTAACAACCACCATCATGTTTATTGAATCATATTTCATAACTTTAAATGCAAATAAAAATAGTCAATTTTAAAATCCTATGCACAAGTTTTGCAAACAACAACAACGTTATTTTTAGCCATTTACCTTTTACCCTTGTTTTTTATAACCATTTCAAACTAATTACAGAACAATCAGCTGTTCTTCAATAAGATGCCACACAGCTTATTTGTGCCACTCCAAAAAACACAATTTCTGTCCACTATAAAGGGGAACATCACAGCCTGATACCTGCAGGCCTGACAGCAGCAGGTGTATCACTCCTGTTTTCTTTTTACCTGGAGACAGCAGTCACCTAATTGTTCTGACACACAACACCAAACTATCCACAACACTACACACTAACTACACAAGACAACACATTAACTACACACTCCAAACACGCTAACTGTCACAAATCTCTCACATCTCAAAGCTCACTCTCTCTCTCTTTTTCTGCTGTCTTTCTTTCTTTCTTTCTTTCTTTCTTTCTTTCTTTCTTTCTCTCTCTCTCTCTCTCTCTCTCTCTCTCTCGCTGTCACTCCTAAAACTTCCCCCTCTTCCTAAACAACCAAATGTCATGTTACCATATCATTTTTTGATTGGTCGACATGGTGCATTTTTCCACCAACACGAACGGGTTGTTTTTTGTTTTGTTTTTTAATTTTTTTGGTCATAAGCAGAGAATGCTTGCTAGCGCTGTCCTTAGATGTTAAACGTGACGAAACTATTCAGGAAAAAACACGCGTATATACAGCTTTAAGCAGGTGCGTGAGCTCCCGCGGGCGACAATCACTTTCTGGCAAACGATCACTTTTTGGCACAACACCTGAAGCTAAGCGTGCAAAACAATCGCATGAGTGATGCTCTTTGACTGAGGAAGAGTAAAGTAGTCGTGGTAAGCCAATCACATGACCACTTCAAGACAAAGCAACAAGGTGATATATACCAGTTTTTAAATTGTGTTGATAGGCCACGCAAAACCAGAGTCAGAATAAACAATACAGTGGCTTGCAAAAGTATTCGGTCCCCTTGAACTTTTCCACATTTTGTCACATTACAGCCACAAACATGAATCAGTTGTTAGGATGCCTGGGTCGTGGACCCAGAGGTTTTTGAGTTTATTATATGATTTATCATTTCTGGGTTTGAGTTCTGTCTTTTGGTTTATGTCTCAGTGTGATCCTTAGTTGCTGTCTCCCCTGTCTGCTTTATCCCCACGTCCAGTCAGTGTCTGTAACTGCCCTGGTCCCACGTCTCTCTTCCCTCTGGTGTAGTGCCTGCATGTGAGTCTGTGTCTTTAGTTCAGTCTGTGTTATGTTTCCTGTTTTATTTTGACGGTCCATGTCTGATGTTAATGTGTTCAGTTTACGCTTCCTTGTCTCGTCAGTTCTGATTTGCCCCAGCTGTGTTTCCCTCCTGTTACTCATTCCCTGATTGTTCCCTCTATGTATTTAAGCCCTGTGTTTCAGTTTGTCATGGTCGCGATCTACCCTTATCTTGCTGTGTGTTCCGTCTGCGTAAGTGTATTTCGTATTCCTGGTTTTGTTACACTTTTGAGTTCAGCATTAAAGCTGTATTTAAGTTACTTTCTGTCTCCGGAGTCTGCACTTTGGGTCCTCCCTACTACCACCTCTACCTGCACACAGCCATTACATAACATCAGTTTTATTGGAATTCCACGTGAAAGACCAATACAAAGTGGTGTACACGTGAGAAGTAGAACGAAAATCATACATGATTCCAAACATTTTTTACAAATAAATAACTGAAAAGTGGGGTGTGCGTAATTATTCAGCCCCCTGAGTCAATACTTTGTAGAACCACCTTTTGCTGCAATTACAGCTGCCAGTCTTTTAGGGTATGTCTCTACCAGCGTTGCACATCTAGCGACTGAAATCCTTGCCCTTTCTTCTTTGCAAAACAGCTCCAGCTCAGTCAGATTAGATGGACAGCGTTTGTGAACAGCAGTTTTCAGATCTTGCCACAGATTCTTGATTGGATTTAGATCTGGACTTTGACTGGGCCATTCTAACACATGGATATGTTTTGTTTTAAACCATTCCATTGTTGCCCTGGCTTTATGTTTAGGGTCGTTGCCCTGCTGGAAGGTGAACCTCCGCCCCAGTCTCTAGTCTTTTGCAGACTCCAAGAGGTTTTCTTCCAAGATTGCCCTGTATTTGGCTCCATCCATCTTCCCATCAACTCTGACCAGCTTCCCTGTCCCTGCTGAAGAGAAGCACCCCCAGAGCATGATGCTGCCACCACCATATTTGACAGTGGGGATGGTGTGTTCAGAGTGATGTGCAGTGTTAGTTTTCCGCCACACATAGCGTTTTGCATTTTGGCCAAAAAGTTCCATTTTGGTCTCATCTGACCAGAGCACCTTCTTCCACTCATCCAGAGTCACCAGGGGCCTCTTGGCTGCATTTCTGATCAACACTCTCCTTGTTCGGCCTGTGAGTTTAGATGGATGGCCTTGTCTTGGTAGGTTTACAGTTGTGCCATACTCCTTCCATTTTTGAATGATCGCTTGAACAGTGCTCCGTGGGATGTTCAAGGCTTGGGAAATCTTTTTGTAGCCTAAGCCTGCTTTAAATTTCTCAATAACTTTATCCCTGACCTGTCTGGTGTGTTCTTTGGACTTCATGGTGTTGTTGCTCCCAATATTGTCTTAGACAACCTCTGAGGCCGTCACAGGGCAGTTGTGGAGCTGTTTTGCAAAGAAGAATGGGCAATGATTTCATTCTCTAGATGTGCAAAGCTGGTAGAGACATACCCTAAAAGACTGGCAGCTGTAATTGCAGCAAAAGGTGGATCTACAAAGTATTGACTCAGGAGGCTGAATAATTACGCACACCCCACTTTTCAGTTATTTATTTGTAAAAAATGTTTGGAATCATGTATGATTTTCGTTCTACTTCTCACGTGTACACCACTTTGTATTGGTCTTTCACGTGGAATTCCAATAAAATTGATTCATGTTTGTGGCTGTAATGTGACAAAATGTGGAAAAGTTCAAGGGGGCCGAATACTTTTGCAAGCCACTGTATTGTTTATTCTGACTCTGGTTTTACGTGGCCTATCAAACTGGTATAAATCACCTTGTTGCTTTGTCATCTTAAAGTGACCGTGTGATTGGCTTACCACAACTACTTTATTCTTCCTCAGTCAAAGAGCATCACTCAAGCGATTGTTTTGCACGCTTAGCTTCAGGTGTTGTGCCAAAAAGTGATCGTTTGCCAGAAAGTGATTGCCGCCCGCGGGAGCCCACGCACCTGCTTAAAGCTGTAGCCCCCAGATTACTTACAGCTACTTCCATGCAACTGATACAAGATGCGGTAAACTGAAGACAGCTTCAACCATCTGTTGAAAAATAGTAACGCGACCGTACCGCATTTTGTTGTTAGTAACGGTAACTGCGTTGTAACGATAGAAATAGTAATTAGTTAGATTATTTGTTACTGAAAAAAGTAACGCCATTACTTGTAACGCTGTTATTTCCATCACTGCACAGGGCTAATGCAGAGAGGCACTCATATTCACAATTATGGGTAATTTAGAATCACCAGTTAACCTAGCCACGCTAAAAGCATGTCTTTGGATGGTGGGAGGAAGCCAGAGAACTCATGCAACCACTGGGAGAACATGCAAACTCCACAGAGAAAGGCCTCGGCTAGTTGATGGAGTCAAACCCCTCAAGTTCCTTCTTGCTGTGTGACAACAGTGCAAAATACTGCACCAACGAGCTGTCAATCCATACTTAAAAAAGAGTGGGAAAGCTGTGATTACTAGGCTTGATAAAGAATTCTTTTTATATTTTTGTCCTTGACAAGTTAAACTAGCAATAGCGTGCACGTGGTGTGTATGCTTTTTCGCCTCTTATAACCCCAGTGATTCTCCTGTGGTTTGAAACCTCTATTTTCTTGTGATATTGCGAGTCCAGGTAACTCACCACTCTTGCTAGATATTATCACATCATCTCAACAAGAATAAATTAAGTTGTTCCATTTCATGTAGATCCTACATGATATAATTATGTTTACCACAAAAACATAAAATTGTTTTGTTCAAATTACAAGTTAGACTCTTGTAAATGTAACAACCACGCAATTTCACTTTTTTGAGTGTTGTGTACCATGATAAAATCACACTTCCTGCACAGCTCTCTCTCTCATTGTACTTCAAGAACAGTTTCCCATCTCAAATCTCTGTTTTCTGCATTATTTGCTTGCTTAATACCCATCAGTCTACCGTTGTGTACAGTGCTGTCTGCCGCTGTTTTTTTCTTCTTTTTTTTTCAAAAATTACCTGCGACAAGAAAGCCTCACTTCTGCTGTTCAATACAGATGAAATTTAAACTTTTTAAAATTATACCAAATTGCAAAATGCTTAGCTGTGTCTCTAATAAAACCTCTGTAAGATTGCTCTGCTTCACTTCAGCAGTATCAGATAACGTTCATATGTTGATTCATGGTTTTCTTCAGTTTTTGATCTACTGCAGAATATTCTTAAGGGGGTTATCTGCTATAAAAAGCCAGGCCAGGAAAATCTCCTTCATGTTTTTCGGTGTTTTATCCTCAGTCACTTTGAGACAAAGGCACCTGCTGTGATGCTCCCACCTCTGATGAAGTCTCACAACTGTCAGTACTGATAAATGATCAGAATTATAATATTTCTGAAATTTCCCCGATTCAAATTGAATCAAATCGAATTGGGACTTTGTGAATCGGAATTGAATTGATTATAGAAATCAGTGATGATACCTAGCCCTAATCATAACTGTTAAGTTACATAGAACAGGCCGACTTTTGCTACGTGGGTCAAACTGGGCAGAAATGATACAAACACATAATATATAATATATTATAATATATTATATATTATAATATTCTTGTAACATATGATGTAAGAATGTAGAAGAACTTACCTCAAAATATATAAAGCACATAAACATCTACAGCAATAACATACAACAAACACAGCGGTACTACAAATCCGAAGTACAACATGCTTCATATAACTGAAAAAAAATTATGGACTTTCATTTTCAGGTACATTCAAGTGCTGATACTTACATAATTTAATTTCTGAATATATAACTTTTTACTTGAAGTGCCTGAATAGTTTCTCCCACACTAAAAACACTAATGATAAAATTATTTTAAGATTACCTCATAAGACTGATTCAGGACAGATAATCACTTATTTTACTTTTCTAACAGTCCTTCACAAAGAGGGAACAGTCTGTCTATTCTCCCCATCTCTCAGCTGGTGCTGGCTCTTCCTCCTCATCTTCCTCACACACTGCTGAGTTTTTCCTGGTGTATCATTGATTGATTGATTGAAGCCTTTACTGAATCCTATGGAGATGAAGGCCATTGGTTGATTATGGGTTTGTGCAGTCTCCTGATCTCCAGTGCATAATTTGGATAAAACAATGAAGTGGATAGCCTTAGTGAAATAATTAATAATAGTTAGGACTGTGGTATTAACTAAGTAGGGTAGCAGCCCAGTGACAAAATCCATCCATCCCAAAGTCAATGGAATAATCAGCCACACTTCTTCCCTGTAGGAGACTAAAATGCTGTGAGCAGCAGCATCAGGATGGGATTCTTTATCAAAAACATTTTTAAACTTGTTAATGAAATCAGCATAAGTCAAACTACAATTTCTATTTATCATTTATTTATTTTGAACCAGTTTTAAAGCTCTGCCCCGAAGTAGGTTGACAATATGTGCTATCTTGGCATGATCTGACAAATATGTATGAGAGAGCTGTTTAAAAACTAAACAAGCACTGGGTTAAAACACACCGGCTTCATTCAGCTCACTCTGGAACACTTCAGGGAAAGAAAGAAGTTTTTCCTGTTGCTCAGCTTCAGTGGGTGGTAGAGGACACAGGGCAAGATTATCCTGTGGCTCCAAAGGTGAAATTATTGTGGGTGAGGCTTTAGTTTGTGATCGCAAAACTTGCAGCATCCTCCCTATTTCAGCCACTTGTCGTTGTGTTAGGTTGCAATGACTGGTTCTGGTTAAAGAGATTTACTTGCTGCTTTAAGCTCACTATGTAAACTATTACTTAAAATAGATTAGTAAGAGCTTTAAAACTATGTTATCAATGTCCTTTAGCTTAATGATTGTTTACTGAAACTGTCCCTGCTAGTTCTTATATACACCAATCTTGTGTATGGTTTTATATTGTATAAATAAAGTGACAAATGCTGACTAAATAACTATATAAACAGCAGCTGGTGCAAGTCACTTGCTGCTGATTCATCCCTGCATACAGTGGCTTGCAAAAGTATTCGGCCCCCTTGAACTTTTCCACATTTTGTCACATTACAGCCACAAACATGAATCAATTTTATTGGAATTCCATGTGAAAGACCAATACAAAGTGGTGTACACGTGAGAAGTGGAACAAAAATCATACATGATTCCAAACATTTTTTACAAATAAATAACTGAAAAGTGGGGTGTGCGTAATTATTCAGCCCCCTGAGTCAATACTTTGTAGAACCACCTTTTGCTGCAATTACAGCTGCCAGTCTTTTAGGGTATGTCTCTACCAGCTTTGTGCATCTAGAGACTGAAGTCCTTGCCCATTCTTCTTTGCAAAACAGCTGCAGCTCAGTCAGATTAGATGGACAGCGTTTGTGAACAGCAGTTTTCAGATCTTGCCACAGATTCTCGATTGGATTTAGATCTGGACTTTGACTGGGCCATTCTAACACATAGATGTGTTTTGTTTTAAACCATTCCATTGTTGCCCTGGCTTTATGTTTAGGGTCGTTGTCCTGCTGGAAGGTGAACCTCCACCCCAGTCTCAAGTCTTTTGCAGACTCCAAGAGGTTTTCTTCCAAGATTGCCCTGTATTTGGCTCCATCCATCTTCCCATCAACTCTGACCAGCTTCCCTGTCCCTGCTGAAGAGAAGCACCCCCAGAGCATGATGCTGCCACCACCATATTTGACAGTGGGGATGGTGTGTTCAGAGTGATGTACAGTGTTAGTTTTCCGCCACACATAGCGTTTTGCATTTTGGCCAAAAAGTTCATTTTGGTCTCATCTGACCAGAGCACCTTCTTCCACATGTTAGCTGTGTCCCCCACATGGCTTGTGGCAAACTGCAAACGGGACTTCTTATGGTTTTCTGTTAACAATGGCTTTCTTCTTGCCACTCTTCCATAAAGGCCAACTTTGTGCAGTGCACGACTAATAGTTGTCCTATGGACAGATTCCCCCACCTGAGCTGTAGATCTCTGCAGCTCGTCCAGAGTCACTATGGGCCTCTTGGCTGCATTTCTGATCAGCGCTCTCCTTGTTCGGCCTGTGAGTTTAGGTGGACGGCCTTGTCTTGGTAGGTTTACAGTTGTGCCATACTCCTTCCATTTCTGAATGATCGCTTGAACAGTGCTCCGTGGGATGTTCAAGGCTTGGGAAATCTTTTTGTAGCCTGAGCCTGCTTTAAATTTCTCAATAACTTTATCCCTGACCTGTCTGGTGTCTAAATCCAATCGAGAATCTGTGGCAAGATCTGAAAACTGCTGTTCACAAACGCTGTCCATCTAATCTGACTGAGCTGGAGCTGTTTTGCAAAGAAGAACGGGCAAGGATTTCAGTCTCTAGATGTGCAAAGCTGGTAGAGACATACCCTAAAAGACTGGCAGCTGTAATTGCAGCAAAAGGTGGTTCTACAAAGTATTGACTCAGGGGGCTGAATAATTACGCACACCCCACTTTTCAGTTATTTATTTGTAAAAAATGTTTGGAATCATGTATGATTTCCGTTCCACTTCTCACGTGTACACCACTTTGTATTGGTCTTTCACGTGGAATTCCAATAAAATTGATTCATGTTTGTGGCTGTAATGTGACAAAATGTGGAAAAGTTCAAGGGGGCCGAATACTTTTGCAAGCCACTGTATGACCTTTTAACAAAGGCTGCTTAGTATTAACAGGACAAAAGGGCTTTCAGCTTGTTTGTCCAGGCGTTTATGTAATTAAAGCTTTTATTTACGTTGTTTGGTAGTTTATGTTACTTTTCTTAGGTAAGCACAACTGATGAAATCAAAAGGAATTTTTAGTGTGGAGCCACCTAAAGTCTTAAGACGCCCAGCCCTGCAGGTACTGTAGGTTTTTCATTCCGATGCAGCCGATGTTGACACCTCATTTTAAAGAAAGTGTAAAATAAAATTGGTTTTAAAAAATCTGTGTATGTGCACTTGTTATTTACTGGAAGTTTGTAGTGGCAAGGTGCAGACCAGGTTACCGTGTAAAAGCAGAAACAGCATAAACAGCCAGGATTTTCCACGAAATAGTCCAAAATGTGGCTAATTAGACAGAAACCTCCACTAGGTGTCAGTGATGCCTTCCACTACAGCCAACAATAACAATAGTTGATTTAAAAGCCAGAAATCCAGGTAAAGTCAAATCAAATCAAATCAAATCAAATCACTTTTATTGTCACATCACATGTGCAGGTACACTGATACAGTACATGAGAGTGAAATTCTTGTGTTTGTTTATTTGTGAATCAAAATCAAAAGCACTGTACAATAAGCATGTGGTTACCAAATGTTTTATTTTCCTTCACTGCCACCATCTGGACTGCAAAAGAACATTACACAATATTTGTGGCAAACTGACAACAATGGGCTTTTTGTCCTGAACCGCAGCTGAACCGATAACAATAAAAGAAGAGCTTCTGGAACTTGAAGTTTTCAGGGTGGAGCCACCGTCTTGCTCTTAAAAGCAGACAGTTAGGGTGAAAATTAACAACAGGCAAAAAAACAATTATAACCCGGCCTGTATTTTGCTTGGGGAGTGGCCTAATTAGTTTTCCAGTGGGGAAGCGGGCTTAGGTGCACTAATACTGTTTCTCACTGAATTGCATCAACAAATGAAGCTTTACGGTTAGTTAAATGATGTGACTACAGGGCTGGAGGAAAATCTACAGAGTTGTGGTTTTCTTTCAGTAAAAAGAGACTTTTATGACTGTGCTCATCATTTCTAGTAGGTAAATTGTATTCTCACAGACTTCACATTTATGTTTATCTGCAGATTAATTTTCGTGCATATCTTGCTGACCTTCTATAGTCTGACTAAAAGACCTATACTCGCAGTTGAGTAGAATAAATTAATCATTTTAATAGTAAAAGGAATTGCTTTGCTAAATGCCAACTGTTAATTACGGGGTTTAGTAAAAATATGAAAACAATGTTGTGGATGTCATTCAGTCTAATAATTGCTGTCTGCTATGAGGGTGTGACACAGTTTTAATCTATTAGTCATATCCATCCCTTCCTTCCCTCCCCATCTCCAACTGCCTCCCTCTTCCCGCTCCACCACAATCACCCACACATGCAGGGCATTGGGGTAAAGGTGTGTCACCAGGTTGCAGGGGAGGCATCCCCCCCCCCCCCCCCCTCTGTCCCCTTCTGGCTGCCTCTGCCTCAATTTTGTCCCACAACTTAGACATTCACATTACTCACACTCTCATAACACATACATATAGGATCTTGGGGGTGGGCACGCTACACGGAATCCAAAAGACCATCAGGGTGTACAACCTCACCCCTGGCGCCGTTGCCCACCTCTCAATTTTAAATACACGTATACATTGAGGGCTATCAGGAGGGGCTATGCGCTTACCTGCTGCTCTCTGGCAGGTAGCTCCATGCCCTCCTGGGTTTTAATTGCACCTTAGAACACACATGCATCAACACTAAATATGAGCGGGCGGAGGGAGTTTTGGAGTCTTCACACACCCCCGTTCTCTGCAACCTGTTGAAGCGGGGGGGCTAGGAGGAGGAGTTGGCTGTCCGATTGGGGTCTGGAATGTGGGGCCTCCCTGCTGCTGCAGAGCCGGGGCAGTCTGCTTCTCTCCACCCCAGGGAAAAGGGTAACACTACCTGGGTCTGGGTGCAGTTTCCCCCTCCAGGGGAAAGGGTACCTAGACCCGGTTCTTAGAGTACGCTTGGGGAGTGTGATTGTGTGTACAGTGTCTATTTATGCCTGTCTCCACGTTGGGTGAGTGCTGAGTAATTGCATATGAGAGCATGAGGGTGGAAATGGATGTTTGTATCTGTGTGTGCCTGTATGTCTGTGTCTATATGTCAGGTTGGGTATCAGACGCCACCTCTCCAGGGACATCTCAGGCCCTCCAAGGTATGGAGGCCTATCTCCCCCCACCACTTCCCCTGCCAGTGGCAGACGCCCTCAGACATCGGTGCATTGGTGGTTCTTTGTGTCCGGGGGTGGGCGTCCAGGTACCCACCGGCTCACTCCTGGTGGCTGCTTGTCGGGGCCTGGAGCCTGGGGCTCGCTCGGGCCACTTCGGGGGTGGGGTGCCCTCAGCCTCTCGACCTAGGGCTTGGTCATTCTGGCACAGCTGGCTGCAGTCGGAGCTCACGGGCACATCACTGCAACCCCCCCTGGCTTCTGCTCCGCGGCTGCTGAGTGACCTCTCATCTGGGGCTCTCCTCAGCTCTTTCTGGGACAGTGGCGCGGCTGCCCCTCTGTTGGTCTTCCTTGGTCTCTTGTGTTCTGAGGGCCTCTGGATGTCTGAAGTTTTGATCTCCTCCATACCTTCTTCATGCCCTGGAGGACGGGGCTGTGGCTCCCCACACCCTCTAGCAGATCATTACATGAAGGAACCTTTTCAATACAAGCGCGCTCATGCTCACAGGTGTACACACGGGTGCTCACACACACAAACTATAGCATTTTTGGCTCCTACCTCAAAGCACACTGTGCGCTGTCGATCTTACGTGCAGCACAATAATGTTTAATATTTAGTATTTACTGTTATATTCCCATAGATCATCGTGATGATGTTGTTTATTATATTGCCCTTTCTTTTTCTGCTTGTTTTCTCTTTTTTCTTTCTCAACAGGTGACCCAGGTGATTGATATATGTATTTTTTGTCTGCTTATTTTGTTGGTTTTTGTTTTTTTGCCCTTTATCCCCGTCCCTCTTCCCTGCTGTTTTTCTTTCCCTCTTTCTTTCTCCCCTTTCTTTTCCCCAGCCAAGTCTGTCCCGTATTTAGCAGGTGAAAATAAAATAAAATAAACAATAAAAGGTGAATCAAATAGACCATTACGGCAAGGCTGGGATGGTCCATTTGGTAAAGTAAATCCATTGGGCATCTTTCTTCGCCTTTAGACAATAATTCTGATGGCAAAAGAGCCAAACGGGACAGGCAAAAAAAAAAAGAAAGAAAAAAAAAGTAAATTGTATTCTCACAGACTTCACATTTATGTTTATCTGTAGATTAATTTTCGTGCATATCTTGCTGACCTTCTATAGTCCGACTAAAAGACCTATACCTAGTTGAGTAGAATAAAAGAATGAATTAATCATTTTAATAGTAAAAGGAATTGCTTTGCTAAATGCCAACTGTTAATTAGGGGATTAGTAAAAATATGAAAACAATGTTGTGGATGTCATTCAGTCTTATAATTGCTGTCTGCTATGAGGGTGTGACACAGTTTTAATCTATTAGTCATATCCATGTGACACCTACGTGAGTACACACACACACACCTACATGCACACAAACAGACAGACAGACACACACAGACACAGACACACACACACACACACTCTCTATTTACAAATAGGTAAGTAGAGTCTCACGTCTACATAAATTATTGTCAGATGAGATTAAATGTAATAGCCAGTGGCACATTAAACCTTAAAATGGTGAGCAGTGTTTTGCTTTTATTCTGGGGATGAATAACCTTTGTGTGACAAAACTATGCATGAATTGATTCAGGGTAAATTTCTCTCATTTAGTAAGTAGTGGCATGTATATAAACCCTGACGTATAAAAATGTAGTTCTAATGTTAATTTCAGCTGTTATGGTGCACTCAGTGAACCATAATTTCCACGGAAATTTTGCTGCCTAATCTTTGATACTGATACTGATCTTTAACACTGTTAGTTTCACTTGGCAGGCACACAGCTTGAAACAATGAGGACATGGCAGAGAAATAAGTCTTCACCAAATAAAACAAACCACTGTTTGTTTTTAATTGGTGTCTCTTAAAAATATGTGTCAAGTTCTTCAAGTTATATTCATGAATTATTTTTACTTCTTCCTGTCACAAAAGAACGATAGTGTTCACACACCCAACTAACGTCATTGATGCTAGATGTTACCCGAATCTAAAGTGACAATGAAAATTTCCCATCAGCGGTTACTTCCTGAGTCAAGATCCAGCTCCAGATCATATGATGTGCTGCGTGTATAATTTGTATAAAAAAACAACGAGGCATCAAAATGTCCTCCTGTGATTTTTTTTCAGCTTATGTCCTCTCTGATAGATTTATATGCAGACAAATTCACTGGCCTATGAATTGAACTGCTTTTTGAAAAAAAGCAGTGCTGTTTAAATCCAGTGAATTAAAAGCCCCAATGCAAATGTCATAACAAATTAAACTACTCTTCATTTTCTTCATTTCACTTCATGCCTTAGATTGACTGAATTGGTCCAGTCTAAATGCTGTGCTTAAGATAGCCTGTTTCCGTCTTATCCACATTTTTACTTTTAAATATTTTTTCTTTGTAATGCCTATTTTGTAAAACCCTCCAAAAATGTTGATTTGTTAGGCCATGTTCTTTTAACCCCTTAAAGCTTTTTAAAGCATTCCCATCATAGAAATCACTGTTTTTTTTAATACCAAAACTAGAAAGAGTTTAATTCTGGCTCTCTTTCTCTGACAAATAAATTCTTCATTAAATCCTTTTAGGCTACTTGTTTGCTGCTTTTAGTCATTCTTTCCCATGTGGTTCATAGAGTTTGTTGGTAGAAGTGAAACAAAAATAGAACACATAGATAATAGACAGGAAATATGTTGTGGCTCCTACAGCATGTTTTCACATTATATCATTTCTACAGATTGGTCTTAACTGAAATTTCAATCTGTGTTAAACTTGTTATTCATTAAGGTGACTTAGGAGACAAACAAAGTCCACTATTCCACAATGGCATGTTTATGAAAATAGGTTTCGATCAAATTTGTTTTGTTATATAATTTATCTGCCACTTCAGAGTTCAGAGGCCATGGTAGAAGATTTTTGGACTGCCTTGAAGAAAATTCTGGTAAACCGTCAGGCAACTCAAGAGGGGAAAGCGATACTCTACCTGCACTGTGTATAGTACGAGTGGAGCGCTGCTGACTTTGATTGAGGACATTGTTGAGTGATGGAAGGAATACTTTGAGGACATCCTTAATCCCAATTACATGTCTTAGATAGAAGAAGGGGACTCTCTGGGGATGACTCGTCCATCACTGGGGGTAAGGTCAGAGGCAGTTAAACAGCTCCTTGGTGGCAGGGCGTATGGGGTTGATGAGGTTCGTCCTGAGTTCCAGAAGGTTCTGGTTGTCATAGGGTTTCTTGGTTGACATGCCTCTACAATGTTGTGTGGCAAACAGGGGCGGTACTTCTGGTTTGGCAGACTGGGGTGGTGGTTTCCAACTCCAAGGGGAACACACTGCTCGGCCTCCCCAGGAAAGTCTATGCCAGACTGCTGGAAAGGAGAGTCAATTTTTAAGTCAACCATTCAGGAACAATGCGTCCCGTTCATCTTAGTCTTGGAACACTGTACCAGCTCCTTACCCTTTCGAGGATACTTGAGGGTGCATGCGAGTTTGCCCAACCAGCCTACATATGTTTTGTGGACTTGGAGAAGGCATTTGATGAGAGAACTGAGGGTAAAAGCGAAGCTCTCAATTTACCGGTCAATCTACCCTCCCCTATGGTCATAAGTTTTGGGTAGTGACCGAAAGAACAAGATTGCGGATACAAGCGGCGAAAATGAGCTTTCTCTGAAGAGTGGCTGGCCTCTACCTTAGAGATAGAGTGAGTTCGTTCATCTCCTCCACAACGAAAGGAACCAGTTGAGGTGGTTCGACCTGACAAGAATGACTCCTGGGCGTCTCCTGTGTGAGGTGTTCCGGGCATGTCCCCCTGTGAGGGGGTTCTAGAGCAGGTCCAGGCCTGGAAATGCCTTGATGTTCCTAGACATTTGGTAGTTACATTAAGATTTGCAAAGTCAATTTTTTATTCCCACTCTGTCTCTTACGAGTGTTGTGAAGCATTGTTGTTGAAATTTTGTGTTTTTCATCTCTAGCAATGTTCTAGATGAACAGTCCGAATATGTCACTAAGCCTTTTAGTTACTAAGCTTAAATGTAGCCAAGGAGCTACCTATGAAATTACACAAGAAAGTAAAGCTTAATGTGGTATAACGAAAGTTTGGATGTCATATTCAGTAACCATTACATCTTTCACACTGGTTACAAATTGGATGTATTAATTTAAATGATCTTAATGATCTGCCAGTTTCTGGTATATAAAATTTGATTACACATAAAAAATTGTGTGGTTTTAAATATAAAAGATGTACTTTTTCTTTAATAATAAATTCTACTCCAGATGCGGATCCAAATATTAAGACATCAAGTCTCTAACTGTTATGTGAAGGTTTGATTTTGTTTAGGAAACTTAAGGCAAGCTCCATTTTCACTGCATTATTTCTGCTTTTTCTGCTTAGTGCATACCTCTTATAAGTCACAAGAGGTATACAATAACAAAAAATATGTTGTTAAATTTAACTCTATGAGTCTTTGCAGACTTAGCTCTACAGGAATGAGGAAATAAAGCAAGGAAAAAAAATGTTGGTGTCTGGCGGACAGCTTTCATTTAATAAAATGACACATTCCTCAAGCTCCACTCACAAGTATCTTAAAAGAACCTGAAACTGGTTTTTGCTTCCCATTACAAAATACTGGTATTGTCCCACCTTTAACTGTCATTACTGCACAACAAGGCAACAAATGCTCTGACCTGATCTATTTTCTTTATATTATACTTTTAGGTATTTGCCTCCACTAACATTGCTGTCAATAGTAACCTCCTGGCTTCAAATTGTCTAATGGAATGCAAACAGTTGCAAATAGTTGCAAAACTGACAAGTTCACAAACCAATTACACTACTCACCTTCCAACTTCTCAGTTTTGTTTAAGCTTTTATGACTTACAGTAGTTTTATTTGTTTTTGTTTTGGCTCCATAAATGACCAGGGAGGATGAAAAACAAACAAACAAACAATTAAAATGTATTTGAAGTATAGTGTTTTAGCATTAAATCCATGGGTTTGTAAGATAATGTTACATCATCGCTTCAGGATTTTATAATACCCAGTTTTAAGACAGCAAATTATAATTGGACAATTAACTAATAAAAACTTTCATGGCCAAATGAGGTCTGTCGCCTTGTCATTTCATGACAAATGAAGCAGACATGATATTTTAACTACATTCAAAGTGGTAAATTTTTATTTTATAGCTTTTCAGAGTTTAAATTTAGGCTAAAAGACATGTCAGTGCAAGAGATGAAGCTATTAGGCGGAACCAACCCCCCCCCCCCCAAAAAAAAAAACCTTCCAGAGAGATAGCAAAAACGTATGGTGTATGGCAGCGGTCCCCAACCCCCGGCCAACAGACCGGTACCAGTCCGTGAGTTGTTTGGTACCGGGCAGGGGGAGTTGAGGCTCGGTTGTGAAATGTATGGTTTTCAGGGTTGTTATTGGTTTTTAGCGTTATTTTTTAAAATCATTTTTATCATTAACTTGATTTCCCTGGGTCTTTTCCCGTGTGTTATGAATAACTCTTCTTTTTGGTACAGGTACTGGTTTCATTTTGTTGTATTTATCCTCGAAACCTTAAAGGCCGGTCCGTGAAAATATTGTCAGATATAAATGGTCCATGGCGCAAAAAAGGTTGGGGGCTACTGGTGTATTGTGATTTGTTAAAAGAAGGGAATTCACTGATTCAGCAACACTGAAAGGCCCAAAAAACCACAGAAGGGCATGTATTTATTTATTTTTTATAAAACACCAACAAACAAAACAACTTTTTAAAATCTAACTTTGTAGCACAGTGGTGCAGTGGTTAGCACTCAACTCCGCAATCTGGCGAAGGGTTTTCTGTGTTTCCTACCGGTGTCTCCGTGGGTTCTCTCCAGGTACTCTGCCTTCCTTCCATAGCCCAAAGAAATGCAATTAGTGGGGTTAGGTTAATTGATGATTTTAAATTGGACCATAGATGTGAATGTGATCGTGAATAATTGTCTGTCTCTTTGTGTTAAGCCTGCGGCACACTGGTCACCTACACAGGGTGTACCCTGTACCCTGAATTAGATAAATGGAAAAGACTGGATGGATGAATAAATCATTTAATTATGCCAAGGTAGTCTTGAGGAGGTAGGCCTATCAGGGTCTCCAGTCAAATGATGCATTCGTTAATTTTAATAGAAAAAGGGCTTACAATCCACTACACTAATCCTGAGTTACAATAAATAACAAGACAACTTTGGCAGAAAACATCTATAAGGCACAGTTCTGGAAACATTCTTTGGACAGAAGAAACCAAGATGAACTTATGGCAGAATTATGGGAAGAGAAAAGTATGGAGAAAAAAAAAGAACAGCTCAGCATCCAAAGCATATTACTGTCTCTCAATCACTAAGGTATGGCTGGCAGTGAAACCAGATAACTAGTGTTTACTTATGGTGTGAGTGCTGATAAAAGTAGCAGGGTGGACTCTGAAATGTACAGGGCTATACTCTGCTCATATCCAGCCAGACGCTACAAAAGTGGTTGGATTTCCCTTCACATTGCAAATGGATAATGACCCAAAACAAACTGCAAAAAAGCTTGAGTCAAAGAAATTGAGTATTCTTCAATAGCTTACTTTTTATAAACACTATAAATTGTCACGGCCCAGTGGCACGAGGTAAATGGGATGGACACAAATGCAAGATCCAAACCGGAAGTGAGACAGTGAGTGAACAAAAAGGTTTATTTTTTTCCCCACAATTAAACACACTAGCCAAATTAAAACGAAGCCACTTCACTAGTGGGTGCGCTGTCAAAACTAAGGCAACTAAAGGAAAGCTAAGCAGCTCTAGAATTCAGCGGGTCAGCTGTGGCAGTGGGGAGGTGGAAGCTGGGTCGGGAAAAATGCTATGAAGAGACCGGGGCATTGGTTTCAGGTGAAGGGGACAGGTGGGGCGCAGGGTCCAGATGAGGTCGAGGCACGGGGAGGCAGGCAGGTGAGAGGCGGGCTAGTTGGCAATGCTGTACCAGCAGCTGGTGGCCCAGGTCCAGAAAAGCGGGGATGACAGAGGCGAGAACCCCACTCCAGGAGCCAACTATGGGATAGCAGATACTCAGGCGATGACTGATTGAGTGCGCAGGTCTTATATGCTGCTGGAATAATTGCCCACAGGTAGTCAGCCAGGGAGGAGTAACCGATCTCCGCCCAAAGGAGGAGGGCCACTGTTGGAAACCTACAGGTACCCACCCAGACCATGACAATAAATGATATCATTGAACCTGAAGTAAAGAGACTGTTTTAAAAATGCAAGGAGTAGAAAGTACAGAAATATGTGTAAAAATGTAAAGAGTAAAAGTCGCCAAGTAAAGTATGGATACCAGAAAATTCTACTTAGGTAAAGTAACAAAGTTTTTGGACTGTATTGTATTTGTAAATTATTTTACAAATACAATACAGGGGGGCGCTAGTGAGCACCGAATTGAGTAGACGTGTTTCTGTGGAGCTCCTCATACTCTCTTCACATTTTGGACTTTATTGTCTTATCCCTCACAATTTTTGGTTTTCACTGAAGAATACTTATTTCCTAACTTAAACAGGATGCCCAAATCAAAAGCTGAAAAAGCTAAAAAGCAGGAGAAGCCTCTGAATGGGACCGACACTCCTCCCTTTGAACCAGTCGATGAAGCCGAGCTAACCTTGGAGCCTGCTAAAGATGCGGAGAATGGTGAAAAAAGTTTTTCCAAGGTTCTTTCTGAAATTCAGAAAATAAATATCACGATGACTAAAAGGTTTGACGGTCTTGAAGCGTCTCTGGCTACAGCACAGGCTTCTTTGACGAGTATCTGCGGTCGGCTACAGGAGGTTGAAAACGCTAGCTCTGATCATGACCATCGTCTTTCTCTGGTTGAGAAAACATGTTTAAAATTGCAAGCGGATAACGAGGCGCTTCGTCTAAAAGTATTAGATCTGGAGGGTCGGTCCAGACGGCAGAATATTAAAATTGTTGGTCTGCCCGAAAAAATTGAAAATGGTCGTATGGTAGAATTTTTGTCTAAGTTTCTCCCTAAGCTTTTGGGCGCGGACAATTTTGACAAGCCTTTGGACATTGACCGAGCACATCGCTTGGGCGGCCGTACTCCCGGGGAAAGAGATCATCCCCGGGTAACTATAGCGCGGATTCATCACGTTCAAATGAGAGAGAAGATACTACAGCTTGCTCGGGAGCAGTTTCCCTTGAACTATAATGGTAAAGCGATTATTATTTCTTTATTATTTCTGATTGGTTAGGGAAGTTGGATCTCCCGAAAATGAATGATGCTGCACGAGAGGCTTTAAACTCAGATATTACTATTGAAGAAGTTTCGAAAGCTATTAAGTCATTCCCCAATGGAAAGTCCCCAGGCCCAGATGGGTTTGGCATTGAATTGTATAAAAAATATTCTGAAAAGGTGGCCCCGCTTTTATTGAGAATGTTTAAGCATTCTTTCCATACTCAAGCATTTCCTCGTATGAAGCTAATATTTCTTTGTTATTGAAAGAAGGAAAGGATGAAACAGAATGTTCTTCTTATCGACCTATTGCTTTGTTGAATTTGGATATGAAAATTTTCACTAAAATTTTGGCAAACAGATTAAATGGACATGTTGGATCAATTATCCATCTGGATCAAACTGGGTTTATTCCCCAGAGGTTTTCCTTCTTTAATGTTCGAAGATTGATGAATATTATGTATCATAGGCATTGGGGAGCTTCCAAGATCGCAGTACTGAGCTTAGATGCTAAAAAAGGCGTTTGACCAGGTCAAGTGGGCCTATATGCTCCGGGTACTGGAGAAGTTCGGTTTAGGCGAACAGTTTATATCATGGGTTGATATGATATATAGACATCCCTCTTCTTCCATTCTTACTAACCAAGATAGATCAGCGACTTTTTTTTTACACCGCGGGACACGACAAGGCTGCCCTTCGAGCCCTTTGCTCTTTGCAATTTCTATTGAACCTCTTGCAATAGCCATTCGGAATGAGCCCTCTATTGACCCTGTCAGATTGGGGAATATCAAGCACTACATTTCCTTATATGCGGATGATGTTGTTTTGTTTTTGTCAAATCCTGAGCGAGAATAGTTCCCTCCCTGCTCTTCTTTTTTCATCCTCTAATCCGCGAACCAAGGTCAATAATTTTATAGTTTCAAACTGCGTTAAAATCTTTAGTCAGATCAAAAAAGGTTGTGGTCTACCAGACACTTCGATCCACACTCCAATATATGGTAATCATGCATTTCCACCCTCATGTTTAGACGCCTCTTTTGAGGTCTGGACACAGAAAGGTATTATTACTCTCAAAGATTTATATATTGACAGGCAGTTTGCATCATTTACTCAGCTGCAGAACAAGTTCTCTCTCCCTGCGTCACATTTTTTTCATTATTTACAGATAAGAAACTATGTCCGTCAGAGTATTGCTAATTTTCCATCTCTTCCGGAAGAGGGGTCAATTTTCACACTTCTTCTGAGTTCCCCGGATTCTAAAAAGTTGGTTTCTGGTTTTGTGAAAGCCTTTTCTGAGTATTTAAATTTTAAATCTGACTTTTTGAAGATGGCATGGGAGGAAGAGCTTGGTTTGCTGATTGGAGATGAGGTGTGGGAGAGGAGTCTGTGTAGGATCCATTCTTGCTCTATAAATGCAAGGCATAAGTTAATTCAATTTAAAGTGCTTCAAAGACTTCATTATTCAAAAACTAAACTGCACAGGATTTTTCCTTCTATCAGTTCGATATGCGATCGTTGTAAACTTGGAGAAGGCTCTCTTACTCATTTGTTTTGGACTTGTCCCAAATTGTATAACTATTGGTTGAACATTTTTAACTGTTTTTCTGATATCTATAATTGCTCATTAGAGCCGGACCCAATAATTGCATTGTTTGGATCTTCCTCTTCCCTTTTACACCTCAGCTCTGCTGCACAAACCACAGTTTTGTTCGGAATGGTAATTGCTAAAAAAATTATTTTGACTCTCTGGAAGTCGGATATTGTACCTCAATTCAAAATGTGGCTCACAGAACTGACTGCTCTACTACATATGGAGAGAATTAGGTATACATTAGCGGACAAACTTAGTAATTTCTTTGATGTGTGGCAGCCATTTTTAGACCATGTATTAAAACAAAGTCCTGTTTGATCGATCACCAATAACTTAGCCTACCACCTTAGTGTTTTATTTTTGTTTATTGCCATTGTTGAAACAGTATTTTTGTCGTTGCAGTGTAAACTTTTGTCTTATTTGTGTGTTTTAGCCCTTGCTGTTGTGTTGTCTGTTGTTTTTTTTGTTTGTTTTGTTTGTTTGTTTGTTTTTTCTTATATCAAAATATCTCAATAAATATATATATATGTAAGAAAATGCAAAAAAAACAAACAAACAAACAAAAAAAAACAAATACAATACAATCCAGCTAGCATATATACAATTAACTTTCACAAAATCCCACAAAAATCAAACTTGCAACACAACTGCTTGTCACATTTACTGCTTAACCCAACAATAAAAACAACAAGGCTGCACACAGCCCCCCGACTGTAGCTTTAATGTGGCGATAAAGACTTTCACTCTTGCATGGCTCTCTGTGTACTTACTCACTTTTGTGTTGCTTCGTCTCTGGATCCCGTCAATCGTCATCCAACCGAGGGGAGTTCAGATGCTATGTCACTGACCTGGCCACGGCTTTCTTCACGCGCCCCAGGCGTCGTGGCTGACGACAGACTTCGGTGTGTCCTCTCTCCTCGGTGGGGGCGATTTTGGGATCCGGCTCTGAAGGACCAAATAAATGTTAGGTCTGCGCCTGCAGGCCCCGCTGGTTAAGAGACTTATTCGGATGAACAAAGCAAGACAGAGCAACTTGCAAGGGGAGCCAATCGGATCAGGCTTTCGATCCAAGACAACGACACAACTCCCCATTGTAAAACCCCTGTGGTGTGTCATGAAACTAAGGCACTGTGTGTGTATGCATGTGCGAGCACGTGTGTGTGTGTGCGTCTGTGTGTGTCTCTTCCTGCTGATTACAAAGGGTCATCTCCCTTCACACCCGTATATGGCTTAACTCCTTTAACGGTCCACCATATACAAACACAGGTGAGCCTATAAAGTGCAGGAAGTAAACATTCCTTAGCAAACAAGGAAACGCAGAACTTTACATGCAATGCCTGCAGTTAAACACTTATAGCTACAACCTCCTCCACCATCCTACATGTAGAGGAAGAACAGAAAAACATCTAAACATGCAGTTTAAGGGAAGGTTTACAAATTTAAGCACGACAATGACAACTTTGAACCAAATCACCCTAACAATCGCTAAAGTCTTTTGTGGAAAATATCATATTCCAGGCCAGATGCTGCCAGGGGTCCTGGGTCTTTGATCCAGTGTTTTCAGTTTATTCATGTTCTCTTTTTAGTTTCCACATATTCACATTTCCTGTTGTATTATGTTAGCCCTTTGCCAGTCTCTGTCTATTATGTTCTAGTTCTACTTCCTATGTGTCATTAGTTAGATTAAGCTCAGCTGTGTACTCACCGGTCTCTAATCGTCGTCATCAGTCAGTGTATTTAAGTCCTGAGTTTCCTCCTGTTCATTGTCTTGTCAATCCCAGTTCTGTGTCTCAGTTTAGTTCAGCCAGCCAGTCATCCAGCCGGCCATCTTATGTTCCTAATTTATTATAATAAACACAATCCTTATCCTTCACTGTGAGTCATGCATTTGGGTTGTGTCTCCCTTCTCTCCACACTGACAGAATGACAAAACCCATGCCATGAGTACACGCTAAGGACCCAGCGGACTGGGATTTATTCGAGCAGCAGGAAGCAGCGCTCTCCCTTTGGGTGGAGGAGCTCAGGTGGAAACAGCGGCTCCCAGGACCCAACCTGACCTCGCTGGAGGCTCAGGTGAACCCATCCAACCATTGTCGTCATCTTGTAGTGGCTCGGAAGAGCTAGCTCAGCAACCTGGTAGTCCACCATTTCATCCACCTCCACAACCAATATTTCAGGCCCCAGTTAAGTCTCTAATGCAGTTAGCAGCCCAGCTAAGGCATGAGTTCTGTCAGCTCAGGCTGCAGCAATGCCAACATTGTCAGCTCAGGCAATAGCTCAATCACCAGCTCAGCCATCTATTCAGCCACCAGTTCAATCTTTCGCTCAACCACCAGTTCAGTCTTTCACTCAGCTACCAGTTCAGTCTTTCGTTCAGCTACCAGTTCAGCCTCTGGCACAGTCACCAGTTCAGTGTCTAGCTCAATCACCTGACCTGCAACCACAGCATCCAGAGCCGGCTGTAAGCTCTTCTTCATCTCAGCCAGAGGTTTCTGCACCTGCTGGCCTTGCCTCATCTCAGCCAGAAGTTTCCGCAACGGCGGCTCCCACGCCGTCGTCAGCAGCTCCACCTGCCAAGGTTCAACTAGAGAGGCTCCAGTCACGATTTCGCCTGCGCCACGGTCTTCCTCATGGCTGCCCTCCGGATCGGCTCCAGCGCCATCGCCTGCAACGCAGCCACCCACCAGAACTGTCTGGGCTTAACCGCTGGCCACGCAGCCGCCCACCAGAACTGATTCATTTTTGACTCAAATTTCTTCATAAATATTTACAAAATACATAAGATTTTAAAGTGATAATGTTAAAGTGAATTGTTAAATGTTGTCATTTTTATGCTTATCATCTCTACATTGTTTTAACTCTGTGATGAAAGGAATTTCCTTTTGTCCCCCTCCCCAGATTCTCGAGGTTCTGGGTGGGGGCTGTAGTCTTTTATTACAGACACAGCCTTGTAAAGGTCTGTTTGATGTTTGATGTAAGTTTCCTGCACAGCAGGAGGACACACACAAACACACACACACACACACACACACACACACACACACACACACACACACACACACACACATACACACACATTGTCACATGCATACAGAAGTTCACACATATACATACAGTGCCTTGTCTTAGAACCATGTGGGCGTTGCCTTGCTGTGATGTATTTTGTGTGAACTGTTTTCCCAATAAAAGACAGCGAGAGGAGGCCATCGTCGGGGTCATTGGTAATGAGCTGGGATACCGATGAGGCCTCCCTTGCAAGTAAATCGATCGATCGTTGTTGCTTTGTTTTTCTTTCACGGGAATAAGTCTTGGGGTCAGCGGGGTCTAAGTTCAGACCCAACATTTATTTGGTCCTTCGGAGCCGGAGCCTAACACATCACATTCACCGAGGAGAGGGACAGAACGCCATCGCAGTCTGCTAGCAGCCAGCGTCTGGGACGATTGACGAAATCCCTGGTACTTTACTTTGTCACCAGGCCGGAGAGTTTGCGCCTGAACTCCCCTTGGGATGGATGGCAATTGACGGGATCCAGAGACTCTTCCCATGAACGAAAACAACACGAACAGTGAGTAGAAAAGGCCTTATGCGTCACTGAGACTGCGCGTGTAGACGCGGGTCCAGGGGAGCGCTGGTTGCGCGGTTTCACGCGAACCTAAAACAATAGAGAGCGGCTACGTGACTGTGCGGTTTCTCGCAGGTACGGGAGTGTGCCAGCCGTGCGGGAAGGTCGCAGGCTACTAAGAAACGGCTCCGTAGCTGCGCAGTTTCACGTGAGCACGGGAGTGCGTTGGACTGTGCGTTTAGGACGCAGGTCCATGAGAGCTGTGCATGCAGACGCAAGCGATAGGCCTATTTTGTGTGTGTGTGGGCCAGACGTGGTCGGCGTGAGTGTAGTTGATTGTTGTCTTGTAATGGAGAATAAACTGAGCAAGTCTGCCTTGAAAGGGGATGAAATACACTGCAAAGTATTAATTGGGCAGCACATGGTGTGTGGATCGTTGACGAATGAAGTGAAATTGTGCTCTAAGCAGAAGTGAGTGTGAGTGTGTCTGATGTCACGGTGTGTGTGAAAAGGTATCCAGCTGGGGCAGACATGATTCTGCAGGTCACCTGCCCAGTGGACAAAAAGAAATAAAATAGCTGTGTGGATGAAATATGAATGATAGCACGAAGAGTGTTTGGTGTTTCTCAGCCTGAAACAACTGTAATGCTACTTTCTGTTTTGGAGGAAAGGACAGTTTAAAAAAAAACAGAGAGAGAGAGAGATGTGTGTTGTTTAAGCAGTGATGAGAATAATGAAAATGTGATGAGAGAGGAACACAAAAACACACAGAAAATCCATTAACCATACTAACACTACATGCATATACATAATAAATGATACTCATGAAGACCAGACAGCATCTTAAGCATGAGATTCTGTTTGTCATCTTGTCCAAGTCACTAGTAAGATGAAAGTGATACATAGACTAGTGGACTGAATATTATAGGAGGACAGATGGTTGCATCATAGAGGAGAAAACAGAATGCTGATGAGGGGTCTTAAATGAGTGAGCTGATTGTGAGTTTCTGGTGTGTGAAGAAGTTTTACCATGGCACACATTTAGTTACATGAGAAGAAACTTATTATGTGATGAGACAACAGGGTTATGCTGTATGTTGTGTGTGGCTGATTGGATGAATGTTTGAGATTAAACTGGCTGTTGATTTGTCTTTTGTTACTAAGCTGAGCCTGCCAATTGGGTTGGTACGATTTATCCCCCTGAAATGAAGAACACGTGTCATGACTTAACAAGGCCTTTCTTTCCTTTGCTTTCCTTTCTTTTCTTTCTTTTCTTTTTATTTTGTCACTTTCATGGTGCACTGAACGTTTTATTTGATAATTTTTCTGTCATCTAAGCAGATCTGAACATTGAATAGGAAGAACTACACAACATCTTGTTGCGAATGGTTGCAAAGTGAGTTTCTCCAAAATCAGGAGAAAGCCACTTATTTGGGACAATTAGGAAACAAGTTCCTGTCCAAAAGGATTCAACGAGGAAATCCAGTCTAAAATTCTTCATTTCTTTTTGAAGTGTCGTCGTTTTGCTGAGGGTGGAAACGAAATGCGACGATAATTTCCACAATCAGCAAAAGAAAGAATCGCTGAGTGAATGAGTGAGAATTTTAAATAAATGGGGAACTGACTGACTGACAAAAGCTGACAAGATTGACTGACTTAGTTAACCCCCACCTGACAATCTGTATCTCTGTGTGTGTCTTCTGTTGCAGGAGCAGAAGGAGACCACAGGAGGAAACTTGGGTCACATGACTATGTGAACTCTGCAAATTTAACCTTTTTAGTTTAAAATTTTCTGTGTCTGTGAATTTACCATGGGTGTGTTATTCAGTACCTTGTGTTGCTCACAGAGATTACTGTGAGAAAGGGTGTATACACCTGCGCAGCACTAACATTTCTTTTTTACAGCAGATGGTTAATCATGTGATTTACAGCAGGACACAACTTAATGATATTTTTCTACCACAGGATTACTGAGATTTTGTGTGAACAAAACTGTAGTTACAGGCTATATGTTGATGATGGAATTACATTGTGTTGTTGAGAAAATGTTGGAGAAAATGTGAATGTTGCAGGGGAGAAGTGAATACAGTGTGATGAGACCAGTGTTACTTCTTTTACAGCAGAGTGTTAACTTTATGACCTTTCACAGCACCTCTGGAATCTGGATGGCCGACACCTGATAACCAGGATGAACCGGGTGTTTGGCTAATGTTTGTTTTCTTTAAGAGTGCTTGTAAAGGATTCAGCACAGACAGACAAGTGACAACTGAACAGATGTGCAGTGGTTACAGAATAGTTACATGGGGTTCATTATCTGACCACTATTGGTGTTAGAGTGAATAGTTAAACATTTGTCATTTTTATGTTTACCATTTGTCCATTGTTTTAACTCTGTGAAAGGAATTCTTTCTTTCCTCCCATCCCCAGATTCTCGAGGTTCTGGGTGGGGGGCTGAAGTGTTTTTATCTTTTTGATGTTTGGTAGAACTTCCTGCCCTTTGTATGGCTTCACTGTGTTATCTATGGCAAACCATACATTGGGTGCGAGGGAGACTACCCTCTTTATGACCAAGGATGTTCCTCCTGCTTTTAGGTTTTATGACCCTTTGATCAGCAGGAAGGATACACACACACACACACACACACACACACACACACACACACACACACGCGCACACACACACACACACACACACACACACACACACTCTTGTATATACATTTACATACAGTGCCTTGTCTTTGTAACCAAGGGGGGTTATGAGGGGCGGTACTATTGTTTTGTGTGAACTGTGTTTTCAATAAAAGCCAGCGAGAGGAGGCCATCATCGGGGTCATTTTCGTGCTGGACACAGATGAGGCCTCCCTTGCGCAAGTAATCGATCGAACACTGTTGCCTTGTTTTTCTTTCATGGGAATAAGTCCTGGATACAGCGGGGTCTGAGTTTAGACCCAACAATTGGGCTCATGGTGAGTGACAAACTTAAGGAAAGTCATTGATTACAATGTGGAATGACGTTGAGATGTTAAATGATTTGGAACAAATTATGGAAAAAAGTAGGAGTTTAATGAGTTTAGAATAAACCTGCAGTGATACTTGTCTCTGTGATGCTGAATGCTTTCTTACACTTATGAGCTGCAGTTGGTTGCAAATGTGAAGTTGTTTTAACTTTAAGACTTTGTCTTCTAGGATACAGGCTCTGGGTGTAGCTGGGAGTTAAACAATCTAAACATTTAATTGCTGACTGATGTTTTTACACAGGATTACAGCTTGGAGTGAAGCTGCTCCAAGGGACAAACCCTGGAGATTGTTTTAGGGAGACTGTGCAACATTCTTGTACATGTCTCATTGGGGAGTTGACACATGGCGAAAGCCATGTGGCGAGAGGAGTGTCATTTTTTTTAATCTGTAGATGTCGTGAGGTGCCATGACGAGAAGGAGTGGCTGAGGGGATCATCCACAAGATGGGAGCTGAGGCCAGGAGAGAGGCTTCAGGAGGATCAGAGATCACCTTCAGTACAGCAGACATCGCGCAGAGAGCTGTGTTACTGGGCTTCCAGGAGATTGTCTTGAGGAGACTTTGAACAGCAAAATCTTAAATAAAATGAAAGAGTTTCGACGTTGACGTTGAGGAAGACAACTAAGGTGTACGACGTGCTCTGCCTTAAATCGTCCGCAGCGTTGGAACATGAGAACCTTAGGGATGAAGGGAGCGTGCCAAGCTCCAAAAGTGACAGCGCAGATGAGGTCCAGCGATGGATTTGTGGTTCTGTGAACAGCACAAATGCCAGGTGACTGTGAAATAACTAACAGCACTTTTTCCACAAGTGAAGCCAGTAACTTACTATCCTAAAAGATTAGCTTTAGTTGCTTGTGCTTTACCTCCATGCGTGAGATCAGTATGTGCAGCAGCTTAAGCTGTACAGTGTTTCAGGATATAGTTTTTCACCTTTTGACTGTTAGTTCCACACGAGGTAGATGTCTACTACTGCAGACTAAAATTACATTTCTGTCACCTAAAAGACACTTGTCTTTAATGTTACTGTTACTCTCACAACCACACATATTACCATAAAGTGGTGCACAATTCTGAATCCGTCAAACCTTTTGCCAACGGAGGAAGAGGGCACTTCTCATGAGTGTAGAGAGCACGTGGAGAAGGAGTGTAAGCCGAGGAATGACTTAATAGATGTGCCACTCGTTGAGGGAAAGGTTTGGTTTCTTGATGGGTTGAGTTTTACAACAGCAGAGGGACAGACTAAAACAGGTTTTACTGTAGAAGATAGTGAGAAAGTAATCTGTGCAGGACAACTAGCATGTTTCATATTTGCTTGAGCAGCAGAGATAGTAGCTTTAACGGAAGTGTGTAAAGCTGCAGAGAGACAATATACACTGATAGCCAGTATGCATTTGCTACAGTACATTTCTTTGTAGTGCAGTGGGTGAGACGAGGTGTGACAGCCTCTACAGGGAAACCTGTAGAACACGCCAAACTCTTGCAAAATCTGCTGGAGGCAGTGTTATTACCCAGTAGAATTGCCGTTTGTAATTGTGCAGAGCGCACATGTGAGGGAAAGATCCAGTTGCATTAGGGAATGCTTTTGCGGATAACATCGCAAAAGAGGCAGCTTTAGGAGAACATGGTGTTAACATTTTAGCAGTGCAACATCAGCAGATGTTGCCTATTATGCGAGATGCACTGGCAGACATGCAGGCCCACTCACCTACTGCAGGAAAACAGTTGTGACTTACAGAAGGAGCGAGCTTGCAGGATGGTGTTTATTGTCTGTGTGATAAACCAACACTGCCCAAGAATTTGTATAAGACTGCTGGTATTTTGAGCCATGGGCTATGCCATGTCGCAACAGGAGGGAGAGAGATGATGGCAGCAGTAGTTTATACTCTAGGATTAAATACCTTTAAAAAAATTTTTTGCAGGTCATGTATGATATGTTGCAAGCACAGTTCTCGGGGAAATTTTAGACCTAAGAGAGGGAAATTCCCCAGACCCAGTCACACATTTCAAGTTATTCACATGGACTTTATAGAGCTGTCCAACTGTAATAACTGTGAGTACTGTCTAGTGATAATGGTCCACACTTTGTAAATGAAGTGATTGGATTAATGGCACAGCATCTAGGGATAACACTAAAACATCATTGTTCATATCACCCACGAAGTGCAGGGTTGGTAGAGAGAACTAATGGAACAGTAAAGTTAAGACTTAGGAAGACAATGGAGGAGGAAGGCAGGACATGGTTAGACTGTATAGAATTAGTTAAGATGTACATGAGGATTATTCCAACAGAGAATGGTCTGACTCTTTGAGATTATATATGGTAGAGCATTTAGAGTTCTAGTCTTCTGTAGTGATGATAGAAAAGCAGAAGAGAGACCATATTAGCAGATTAGATGCTTAAAATGTTTAAAAATAAAGAAGTCATGAGAACAAATGATCTGCCAGATGATTCTGTTTCACCGCAGGAGCAGAGTCTGAAGTCTGGAGATTGGATGTTGATAAGGCCATGGAGAGGAAGTGCTGGTCCAGTCCACGGTGGGAAGGTCCCTATCGGGTGCTGCTGACGTCGACCACAGCAGTGAAGATTGCTGAAAAAAACACTTGGATACATCAAGAGCACTGCAAAAAGGTGACACACATCCAGGCCAGCTCGGAGTAAGTGGCAGGAAGACTGGGTACAAAGGGGGGGGGGGGGGGGGGGAGCCTCCAGGGCCCCTCGTCTCAATCCGGTGAAGAAACCAACTGAGCCACAGGTACTCATCAGAATGGCTGGGAATGTGCTGTGCGCCTTCTTGAGCCTGTTAACCCTTAGTGGGTTGACAGGAGCGCACTGGGACAGAGCAAACCACACCCAGTACCCGCATGGGGTTTTCAACAACTACTGGTGGCAGTTTAAGAACACAACCGCTCACATAAAGAACAAGACCAATGGTTATGCTTGTGATGCCACTGGCTACACATTCTTCTGGACTGTGGCCATATAGCATCACTGAGAGCGAGACAGTTTGTTTGGTTGCCTTAGCAACACATCCAGGAGTAAACATACTTGGAACACTGCCAACTTTTCAACTCCTCTGAACCTGAATGGAAGGTTGATTCACCAGTAGCTGGGAAGGTGAACTGCTCTGGTACGACAGACCTGCTAGTCTGACTCCAAGTATTTGACTCGCTGCAGGACATTGAACAGCTAAACAAACTGGAAGCAGGCCAGTTACCTATGTGTATGAAGGGCAATGGATTAGTCCAAGTTGGAGATTTATCATGGAATTCGTGCAACGTCACCTATTCTTTGTGTCCTCTGCAAGAAGGATACAAACAGAGAAGCCTTTTGTCTACATTTACATCATGAACACTTCTCTAAGCTGGTTGAGGTTTTGAGCCAAGAAGATCAAAACAGCTTGATCCAATTTCCTTTACAAAGCTTTTTCCTGCGGTGACAACAGGAAAGGAGAAGAGTTGTAAATGCAGATAATTCACCAGTTGACTCTAACCCCCACATGATGCCTATAGCGAAAAGATTTGGGGGGTTGATAGGAGTTGTAAAGAAGGGTGTTGACCAGGCTACAGCTTTGAAGTTAGCTGAGAGCCACATGGACAAACAATGACGTCAACTGATGTGTGTGAATGCCTATGTCTGTATACAGTTGTATTGTAGTGACATATGATTTTTGAGAATGTTGATTCTTCTTGTTTGACTGTTGACATTCAGTTGTTTACTTGCAGAAATGCATGATGAATCGCACAACAGGAGTAGATGCACCACAAGGCTGGATAGCTTGGTTACTGTCTGGTCCTTGGTGGCATCTTCTTTTGAAAATATTAATTCCTGTTTTTGGACTGTTGACATTGATTTGCTTATGTATAGGATGCATTTTACAGTGTATAAGATCAGTGCTAACTAAAATGATTTCTAATACATTTGTTAATTATGTACTTATACAACAATATGAATGACATGACAGAAGCCTGTGTTGCACCTGTGCTGAAAATGTCAAGCAAGAGGTGCATGGCTAAGAATATACTACACAGGAATAATTTGGAGCATAAAAATAACAAAACAGGAGGGAAATGTTAAAGTGAATTGTTAAATGTTGTCATTTTTATGCTTATCATCTCTACATTGTTTTAACTCTGTGATGAAAGGAATTTCCTTTTGTCCCCCTCCCCAGATTCTCAAGGTTCTGGGTGGGGGGCTGTAGTCTTTTATTACAAACACAGCCTTGTGAAGGTCTGTTTGATGTTTGATGTAAGTTTCCTGCCCAGCAGGAGGACACACGCACACACACACACACACACACACACACACACACACACACACACACACACACACACACACACACTGTCACATGCATACAGAAGTTCACACATATACATACAATGCCTTGTCTTAGAACCATGTGGGCGTTGCCTTGCTGTGATGTATTTTGTGTGAACTGTTTTCCCAATAAAAGGCAGCGAGAGGAGGCCATCGTCGAGGTCACTGGTAATGAGCTGAGATACCGACGAGGCCTGCCTTGCAAGTAAATCGATCGATCGCTGTTGCTTTGTTTTTCTTTCACGGGAATAAGTCTTGGGGTCAGCGGAGTCTAAGTTCAGACCCAACCAGGGCTCTAGAGTGCGACCAATTTGGTCACAAATGCGACCAAATTTCTCAATAGTGCGACCAAGAAAACAAATACTTGGTCGCACCATATTTTCTCGGGAGAAATCACAATAAAAAGTTTCCGCAACTCTGAAAGTCTCCGTGTGTTCAACAACAGACACACATTGTGCCCACGTCGTGTTCTAAACCAATCCGAGATAGTCAGAGGCGGGGACCTCTGTGATTGGCCGTGGTCCAGATATTCCTGCAGGCCTACGTATGTTTACGTTTGAAAGTGCGGGCAGATAGAGAAGGGTGAGTAGCCAGGTCCGATAGAAGTGTATGAAGTTGGTATTGAGAAAATATGAAAAGAACAATTGATAACATTTTCGTTAAGTTAAGGCCTGATCAGTCCAAAATTCTGAGCCAGCGCTCTGACACGGAGCCATCAACCTCTCAGTTTTTGTCAAACACTGGTCCGGAGACGGCATCAAAAATTGAGCCACATACGATCGACTCCCAGCCGGAGCCCAGTGAAAGTAAAAGTGAGAAAATGTATAAATTTCGAATCGAGTGGCTTGACCAGTTTCCCTGGCTAAGATACAGCCAAGCTGACAATATGATGCACTGCATTTATTGTCGCGAGTGTGGAAAGACCATGGCCGGCAACACTGCATTTGTCACTGGTGCTAATACGTTTCAACTTGAAACGCTGAAAAAGCATACAGTATCGAGAAGACACATTATTTGCCGCGATATATGCACTGCCCAAATGTCCCCTCTTCCCACTGCCTTTCAGCGGCAGGCAGGAGTAAACAGGTCATCGGAGGAGGCCGAGATGATCATTAAGTTTAACATCGCCTACAATATTGCAAAAGAAGAAGTTCCGTTTACTAAGTTCAAGTCAGAAATAACTCTTCACAAGAAAAATGGCTTGGACATAAACCCAACATACAGCAATGATGTTGCGTGCGCCCAGTTTATAGGCGTCATCGCTGACACACTGAAAAAAAAGACGTCAGTGGAAATTGCGAACAGTGCATACATGGCATTCCTGATCCATGGAGACACAGACATCGCCACAAAAGAATGCGTCATTGTGTACGCTCGTAACTTGCAAAAAGGAAGACCAGCGAATATACTGATTGGACACATTGAGGTCGAGCATGCCCATGCCAAAGGTAAGCCATGTCATGTCATGTCACGTAGCCTATGTAAATAATATAATTAATAATATTACGTCTTTTTACTGCATTAACCATATGTAGCATATTCTTATCATTGAAAATCAAACATAGCAATAATACATGAATATATAAACTGAAACTGAAAAAGACTGCATTGTAAACTGTTGATCTGATAAGTAAATGGTATTTTTTTTTTTATTCGTTTAGGAGTTTATGCTGCCTCAAAGAAAGCATTTGCTGCTCTTGGAGACCAGTGCAGTAACTGGTTGGAGAAAATCATTGTTATGGGGGCTGATGGTGCTGCTGTTAACTTGGGCAGCAAAGGGGGTGTCATAGCCCTTCTGCAGCAGGAGGCAGGTGACCACATTGTGCCATTCCACTGTATGCCTCACAGGTAAGACTAGAAGACAAGAAATGCCTGACACTCTAAAGTCACTGTGGGTTAATTTCTTTTATAGAGAAGATATATCTACATTTTAAAGTTTACTATCTTTTCAGATTGGAATTGGCAATGTTGTCAGTTCAGAGGGACATTCCAATGATCAGGCAGCTGTATGACCTTCTCCATTTAATTTGGAAGACGTATCATTTCAGCCCAAAATCAATGAGAGAGCTCAGGGTCATTGGGGCTGACTTGGGAGTAAATGTGCTGGTGCCCAGTGGGGTGAAGGGAACAAGGTGGCTCCCACATGTTTCAAGGGCCCTGGAGACCTTTCTGAAACCAGGGCAGTTCACTACTGTGTCCCGCCACATGGACTATTTGGCAGGTTCCTCTGCCAATGCAGACATTGCAGGCCGAGCTATGAAGGTCAGTGCATTATTTCTAAATATTCTTTTTATTTCAGCAAATTACGCAATTGTTATTGACTTTATATTTTTTAAGAATGTAGTTCATCAATGTTCTAGGTGACTAATTTTTATTGTTGTATCATACAGGTTAAGAAATCAATGGAAGATGCCACTTTTGTGGCCTTTTGCCATTTTATTACAGATGTGTTCAGTGGCATTAGTAAGTTTAGCCTCCTACTTCAAAGGAATGGTGACCACAGAGGTAATGGTTGCAAGACCCAAGCCTCATGGAAGACTGTCAGAGTTCCTGACTGATATGAGGCTGCAGAGGAGGCAGCAGGATAAAGAGGGTGAAATGGCAGTCTACAAATTCCAGGTAGGCCTACATATAGCTGTGTCTCGTATTTAAACAGAGAACACTATTTATTATTTTATGATTATTTCTTATTTATATTTTGCACAAATATTTCTAATGTCAATATCACAATCTCTATTTATCATTTATGCAATACACAGACAATAACACTCAAAGGAGAGGCATCAAATCTGGCTGAAGATGGTGTTGCTGCCACTAAACTGAAAAAAGTAATGAATGCAACAATCAAATCCACTGTGAAAAATCTGAAAGCAAGATTCAGTAGTCTCCTAGGCAAGTGTATTAAATACATGTAGATAAGAAATATTTTTATTATTGTTAACAGCATTGTTATATTTTTATTTTCATTTATTAAAATGTATTTGTTCTTACAACAGAGGAGAGTGCTTCTGAGTCAGCCACAACCAAAGCTGTCAAATGCTTCAACATTTTCAATCATGATAGCTGGCCAGAGAACAAAGAGGATTTAGTGGATCATGGTGCTGATGACCTTGCTTTTTTCTTGGATCACTTCTCCACAGTCCTGAGAAGGTAGCTGGTGGATTGCTACGATATCATGTGTGCTGCTCGTAGATATGTTGTTTATGTGAACACTGATTAGCTGTGTAAACCACATCATTTTCAGAAATGGTGTAAATGCAGAGCTTGCAAAAGAAGAGTTTGTAAGTTTGAAGCTGTTAATTGCCAGGATGTTCAAAGACAAGACCTACCTCAGCCTTTGGGAGCTCATGTTGACCAGAGAGCCGTACTGCTCAGAGTACAAGGTCAGTTTTGGTTGATGTTCTTTCCTAAGATTGTGTGAGTTTTGCTATCTAACACACATTGGTTCAATAAATCTCTTGAATGTATTTTTCTCTCAGAACATCCTGCATCTTGTACACATTATGCTGGTCCTACCTGTCTCAGCTGCGGTATGTGAAAGAGGGTTCTCTGCACAGAAGAGAATTAAATCAGACACAAGAGCATCCCTTCATTCAGAGACAGTGGATGACCTGATAAGAATCAGTGTGGAGGGGCCAAGTCTGGAAGATTTTGATGCTAGAGTGAGTGTGGCAAGCTGGTTCACCCAAGGTGAAAGATCAAGAAGGCCAAATTACAGGAGCTGGCCATCTGAGGGGCATGTGACTGCAATGGAGGACAGTCCATAAGATAACAAGTTGTTCGGATATTGAAATGTTCAGATTGAAGCCTTTGACACTTTGAGTAACTTTTTAATTTAGATGTTTTTTTTATTTAATATATTTTGAGATGTTTTAAATTTGTTTAATGTTGAAATTTCAGCTCAGTGAAGCACTTTAAGCACAAGCATGTTTAAGTAATCTTTCTTGTAGAACTTTGCTACAAATAAAGAGCTTTGTGTTGAAAGGTTGTTAGTTAATCATTTACAAATCAATATTTACAAATCAAAAAAACGTGAACATGTAAAACTGCGGTGTTAAGCAATGCAGTTAAAAAATTTGGGTACGCCTAACTTTTGTGCTGGTGCGCCTAAAAATAAAATTTAGGCGCACCAGTGCAACCATGGCAAAAAGTTAGTCTAGAGCCCTGCCAACAGATAAAGATTTGTAAATTGAAAGTGTTGTGACTGAACACTTAAATGCTGCTGTTTTATTCTCCTTCACTGTGTCCACCTGGATTAGAAAGGACATTACATAAGACTTTCTTGTAAACTGATAGTGATCCACTGTAATAAGCAGTGGAAAAATGAAAGGAGAATTTCTGGAATGTCGAGTTTTCAGGGTTTTGTTTCTAAAAGGAGACAGTTAGGGCGGTAGGTGACAACAGGTTACAAAAACAAAAGAAAGCTAAAATTCCAAGCTGTGCTGTATTTCACTTTTAGAGTGGCCTACTCGAGTTGCAAGTCACATTTCTTTTCATTAAATTTACAGGGACAACAATTATGAGCCATCGATGATAAAAAAGTGTTGACAAGTAGACAGATGGTATCTGGTGAAATGAAGCCTCAACATTCCAGTGGGAAAACTGTCATTCTCTTATATATGTGTCATCTGTCACACATGGCTGTCATCCCATAGTCTGAATAAACTTATGCCTGCAGTTAAGTAAAAGAATTGCTTTGCTAAATGCCAGCTGTTAATTAAAGTGGATTAGTAAAACTATGAAACAATGTGGATGTCATTTGGTTCATAAGTGCTTTATTAATCATATGCATCTGAAACATTCATGTGTACACACACACACGCGCATGTTTGTTCTTACTTAACTTGTTAGGTAATTTATGGTGGTTTTGCTATATGATCTCCCTGATTAATCTTAACTTTTACTCTGAAACTCTGGTTGATTTCCATCATTTCTTCCTTCAGGTGGAGATGAATTCACCCATAGAGGGTTCTATTAAGAAGCTATGGAGGTACTCCACCCTCTTCCTTCCTACTTACTCAGGATAGCATTACCTTGGCCAGTAAAACTCTAAGTAGCTGATTTGGAGATTTGGAGAAGTGTTTATTATTAAAATTAATTTAAAATATCAGCAGCAGAAAAAGTGGCATCAAAGCACAAAGTGAACCTCAGAGAATAGTGATAAGCTTTTCTTTATTGCAATGACCATAGGCTTCTCTAAAGGTTTGCAAACACACATTTTCCAGGAATCTAAAACACAGAGACATACACACGAATGCACAAGAACACATACACATGAACACACACCTAACTTACACGGGAGATACAATGCCATCAGAACCCTCCTCTTATTGTTAGAAAATGTAAAAAAATAAATATTATTTTTTATGTATACCTTATTTTACTTGACATTACTGTACTTATGTTCATTTACTTATTTCTGCAATTCATTTTAAAAGACCCATGTTTTTTCTCTTTTGATTCAGCTTACTGCTTTTCATTGGTATCCATTGATAGATGTCTCTTAAAACAGATCTTTGTCATGTTCCTCAAGTTTTACCCATCAATCATTGTTAAAAGATAATAGCTGTTCACACCCTCAACTAATGTCAGAGATCCTAATTATATTCTCAGTCTAAATTCCTAACGATTTACTGTCAGTGTTAGGTCACTAAATTTATTATAAACAGTTACGTCCTTATTCAAACTAATGATGTGTTGCTATAATGGTGATTTGCCTATGTTTAAAATTTGTATGAAAGAAGACCAAAACATGAGCCATCAAAATATCGATTTTTGTCGGTTTGTGTCCTCTCTGAAAGATTCATGTACAGACATATTGACTGACCTGTGAATTAAAAGAAAAAAAAACTGTACTGTTTAAATCTTTTGCATTAAAATCACTACTAAAAATGTAATAACCAATTACACCAAAATGTTGATTTGTTAGGTCATGCTCTCATTATGTCCTCTCATTATGGAAGTCACATTTGTTAAGTCTAATTGTTGAATGTTGTCATTGTGTTTCTTAAATTTGTAAGGTCTGAGTTCAATCTATAGGATCAAGACATTCCTTTGTCTCTGACCACCTCTCCAGCCACTCTGTGCTGGGGTTTTATTGCAGATACATCCTATCTGAAAGATCTGATTCTTGTGTGGTAAGCTTCCTGCCCTTTTGTGGCTTCACTGTGTTGTGCATGGTGAACCAAAACAGGATGTGAACCATATATTGGGTGTGGGGGAGGTTACCATTTTATGACTAAGGATGTTGTTAGAAACAGTTGGAAGTCACGCACACAGAGAGACACACATTCTCACACACTCACTCAAACACACACATACACACACACACGCACACACACACACACACACACACACACACATTCTCACATGCATACAAATGTTTACACATACACACAAATAGTGCCTTGTCTTAGAACCATTTGGGGGTTTTAAGGTGGGAGGTGCTTTTGCTGTGATGTGTATTGTGTGAACTGTTTTCCCAATAAAAGGTAGCAAGCGGAGGCCGTCGTTGGGGTCATTTTATGGTAGACACCGACAAGGCCTCCCTTGCAAGTAAATCGATCGATCGCTGACTGTCTTGTTTTCTTCATGATGAATAAGTCTCTAAACTAGTGGGGCTTGTGGAAACACAGACCCAACAACATTAAACCCTTCAATCTACTTGTTGTACTTGTGGTACCTTTTGTCATTCCATTTCATTCAGACTTTTGTTGTTTTCAATTCTAACAGAAGTCTGGTGGGATTTGTATTGACATTCTAAATGTAACTGTTAATTATGATGTGCAATTCCAACGCGCGCACACACATACACACACACACACACCCACACACACCCTAAAAGAAAGGGCTTTGTTTTGTTTAAGTATGTATTTATGCAATTAAATTTGTCTTGTACTTAAATGTTAGGTAGTTTATGTTAGTTTTGCTATGTGACCTTGTCAATTTATCTACCCCCTGGTTAATCCTAACAGTAATTGGATTCTTGACCTGAAATGGGCTGATTCTCTCTAATACCTTTCTCCTGACCTCCTCTGATAATAATCTTGCATTAACTATCAGTTCATGCTTGAGTTCTGACAGTGTCAAAAACTCTGACATTGTCAGAATTTTGTCTTGTGTTTTGTCAGTGTTTATTTCATGTACTACTGATAAATCAGAAAAAAATATCTTAGAATTTAACTTACAGTAACAACGGCGTTGAACTGTCTTCTGCACTTTTGCCAGCGACCAAAAGAGAGATATTTAAATAGATTTGTGTGACACAGAAATCTCTGGCTTTGTATAAAAACTGTGAAGTATACAAAATGAATCACTGCACCTGGTCGTGAAACAAATGTTTGAAATAATAAATATACAGACAGACAATATTGGACATTGCACATTGGATGTGCTATATGCATAGATCATTTTATGAAAGATTAGTAACACACTTTTTAAAATGTATTTAAAAAACCCTAATAACCACAAACACAATTTACAATATTTCCTGAATATGGTGTAGAATATCTTTTCACTCATTTTCATGTTACTAGGATTTTTTGTTTGTCATTGCGTCCAGTTACTAGTTCTGCAGGAAAGATGATGAGAGCAAGCCAAGAAACCACCAGGCTGACAGGTGATATAATAAGATTATTGATTGCCAAAGTGGCACAGCATTACTTAAAACAATTTCCTCTTTGAGAAACATCATTTGTATTTTTCATTGACTATATAAAGGCCACAACTGATGTAGCCTGATCCAGACGTTGAAAGGTTGAAAGTTTTAGTTGTCTGTTTCTCCAGTAATGTCTCTGTGCCTTTTGTCCTGCCTTGTCTTGTCATCTGCAAGCTTTTAATGTGGCTAAAATTAAACCATGACTTGAAAAGCATTTACTTGATCTTCCTTTTATTTCACAAACTGTTGGAAGAGTAGATACCAAACAGCTGGGAGATTATTTGTAGATTTTGATGATTTTTGATCTGGATTCACAATTCATCATACTACAGGTTATGAATGACCATGTTTTGGCCTCTGGCAGTACTCCTGTCTCTGTGCTTGTTTTGCCAAACCTCAGCATTCATTACTGTTCAGAACATCTTACTACAGAGACTTGAATAGACTGTCGGTAGTACAGAAGATGTGCTGCAGTGGTTGGAATTCTGATAGGTTTCAATTTTTAAAAAGGACTGTGATTCACACACGGAAGTTAGTGATGTAGTTCCACAGGGTTCTTTTCATTGTACACTGAACAAAAGGCCATCTTGGATTTACTTAATTCAGTAGTGGACATTGGTTGCACACAAATGTTTTGCTTTGGCAGAAACTTAAACAACTGAGTTAAATCAGCACAACTTATTCATATTCAATAAACCTGTGCATTTTGTGTTCATAAAACGCGATTGAAACATGTTTAGATGAAGTAAGTTGAGCTCTTGGAATATTTTAATCCTTCACAATTTTGTCATTTTATTTCAACACTATTCAATAACTTTTACCCCAATACTACTTAGTCACTTAAATACTATATGTTGTCTTCATATTGCATAATGTTCAATAACGTCTAGAGTCTGGTTACCATAAAAATTGATGGATCTACAACAACTACTATCCTCCTATCTTTATCCTGGTTGCAGAGGGGCTGGGAAATAACCCTGAAGTGATAGGTTACGAGGCAGGGTACACCCTGGACAGCTCACCAGCCTATCACATAGAGAGAAACAACCATTTGCACTTACATTCACGGGTAATTTAGAATCACCAATTAACTTGACTCTAATAACTGCATGACGTTTAACTGTGGGAGGAAACCAGAATACCCAGAGAGAAACCACTGCAAACTACCCATATTGTGGATTTGAACCCAGGACCTTCTTACTGTGAAGCAACAGCACTAACCACCATGCCCCCAATCCAGGAAATCCACGAAAGCTTTGATTTCAAAGTTGACGCAGAATTTTTTTGTTTTTGTCCTTGACAGGTTAAACCACAATAAATAGCAATAGCATACACGTGGTGTGTGTGTAGTTGTCTGCCTCTAATAACTCCAGTGATTTTCCTGCAGTTTGACATCTCGTGCGATCTTGTGAATTTCATGAGTTCAGCAACTAACCACTCTTACTAGATTGTATCACGTCATCTCAACAAGAACAAATTAAGTTGCTGAATTTCGTACAGATCCTTCATGATTTAATTATGTTCATAGAAACATGAAATTATTGTGTTCAAATTACAAGTTGGACTTTTTTAATGTAACAACCACCCAATTTACTTTTTTCGGTATACCAAAAAAAGTAGAGGCGGCTGCTCGACTTGACTGAGATGGATGCCTTCCTGAAACCACGACCCAAGGTGCGCGAGACTGAAATCCCGTGCAGTCCCGGGATTTAACATTGCTATATTATTGACTCGAACATGATATGATTAAATTGTTCATGATATGAACAATTTAATCTAGCCTCTCTGCATATCATGTAGTTTCTACACTATATAGTTACACTTAACTTTAAAGCATGAGGCACTTGTGGTAAATACACGCAAGATGCTAACGTAAATCCAAGAGCTGGCCAATCCCTTTTTTTCAGTGTACCATCTCGAAAGTGTCTGATTGGCAACAGCTTAATTTTTCAGCATGACAATGATCCCAAACATGCATTGACAGTGTGTCTGGAGAGAGAGAAAAAAACAGCAAGTTTGAATACACATAGCATGAATACACACTTACATATCAATATTAACAACTTGCAGCTCATAAGAAATATGCACATTGTGAAATATTTCAGGCCACAATGGGTGCTGGTCGAGCCATGACTGTTTTGTTAACCATTTTGGGTAAGAAATTGAGTACTTTACAAAAAATTATGATACAGGTCTCAGAAATAAAAAAATAAATGTTACTGTTCACATGTTCAGTTGCTTTTGCAACAACAACAACTGCGGCAACAACAACACCTGGTTCAACGACAACTGTTTCAACTGACCCAACAACAACAACTGTTCCAACTGCCCAAACAACAACAACAGAAACTGTAGCAACAACAACAACTGGTTCAACTGTGTCAACAACAACAACCGGTTCAACTGCGGAAACAACAACAGAAACTGTGGCAACAACAACGACTGGTTCAACTGCCCCAACAACAACAGAAATTATGGCAACAACAACACCTGGTTCAATGACAACTGTTTCAACTGACCCAACAACAACAACTGTTTCAACTGCCCAAACAACAACAACAGAAACTGTGGCAACAACAACTGGTTCAACTGCGTCAACAACAACAACTGGTTCAACTGCGGAAACAATAACAGAAACTGTGGCAACAGCAACGACCGGTTCAACTGCCCCAACAACAACAGAAACTGTGGCAACAACAACGCCTGGTTCAATGACAACTGTTTCAACTGCCCCAACAACAACAGAAGCTGTGGAAACAACAACTGGTTCAACTGCGGCAACAACAACAGAAACTGCGGAAACAACAACTGGTTCAACTACGTCAACAACAACAACTGGTTCAACTGCGTCAACAACAACAACAACTGGTTCAACTGCGGGAACAACAACTGGTTCAACTGCGTCAACAACAACAACTAGTTCAACTGCGGCAACAACAACAGAAACTGTGGCAATAACAACTGGTTCAATTGTGGATACAACACCAGAAACTGCAGCAACATCAACTGGTTCAACTGCGTCAACAACAACTGGTTCAACTGTTTCAACTGCTTCAACAACAACAACAGAAACTGTGGCAACAACAAATCGTTCAATTGTGGATAAAACACCAGAAACTGCGGCAACAACAACTCGTTCAACTGCGTCAACAACAACAACTGGTTCAACTGCACAAACAACAACAGAAACTGTGGCAACAACAACAACTGGTTCAACTGCCCCAACAATAACAGAAACTGAGGAAACAACAACTGGTTCAACTGCGGCAACAACAACAGAAACTGCGGAAACAACAACTGTTTCAGCTGTGTCAACAACAACAACTGGTTCAACTGCCCCAACAACAACAACAACTGGTTCAACTGCGGGAACAAGAACAGAAACTGTGGCAACAACAGCTGGTTCAATTGTGGATACAACACCAGAAACTGCGGCAACAACAACTGGTTCAACTGCGTCAACAACAACAACTGCTTCAACTCCCCAAACAACAACAGAAACTGTGGCAACAACAACAACTGGTTCAACTGCCCCAACAATAACAGAAACTGAGGAAACAACAACTGGTTCAACTGCGGCAACAACAACAGAAACTGCGGAAACAACAACTGTTTCAGCTGCGTCAACAACAACAACTGGTTCAACTGCCCAAACAGCAACAGAAACTGTGCCAACAACAACAACAACTGGTTCAACTGCCCCAACAACAACAGAAACTGCGGAAACAACAACTGGTTCAACTGCGGCAACAACAACAGAAACTGCGGAAACAACAACTGTTTCAGCTGCGTCAACAACAACAACTGGTTCAGCTGCCCCAACAACAACAACAACTGGTTCAACTGCGGGAACAAGAACAGCAGAAACTGTGGCAACAACAACAACTGGTTCAACAGCGGAAACAACAACAGAAACTGTGGCAACAACAACAACTGGTTCAACAGCGGGAACAACAACAGAAACTGTGGCAACAACAACAACTGGTTCAACTGCCCCAACAACAACATCTGTTCCAACTGCCGAAACAACAACAACAACAGAAACTGTGGCAACAACAACAACTGGTTCAACTGCCCCAACAACAACAGAAACTGTGGAAACAACAACTGTTTCAGCTGCGTCAACAATAACAACTGGTTCAACTGCCCCAACAACAACAACAACTGGTTCAACTGCCCCAACAACAACAACAACTGGTTCAACTGCGGGAACAAGAACAGCAGAAACTGTGGCAACAACAACAACTGGTTCAACAGCGGAAACAACAACAGAAACTGTGGCAACAACAACAACTGGTTCAACTGCCCCAACAACAACATCTGTTCCAACTGCCGAAACAACAACAACAACAGAAACCGTGGCAACAACAACAACTGGTTCAACTGCCCCAACAACAACAGAAACTGTGGAAACAACAACTGGTTCAACTGCGGCAACAACAACAACTGGTTCAACTGCGGAAACAACAACTGTTTCAGCTGCGTCAACAACAACAACTGGTTCAACTGCCCCAACAACAACTGTTTCAGCTGCGTCAACAACAACAACTGGTTCAACTGCCCCAACAACAACAACAACTGGTTCAACTGCGGGAACAAGAACAGAAACTGTGGCAAAAACAGCTGGTTCAATTGTGGATACAACACCAGAAACTGCGGCAACAACAACAACTGGTTCAACAGCGGGAACAACAACAGAAACTGGTTCAACTGCGTCAACAACGACAACAGAAACTGTGGCAACAACAACAACTGGTTCAACTGCTCCAAAAACAACAGAAACTGTGGAAACAACAACTGGTTCAACTGCGGCAACAACAACAACTGGTTCAACTGCGGGAACAACAACAGAAACTGTGGCAGCAACAACTGGTTCAACTGCGGCAACAACAACAACTGGTTCAACTGTGGCAACAACAACAGAAACTGTGGCAACAACAACAACTGGTTCAACTGCCCCAACAACATGTCATGATCCTGGGTCTATGACCCAGCGTTTTGAGTTTATTGTTATTATTTTCCAGTTTCTGCTGTTTTGTATTTGTTCTTAGGGTTTGAGTTGTGTTTCTATCATCCCTACCTGTGTCTCTCCTCTGTGTTCTGTCGTGTCCCCAGTTGGTTGTGTAAAACAGTCTGTGTGTTTCCTGTTTTACCTTGTAGGTTTGTGTCTCGTTATGTCCATTAGTTCCAGCTGTGTCCCCTCCTGTGTGCTATTTCCTGATTACCTGATGTGTGTATTTATACTGCGTCTCTGCTTGTGCTCCTCGTCGCGTCGTCTGTGTTCCTCTGTGAATTTTCCGTGTACTTAACGTTATTCCGTGTTTCTCCGTGTCTCTCTGCTCCCCGCTCCATGTCCTCCCTTTTGTATTAGTTTTCCCAGTTTAGGTTTATGTTTAGTTCTGCCCACATCTTGGTTATTGTTCCCTGTTAATAAATCCCACTTGCACCTCCGCCATTGTCTGCTTTTGGATCCTCCTTTCTCACCTTCATACGACTGCTGCCCCAGTCATGACAGTACGATGCGACCATCAGCATGGATCCAGCAGACCCACATTTGGTGTCAGTGGGAAAGTATCTCACGCAGTTGTGGAACTACTATGGCAGGATAACCCACGCTGCGGATCCCTACAAGAGACAGCTGGAGGTTGTTTTTTTTGATCATTTTTTGTCTTCAGCTACCTCCACTGTTGCTTTCCTGGACATTAATGAACTTCAACGGATAATTACAGCTCTGAGAGCAAGACTAAACTTTGAACTGTTTGGCATGGGCGGTCCAGGGAATGGAAATTCGGCTGCCTTTCTGGAGGCCCTCGCCATTTGGTTTTCTCGGCGGCAGCGGCATTTTTTGCCAAGGTTTGTTGCCAAATTGCTCGATCCGCCTCTACAGAAGACATTGTTCCCTCGCAGTCATCACCCTACCTCACTTCCACTCTCTCCTGTGGTATCGACTGGAGCAGTTATCATTTCCTCATCGCATTCAGCACAACCCTCAAAGGACTGTTTTTCATCCCCAATTTCTAAGCAGAGAGACAAACCTGTTCCTCAAACGCTGGCAATATTAGAGACTCGCTCCAGGGCTTCCCCAGAGGCTAGGTTACAACCTGCAGCTAACTCTGGACCCCTGGAGGAAGATTTGCCAGCTAAGGAATGCACCCGGCTGTCACTGCCTGAGCGGGGTCAGTGCTCTGCGCAGCTACAGTCTTCTCCATGTGTGCCAGAGGCACCCGGGCCTACTGGTTTTGAGCCTGTTTTCGCTGGGGGGCCCGAGGAGCCCGTCCAGCCTTCACCGTCATTAGCAGCTTCACCTGAGGGGTCTCGGGAACCGCTTCAGCCTGCTGCTTTCGCTGGGGGGACCAAGGAGCCCATCCAGCTATCACCACCACCTGCAGCAGCAGCTGCAGCAGCTTCATCGCCGCCTGCAGCAGCAGCTGCAGCAGCTTCATCGCCGCCTGCAGCAGCAGCTGCAGCAGCTCCATCGCCGCCTGTAGCAGCAGCTGCAGCAGCTCCATCGCCGCCAGCAGCAGCAGCTGCAGCTGCAGCAGCTCCATCGCCGCCAGCAGCAGCAGCTGCAGCAGCTCCACCGCCGCCAGCAGCAGCAGCTGCAGCAGCAGCAGCTGCAGCAGCAGCTGCAGCAGCTGCAGCAGCTCCACCACCTGCGGCTCCCACGCCGTCGCCTGCAGCGCCTTCGTCTACGGCTTTCACGCCACCGCCTGCAGCGCCTTCGTCTACGGCTTTCACGCCACCGCCTGCAGCGCCTTCGTCTACGGCTTTCACGCTGCCGTCTGCAGTGCCTTCGTCTGCAGCGCCTTCGTCTGCAGCGCCTTCGTCTCTGCCTTCCACGCCGCAGCCTGCAGCGACATTCTCGTCTGGTCCAGCTTCAGAGCCTTCAGCTTCGCCTGGTCCAGCTTCAGCCTCAGCTTCGCCTTCGCCCGGTCGAGCTTCAGCTTCATCCACGCCTGATCCAGCCTCCGTGTCTTCTTCCTCGCCTGGTCCAACGTCCTCATCATCATCCATGCCTGCAGCGTCCTCATCATCATCCACGCCTGCAGCGTCCTCATCATCATCCACGCCTGCAGCGTCCTCATCATCACCCACGCCTGCAGCGTCCTCGTCATCATCACCCACACCTGCAGCGTCCTCGTCATCATCACCCACGCCTGCAGCGTCAGCATCATCTACACCCACGCCTGCAGCGTCAGCTTTATCCTTGCCTGGGCTAGCTTCAGCTTCATTGGCTTCCGCAGCTGCCACGCTGCTACCCGGTCCTGCCTCGCCTGGTCCGGCCTCTGCTTCGCCTGGTCCGGCCTCTGCTTCGCCTGGTCCGGCCTCTGCTTCGCCTGGTCCGGCCTCTGCTTCGCCTGGTCCGGCCTCTGCATCAGCTTCAGCGTTGCCTGGTGCAGCTTCATCATCCTTCCCTGCGGCTGCAGCTTCATCATCCTCACCTGCGGCTGCAGCTTCACCCACGCCTGCAACAGCAGCCTCACCTTTGTCTTCAGCGTCGCCTGGTCCAGCTTCAGCTTCGTCTTCAGCGTCGCCTGGTCCAGCTTCAGCTTCGTCTTCGCCTTCGTCTGGTCCAGCTTCAGCTTCGCCTGGTCCACCCTCCGCTGCCCCAGTCGTGACACAACAACAGAAACTGTGGAAACATCATCTGGTTCAACTGCAGCAACAACAACAGAAACTGTGGAAACGACAACTGTTTCAAGTGCATCAACAACAGCAACTGGTTCAACTGCGGGAACAACAACAGAAACTGTGGCAACAACAACTGGTTCAATTGTGAATACAACACCAGAAACTGTGGCAACAACAACTGGTTCAACTGCGGAAACAACACCAGAAACTGCGGCAACAACAACTGGTTCAAAAGCCCCAACAACAAGAAAACATCAGAAACTGCGTCAACAACAACACCTGGTTCAACGACAACTGTTTCAACTGCCCCAACAACAACAACTGTTTCAACTGCCCAAACAACAAAAACAGAAACTGCGGCAACAACAACAACAACTGGTTCAGCTGCCCCAACAAAAACAGAAAGTGTGGAAATAACAACTGGTTCAACTCCAGGAACAACAACAGAAACTGTGGCAACAACAACTGGTTCAACTGCAGAAACAACAACAGAAACTGTGGCAACAACAACAACAACTGGTCCAACTGCCCCAACAACAATAGAAACTGTGGCAACAACAACACCTGGTTCAACGACAACTGTTTCAACTGCCCCAACAACAACAACTCTTTCAACTGCCCCAACAACAACAACTCTTTCAACTGCCCCAACAACAACAACTCTTTCAACTGCCCCAACAACAACAACTGAAACTGCAGCAATAAGAAGTGTTTCAACTGCGGCAACAACACCAGAAACTGCAGCAACAACAACTGGTTCAACTGCGTCAACAATAACAACTGGTTCAACTGCGTCAACAATAACAACTGGTTCAACTGCCCCAGCAACAACAACAACAGAAACTGCAGCAACAACAACTGGTTCAACTGCGTCAACAACAACAACTGGTCCAACTGCCCCAACAACAACAACTGGTCCAACTGCCCCAACAACAATAGAAACTGTGGCAACAACAACACCTGGTTCAACGACAACTGTTTCAACTGCCCCAACAACGACAACTGTTTCAACTGCCCCAACAACAACAACTGTTTCAACTGCCAAAACAACAACAACAGAAACTGCAGCAATAAGAAGTGTTTCAACTGTGGCAACAACACCAGAAACTGCAGCAACAACAACTGGTTCCACTGCGTCAACAACAACAACTGGTTCAACTGCCCCAGCAACAACAACAACAGAAACTGCGGCAACAACAACACCTGGTTCAATGACAACTGTTTCAACTGCTGTAACAACAACAACTGGTTCAACTGTCCCAGCAACAACAACAACAGAAACTGTGGCAAAAACAACACCTGGGGTCCGTTCTTCGTACCTCGCTTACTACATCCAAGATCAAATGACACATCCAAGATCAAATCATCACGCTAACTTTGAGCTCGCTAATCCGGTTCTCCGAACACACCTGTTGTTGACGATTAGTATAGCTGGATGAAGTAATCTGAGATCACTGGGTGGCTTAAAAGGGGCTACGCATCGATAGTAGAATAGAATAGAATAGAATAGAATAATCCTTTAATTGTCCCACAAGGGGAAATTTGGTTGAAACATTGATCGGCAACCCTTTGATTGGTCGGCGAAGATGTCGAAGGAGCGCGCTCAGTATTTCACGGCAGCAGAGCAAGAACTCTTGATTGAAGGATTTCAGGGGTTTCAGAGTTTAATTAAAACGCAGGGGAACACTGCAAAGGCTGCAAAAGCAAGGAGAGAGGGCTGGCAGAAAGTTGCTGACAAATTAAACTCGTAAGTGATCCATGATATTACATTATATCATGTGATATTATATTATACCACATTATATTATATTACATCATATCCTCTTTCACATTAGAGCCACAACAGGACCCACTAGAACATGGGAACAAGTAAAAGTGAAATATAAGAATATTCTACAGAATGGTAATATTTATCACTTATATTGCTTTTAGTCTCTTGAAAAGAGACCCTGAAATAATCTGTTTGTTTGTTTATAACAGCAACCAAGAAAAGGGCAGAGCAAATAAAGACAGGTGGTGGTCCTGCACCCCCTCGTCACACCCCGGCTTTCTGTACCGTGACATTTATTGACATTGTGGGTTTTCTTGTGTGTAGTTTTACACAACACTCCATCACTTTTACCTGTTCCCATGCAAGGGGTGACTGAAGCATGCACAGTAAGTTGGGAGATATATCTATCTATCTATCTATCTATCTATCTATCTATCTATCTATCTATCTATCTATCTATCTATCTCCTGTGTGGGGTGTTTGATGATGGAGGCAGCTCTCCTCTGGACTCTTGTAGATGATCAAGTTTCAATCAAGTTTAAATCCATAAAGCATCTCCTTAGGTTGTGACTCTGACAGTGAAAAAAATGAAAGTGATACTCAGGATAGCATCACCTCACCTGGCATTCATGAAATATAAGATGTGTGAAAATGTCCTGTGTGATCACCAGTCCCTTTTACCATTCATTATTTAAATATATTTCTTGTATGTATTGTCATTGTATTGTATTGGATAATTATGTTAAAAAATCTAAGTCTAAGTAATCCTGACACAGACATTTAAAATGATTTAAAGAACTGTCCCCATTATCTTAAAACAATAACAACAACCTTTTCTTCTGAAGTCTATTAAACAAAGCCATTAAATAAAAACTCTTTCTCTTATTTTTTAAACATACTACTCTAATCAGCTATTCTCAGGAAAATCGATTAGGAAATACTATCATGGCACTCTTAATGTTCTTTCATAGATTTTTGATTGACATATAACAAAATCTAATTCTAATAGTTTTCGTTCAGGTTTAGGTTTACACATTACACTAGAATTTGTTAGTTTTTGGTGAAATAAGATTGAATTCAGTCTAAAAACAACCTGCACATGTATTATTTTTCAACCAACATGTTGTCTTTTCAGCATATTCAGTGAGTTCAGTGAGGTTTTGACTAAGTGACATGATATTTTCACAGCTCTATTAGGCCTATACAAGTTCAAAACAGACATTGATCTCGGGTTAAATTTGGATCCAATTACACCAAACAAACACAGCTGAATTTTCATCTACTGGTGTGATGTGATGGTACAGCAGCTTCCTCGCACAAACATGAATGCTAGTTTAATTAGTGATTCTGAATTTACCTTAGGTCTAAAGGCAGGGTTATCTGCCTATCTGTCCACAGTGTACTCCATTTTAGCCGAGATAGGCTCCAGCCCAAATGATGAAAATAACATTAAGAAAACCTTCTAACCTGACCTGTGTTGTCCTCCTTTTTTTAACAACACTCAATATCTCAAGGGCTCAAACACTAAAATGGCACTAAACACTAAAATTTTAATTTTTACAAAGCAACAACAGCACGGGACAAGGACATGCAACAAGGAAGGAAAACCGAAAAAAAAAAAAACCCACACATAAATACAAAAATATGTACCTGTGCATTCAAAGTCTACACTCCCACAAACATATACCGACAGACATGCTTACGTGAGAAAGTAAAATGAAATGAATGAATGGCTATAATGGAATTGAGGAGGGAAAACTATGTGGGTCCCATTACTGAAGTGAGACTGCTCTACAATCCAGTGCCCACTGGTATCAGTCCAGGGCCCACCCTCCCTGCATTAGCAGCCTGAGATCTACTCTGGACTTTTTTATATATAAAGGAAATCTTTAGCAGATGTGAGCCTACACTGGAATAAAGCAACATATGGCATGTTGGATGACAAAACTAGAAGTTCCCAGGAAGTTAAAAAGGGAAAGTTTTCACACTCCAACCGACAGAGGAGCTCCAAGGACACACTGACAACATCTTTACTTCGTTCACCTTGGCAGAGGAACTCCTCAGATGAAAACTGGCTCTGGTTGACACAATCAGGGGAAAAAAAACCAGATGCTACCTCCCCAGTTGCACCAGAGGAGGTCTTTCTTTGCCTTCACCAAATGGGTTAAAATTCTGAATCTGAATTACATTTTCATTTTCATCAACAGAACTGATGCTAATTTAAAAAACTGAGTCAGTCAAAGTGGAAAAATCTTTTAATATATATCAATTTTATAGCATTTTGTAAAGGTAAACAACAGGTGGCCATTTTTGGCAACAAACCAGCTGAATGGGAGTTTTATCTATTTAGCTTTCCCTGCACAAAAATAACATTGCATTATAAACCATGTTGTTGTTAATCAATTATCACCAGGCTTGATTCAGAGAGATTTAGGAGAGGTGGAAAATTAGCTTAACCTGGGTGTGTATTATCTTGTGTAGTTTGGGAGATGATTGGATGATGGGGTGGGTACAGTTTCCTCTGCGGTGGGGTCGGATGGCTGCCCTGGGTTCTGTTGGGCTTGGAAGTGCTGCTGCTGTGGGCCCCGGTCTGGATGGGCCTGGGCCCCCCTGGCCTTGGTGGATTCCAGAGAGCGGGTGCCTAATGGGGTCAGCGGGGGAGCTTCCTTCCCTCCCCATCCCTAACTACCTCCCTCTTCCCGCTCCACCACGCCTATCCACACATGCAGGGCCTTTGGGTGCAGGTGTGTCACCAGGGTGCAGGGGAGGCATTCCCCCTCTGTCCCCTTCTGGCCACCTGTGCCTCATTTTTATTCCACAACCTAGACATCCATATTACTCACACTCCCATAACACATACATATAGAGCCTTGGGGGTAGGCACGTAATACGGCGTCCAGAGGACGGTCTGTGTATTCAACACAGGTACCCACCTCTCAATTTTAAATGCATGTAGACATTAAGGGTTCTCGGGAGGGGTCGTGCCGACACCTGCTGCTCTCTGGCAGGAAGCACCATGCCCTCCCGCGTTTTAAATGCACTTTCCCTCAGGGAAAAGGGTAACATCTCCTGGGTCTAGGTGCGGTTTCCCCCTCTGGGGGCGAGGGTACCAGGACCTGGGGTATAGAGTACTTTTGGGGAGTGTGATTGTGTGTATAGTGTCCATTTTTGTCTGTCTCAACGCTGGGTGAGTGCCAAGTATTTGTATATGTGTGCATGAGGGTGGGAATGTACGTTTGAAAGCCCGCAGGCCTTTGGCCTCTGGGCCTGGGCCTCTTCTTTGCTTGTTTTCTCTTTTTTTTTCTTTTTTCTTGTCTCAACAGGTGATCCAGACAATTTTTTTAAGTGCCCTTTCTCACTGTCCCTCTTCCACCCTGTTTTTTTCCCTTTTCGTTCTTTCTCCCTTTCCTATCATAACAGTCATGTCTGTCCCATCTGTAACAACTGAAAATAAAATAAATAAATAATAATAACAAAGGCCAATCAAATGGACCAATACGGCAAGGCCGTGACTCTTGGCCTTCAGACAGTAATTCTGATGGCTAAAGAACCAAATGGGACAGGCAAAAAAAAAGAAAAGAATTTTCTTCATATTTTTGTCCTTGGCAGGTTAAACCACAACAACTAGTAATAGAGTGCACGTGGTGTGTGTATGCTTTTTTGCCTCTTAAAACCCAGTGATTCTCCTGTGGTTTGAAATCTTGTGTGATCTTGTAATATCGTAAAGGCAACTAACCACTCTTGCTAGATTATATCACATCATCTCAACAAGAATTAATAAAGTTGCTGAATTTCATACAGATCTAATGATGATATATTTACGTTCACCATATAAACATAAAATTATTTTGTTCAACTTAAATGTTAGAGTCTTGTAAATGTAACAACCATGCAATTTCACTGTTTTTGGGTGTTGTGTAAAGTGCTCAGATAGAGTAGAGAAGCCCTATATAATGATGATTAGACTGACATATTAAATATTCCTTTATTGTGTGAGAAATGAAGGAATATTCCTTCATTTTCTCACACAATGTATGGATTGGGTACAAGATTTGTCTATTTTTAAGCCTCCACGTTGTGTATTCGCCCTCATTCAAACAAAGGTAAGTCAGCTTGAGTACTGCGAGAAAAATGCGTTTGATTTCCCTTCAAACATTCAGATTAGTGCAAGCATAAATTCATTCATGAGGGGGAAATTACAGTGAGAACATGTTGGGGCTCTGTTAGATGGATAACATGGTGAGTTCAGTGCATTGATGTGACATTGTTCTGAAGGATTTAGTTATTCTCTATGGTTAAAGAAATTGGACTAATTAATTCATATATATATTATAAATAATCCTAATTATACACTGAAAAAAAGGCCATGTTGGATTTACTTAATTCAGTAGTGGACATTGATTGCACACAAATGTTTTGCTTTGGCAGAAACGTAAACAACTGAGTTAAATCAACACAACTTTTTCATATTCAATAAACCTCTGCATTTTGTGTTCATAAAATGCAATTGAAACATGTTTAGATGAAGTAAATTGAGCTCTTGGAATATTTTAATCCTTCACAATTTTGTCATTTTATTTCAACACTATTCAATAACTTTTACCGCAATACTACTTGGTCACTTAAATACTATATGTTGTCTTCATATTACATAATGTTCAACAAAGTCTAGAGTCTGGTTACCATAAAAAGTGAATGGATTTACAACAACTACCATCCTACTCTCTTTATCCGGGTTGCAGAGGGGCTGGGAAATAACCCTGAAGTGATAGATTACGAGGCGGGGTACACCCTGGACAGCTTACCAGTCTATCACATAGATACAAACAACCATTTGCACTCACATTCACAGGTAAATTAGAATCACCACTTAACCTAACTATAATAACTGCATGACTTTTAACTGTGGGAGGAAACCAGTATACCCAGAGAGAAACCACTGCAAACTACCCATATTGTGGATTTGAACCAAGGACCTTCTTACTGTGAAGCAACAGCACTAACCACCATGCCACCAATCCAGGCTTAACAAACGTAGGAATTATATGTATGTGCTAACTTTCTAAACACTTTATTTGTTACATTTATGATAAATGGATTTGAAAGTAGATAAAACACATTTGTGTCGGCCTTGACTCATTAAAGTTCTTGTCTTTAAATTAACTTTGTCTGAGTGTGTTTCAGGTACTGCACTCCTTCTTCAGCCTGATGGTTATTCATGTCTTGTGTCCACCATCTGGTTCAGGGGTTACCAACACGACAGGCACCAACCTTGAGAGGTGGGAGTTTAAGATCTCATCGACAGGGGCCTGTGGCATTCTCAGCACACACACACTATACATTTAGGTGCCCAAGGTCTTTCCAGCATCCTTCCCCATGACCTGATGCAACTCACCACCAGGTAGTGATCAGCTGACACATCAGCACCTCTCTTTACCCGAGTGTCCAGAACATATGGCTGCACATCTGATGATACGATTACAAAATTCATCATCAACCTGTGGACTAGGGTGTCCTGGTGCCACTATTACGGACATGCTTATGTTTGAAGACGGTGTTTGTCATGAACTTGTTATGGACTCTCTGGAGTTTTTGTACAGAAGTTCAGAGAGAGAACACTGCTCAGGTTCCGATCTTGCAGGCCATTTCTTCCAATCATGCCCCTCCAGGTCTCCAAGTTGTTGCCCACATAAATGTTGAAGTCTCCCACTAAGATGAAAGAGTCTCCAGGCACCCCAAACAGGGACTCCAAGAAGGCTGGGTACACTGAACTGTCGTTTAGCGCATAGGTGCAGACAAGAGTCAGGACCCATTCCTCGACCCAAAGGCACAGGAAACAAAACCTCTCATCCGCCGGGAAAAAACCCCAATGTACAGGCAGCAAGTCGAGGGGATACTAAGATACACACAACAGCCCCCTGCCTCTCACTCAGGGCAAATCCAGTCTGGAACAGTCCAGGCCCTCTCTCAGAGTTTCTGGTTTGTTGAAAGACTAGAATTTTATTTTAAAACTTTATGAGTCTTACCAAACTGATCACTAAAGGAATGAGGTAATATGACAAGGAAAAAAAATTGCCAGTGTACCTGACACATTCCTCAAGCTCCACTAATGAGTAAGAATGTTAACTGAGTTTTTGCTTCCCATTTTAAAATACTTGCCCTGTTCCCTTAACTGTCATTTTCCACAAGAAGGCAACAAATGCCCTGGTCCACATATCTTACCTTTTTATTACAATGTTATGTATTTTTCCACACTAAAGTGACTGCCCATAGGGACTTTGTGGCTTCAAATCATATAATGGAATGCATCTAGTTATAAACCTGACAAAACCTGATACTTTTGTGTGTTAACAAAAAGCGAAAGATACGTCAGTGCTTTATCTCATAAGTTTGGGTGTTCTCCAGTGGTTATGACTAATTACATTGCAAAAATCTGACTGATGTGATGAAGAGGCTGATGTGTAACAAATGAGGGAAAAAAGAAAAATGTGTTACATTGTTATTGTTGTTGTTACGCATCAGTGCAGTGAAAATCCCCTCAGCAAATGTCAAAACCAGTTACACTAGGGCAATCGTGGCTCAAGAGTTGGCAGTTCGCCTTATAATCGGAAGGTTGCCGGTTCAAGCCCTGGCTCGGCTAGTCTCGGTCGTTGTGTCCTTGGGCAAGATGCTCCACCTACTGGTGATGGCCAGAGGGGCCAATGGCGCAATATGGCAGCCTCGCTTCTGTCAGTCTGCCCCAGGGCAGCTGTGGCTACAACTGTAGCTTGCCTCCACCAGTGTGAGAGTGAATGAATAGTGGAATTGTAAAGTGCTTTGAGGGTCTCGAAAAGCGCTATATAAATGCAATCCATTATTATTATTATTACTCCTCTTCCAACTGCTCAGTTTTGTTTAAAGCCTTAATGTCTTACAGTTAGGTTGATAATTTCGTTGACAAAATCACATTTTTTGTTTTGACCCTGTGCATGTCCAAAGTAGATTTTAAAATCTACTTTAAAACAGGCCAAATTAAAATGTAATTGTACAGTGTTTCTGGTTTGTTGAAAGAAATTTTAATTACAATTAAAATGTAATTAAAGTTCAGAGTTTCAGTTTAAATTCAATGTGTTTTAAGAAAATTTTGGATAGTAACACACAAAAATTTAACTGACAAGCATTTTTTAAATCACAAATGACGCAGACATAATATCTGTGATAAGTTCAAGATGCTGTATTTACAGTATATATCATAGGTTTTCACTGGAATTTTAAATACAAGGCTGAAAGAAATGTCACCGTAAGTGACAGAAGCCATTTGGCTGAAAAAAACAAATAACTACCAGAGAGATAGCAAAAACTTTAGGTGTGGCCAAATCAACAATAGGGTGCATTGTTAAGGAAGGAATTTGTGGAGCAGCTCAGCAATGCCGAATGGCTGTTTTACAGATGATGTGACTCCTGATAGAAGTAAAATAAATTCTTAAGTCTGTAAAGGTCATCTAGGTCATCGTAGTCTAAGGAGTTTGGAAAGAAAAGGTTAGACACGCACGTGTCTTCCGGTTGAGTGAACGCTGGCGCGACTTGCTGCTGCTACTCACCGGTATCTTTTTATCTTTTATTTAGATATTCTTTGATACATCTTAACAAATTTTAACCTTCTTGTCTTCTACTGACACTACTGGCAATCTAGCGGATTTTGCAAGTGCCTGAGTATTTTGGGTCTAGTTCATCTTAAGTCCCAACTCAAAACTCACTTGTTCAAAATAGCTTATTCCACATAACCTCTCCACTCTGCTATTTTAAATTTGTTTTATGTCTTATGCTTTTATGATTGTGTAAACTGCTTGCTTTTATGTTGCTTTTATTATTCTACCATGTACAGTGTCCTTGAGTGTTCTGAAAGGCGCTTTCAAATTAAATGTATTATTATTATTATTATTATTAATAAAAGCATCTGTATTTCTTTGAGTTTCTTTGAAGACATTTCACCTCTCATCCGAGAAGCTTCTTCAGTTCATTAGGATAAATTCTTAAGTTTTAAAGGGCTATACTCTGCTCATATTTAGCCAAATGCTACAAAAGTGATGGGATGGGCCTTCACAATGTAAATGGATAATGAACCAAAGCAAACGCAAGCCAAGAGTTTCTCAAGGCAAAGAAACTGGATATCCTTTAATTGCAAAATCGGTCAACAAACACAGAGTCAAATGACAATCTCTGGCAGAGACAAAGGATTTACTACAGTTATATTCAAATGCGTATCTATCCTTCCTTGTGCTTTGTGAATACATCGGGAAGCAAAAACCCAAGAAAGAAAAGGTGCAAGAGGAGGAACCATCACGGAAGGACAGGCCCCTGCATGGTATTTACTACTGGCAAATAGTGGAAGTGGCTGACATCGAGAAATCCTGCCACTGGCTCGACAAAGCTGGACTGATAGACAGCACAGAGGTCCTGATTACTGCAGCACAGGAACAAGCTCCATAGAGGTCGGGGGTCTATCACACCAGAGAAGACCCCAGGTGCAGGCTGTGTAAAGATGCCCCTAAGACAGCGCAGCACATAACAGCAGGGTGCAAGAGGCTAGCAGGCAGGGCATGCGTGGAAGGCCATAACCAAGTGGCCGGCATAGTATAGAGGAACATCTGTATCGAGTTTGGCCTGGAAGACAAGAACAGCTCCTGTGAGTTCAAGAAGACATGGAGGGTGAAGGCAATAGTGGTCCCATTGGTATGGAGGACCACAAGAGCCACGCGCATCGAAATAAAAAATTCTGTGCTTAATTTTAATAAACTGATTTTTAAATTCTTTTCAAGTCTTCATTTCAAAAAACATTTTCGAATTGCACTTTAATAAACTGCATTTCAAAAACCTTTTTCGAATTGCACTTTAATAAACTGCATTTCAAAATCCTTTTTCGAATTCCACTTTAATAAACTGCATTTCAAAAAACATTTTCGAATTGCACTTTAATAAACTGCATTTCAAAAAACATTTTCGAATTCCACTTTATTAAAAACATTTTCAAATTCCACTTTAATAAACTGCATTTCAAAAAACATTTTCGAATTGCACTTTAATAAACTGCATTTCAAAAACCTTTTTCGAATTCCACTTTAATAAACTGCATTTCAAAAACCTTTTTCGAATTGCACTTTAATAAACTGCATTTCAAAATCCATTTCCCTTTCCTGTTCGCTCAGGGATTAACATGTGGATTAGCAGTTGGATTAGCAGTTGGATTAACAACTTCATTTTAAAAATCCTGCTGCTATTCAAATTAGCCACACCGTGGGATGTAAGGAGCTCTCTGATTGGTTGGTCAGACACAGGCTGTCTGCCAGCCTGGATTTTTCTAGCTCATAGCCTCTCCCTGCTACGAAGCGTGTGTGCTTGTACAAAGGCCGTTCAGCCTCGGGATTTACACTCAGCTCGACACGGATATGTGAAGAATGAAGGGACCCTGCAGCGAAACGGAGAGCCCAACCTCTGATTGAGTGCCCGTTTACTCAGTCTGACCACCTGTTGAAGGTAACGTGCTAACATGGCTAACGCTAGCATCACCGCACGTAGCCCCGTTATTTTAAGGTCATTTTAGCTTATGAAAATTTTACGTCGCAGCTGTACGAGCTCGCTACGTGTTTTGTAAGCTGCTGTGCTCTTCTCAAATAAAGCTGGAAGCAGCTCAGACTGTTAGAACCAGCACTGAGGCCTGTTACATTTATACAGTGTTAGAGCAATGGCTGCAACCTACAGCCTTTAAACTAGCGATTAAAATGCTGACAGTAAACTCGTCAGTCCAGATGTTACCACATTACTCTATGGTACTTAGAGTTAAAACAACTGAGCCAGGCTGATTAAAATAACAGCTGTCAGTTCTCTCATTCCTTATATCAAGACTGGGGATCACACTACTGATTTCAGTTCATTTAATATGTGAGAGCACAGATTCATTCTCAACTGGACATAAACGATGATCAAAGGTTGTATATATGATGAATTCATCAAATCCCAGCCTCTAACACAGTGCGCTGAATCTTAGCTTTGAATGTCCAGTATATTCTAATCAGTGCAATTTAAGCATTCACTGAACCTACAGTATCTACACCTGTGTGGTAAATGTGTGGTAAAGATACAGATAATGAAGTTTAATTATTAATACAATATACATCATGAAAAACAAAAGCTGAAATTGATTCAGTTTAGTACTTTTCTCTGTATGTTCTGTGATTATAAAGGCCTTAAATTCTGTGATATATACTGTAAATGATTTTCACAGAGGTCTTAAAGTACTTAAATCACTGCTGATAGTCTGGTTGTTTATATTTTCACATCTTTTTGTGTCTGTAGGGCTGTTTGATGACGATTTGGACTCCTCTGGGAGATGAGGACACACCCACATCTGTTCCATACTGCAGCCATTGATGGTGTTACGGCTCTGAGTCAGCTTTGGGCCATCAGATGCACACACTGGAAAACCAGCACCTGGACTTCATGCAGGAGAGACGGCCTCAGTGATTTAGGTTCATAAGCGAGTTCAAACATTTCTGGCCTCTTATCACTTAGATTTCTTAATCTTAAAAGTGAATGCATTTAAAGCAGGAACTGCACACCTAGCCATCAGAAGTTTGGCAGCATGAGTACTGTAAAGTTTTGTAGGGTCCTTGTTAAAAATTCCACAAGCACCACACCACATTTGTCATGTACAGTTCCATTTTGTACAGTACATTGTTGAAATTATAAACTATATATTCTAGTTATCCACTTGTCAGTAATTTTTGAGTAAATGGATGGCACTGATAAATCAGTGGTGATTCACCTGCAAATGTGTTTAACAAACTTTGTTTTTTGTAGAATTCATCAGCAGCTGTGAAGAGATGTATTTGAATATCTTCTGGTTCCACTTTTCTTAACCTGGAAGCTGAGGATGGCTGATTCCTGACAAGGACACACACCTCAGTTCTTATCATGGGTATTACATCCTCTGTGCCGCAATTCCAGAGAAAACGAGAGAGCAACGACCACTCATTAAGACCAGACAGAAATCTGTCCCTTTCTGGCAGCTGTGAAGACTTCCAATAAGAAAGTTTGCATTCTTAGAACAATGCTGGGTCATGTGTGATGTGTCATTATATGAGGATATTGCATTTTGACTTAATTCTGCTCAATTAAGTGTTTTGTTCGTTGATCCAATATGGCAGCTTTGTGTTGTGCTGCAAGTTAAAACTCATTGTCCTCACGAGCACAGCATCTAACAACTCTCCTTAAAAAAGTCGATTGACTTTAACTGGACACAATGGTTTTCAGTGGGAGATATATTCATCACTCATCCGTGACACTGGAGAAGTCACCTGGATGAGTGATAAAACAATTTTCCATGGAAAATCTAGAGGAACTAAACTTTGTTGTTTCTTTGGGCTCAATTTCAGCTCTAGCAGCATCTCTCAGAAGAAGACCGTTTTGCAAATAATCAGATAAAAAGATTGTTGAACTAGGTGGTATTCTCTGGAGTTTAAGACCAAAACTGAACTCAAACAGTGAATTGACATTAGACTGGAATTCATAAGATGAATAGAAATACTGCTGAAGCTGAATGATTCATTCATGTACATATATGACTTTTTTTTTCCCCAATTCACCAGGTCTGTAAAGTTTAGTATGTCTGTGTTACATGATACAAAAGAATAAATACAGAAGAATAAAAACTTTGTGAATAACTTTACTCTTCTTAAAAATAACTCATAAAACAAGTAAAAGTACAAATGTGTACAAGTTAGAGACTTCCTCAGTAAGTTTACACTCTTTTGGAGTGATTTTAATTGTGTGTTAAAGAGAAAGAGATTAGGAGGTAAAGTAGAGGATGCAGAGTCCATGATCACTGAGGTCATCTCTCCTGCATGAAGTCCAGGCGCTGGTTTTCCAGTGTGTGCGTCTGATGGCTGACTCAGAGCCGTAACACCATCCATGGCTGCAGTATGGAACAGATGTGGGTGTGTCCCCATCTCCCAGAGGAGTCCAAATCGTCATCAAACAGCCCTACAGACACAAAAAGATGTGAAAATATAAACAACCAGACTATCAGCAGTGATTTAAGTACTTTAAGACCTGTGTGAAAATCATTTACAGTATATATCACAGAATTTAAGGCCTTTATAATCACAGAACATACAGAGAAAAGTACTAAACTGAATCAATTTCAGCTTTTGTTTTTCATGATGTATATTGTATTAATAATTAAACTTCATTATCTGTATCTTTACCACACATTTACCACACAGGTGTAGATACTGTAGGTTCAGTGAATGCTTAAATTGCACTGATTAGAATATACTGGACATTCAAAGCTAAGATTCAGCGCACTGTGTTAGAGGCTGGGATTTGATGAATTCATCATATATACAACCTTTGATCATCGTTTATGTCCAGTTGAGAATGAATCTGTGCTCTCACATATTAAATGAACTGAAATCAGTAGTGTGATCCCCAGTCCTGATATAAGGAATGAGAGAACTGACAGCTGTTATTTAAATCAGCCTGTCTCAGTTGTTTTAACTCTAAGTACCATAGAGTAATGTGGTAACATTTGGACTGACGAGTTTACTGTCAGCATTTTAATCGCTAGTTTAAAGGCTGTAGGTTGCAGCCATTGCTCTAACACTGTATAAATGTAACGGGCCTCAGTGCTGGTTCTAACAGTCTGAGCTGCTTCCAGCTTTATTTGAGAAGAGCACAGCAGCTTACAAAACACGTAGCTAGCTCGTACAGCTGCGACGTAAAATTTTCATAAGCTAAAATGACCTTAAAATAACGGGGCTATGTGCGGTGATGCTAGCGTTAGCCATGTTAGCACGTTACCTTCAACAGGTGGTCAGACTGAGTAAACGGGCACTCAATCAGAGGTTGGGCTCTCCGTTTCGCTGCAGGGTCCCTTCATTCTTCACATATCCGTGTCGAGCTGAGTGTAAATCCCGAGGCTGAACGGCCTTTGTACAAGCACACACGCTTCGTAGCAGGGAGAAGCTATGAGCTAGAAAAATCCAGGCTGGCAGACAGCCTGTGTCTGACCAACCAATCAGAGAGCTCCTTACATCCCACGGTGTGGCTAATTTGAATAGCAGCAGGATTTTTAAAATGAAGTTGTTAATCCAACTGCTAATCCAACTGCTAATCCACATGTTAATCCCTGAGCGAACAGGAAAGGGAAATGGATTTTGAAATGCAGTTTATTAAAGTGCAATTCGAAAAAGGTTTTTGAAATGCAGTTTATTAAAGTGGAATTCGAAAAAGGTTTTTGAAATGCAGTTTATTAAAGTGGAATTCGAAAAAGGTTTTTGAAATGCAGTTTATTAAAGTGCAATTCGAAAATGTTTTTTGAAATGCAGTTTATTAAAGTGGAATTCGAAAATGTTTTTAATAAAGTGGAATTCGAAAAAGGTTTTTGAAATGCAGTTTATTAAAGTGGAATTCGAAAATGTTTTTTGAAATGCAGTTTATTAAAGTGCAATTCGAAAATGTTTTTTGAAATGCAGTTTATTAAAGTGGAATTTGAAAATGTTTTTAATAAAGTGGAATTCGAAAATGTTTTTTGAAATGCAGTTTATTAAAGTGCAATTCGAAAATGTTTTTTGAAATGAAGACTTGAAAAGAATTTAAAAATCAGTTTATTAAAATTAAGCACAGAATTTTTTATTTCGATGCGCGTGGCTCTTGTGGTCCTCCATACATTGGTGATAGGAGCACTCGTTGCAGTGACCCCCAAGATCCATCAGATCTCAGGAACAACATCCAAGATCTCTGTCATGACTGCTTGTCTCTGAAGTAGCTTAACTAAAAGGCTATTTTTAAACTGTCCGATGAATATGTTCTGTATTGTTATCTAAAGGAACCAGGGAATATTAAATGAGATAACCTACACTTTTTTCCAGCTCTACTCAGACAGGGATCAAGTGCTGTAACAGATATTCAACCAGCTGAAGCTTTCACTAGGTAAAAAGGCAGAGGTGGGGGCTAATGGGTGTTGGAGACAGAGCCAGGGCATCTATCATACCTTTAAGTTAAATGAGTTTATTCATTATAAGGGCCTACTCTCTGGCGATGGCATAACATTTTATAATATTTTTTACAATATGTTTTTCAAAGTAATGAAGAAAAGAAGTCTGGAAATAATGTCTCTGAACAAGAGAACAGAAGAAATTAGATCCAGTGGGACAAGCCAATTTCCAGCACAGGAATGTGTACCTTATCTTATTTGGAGTGGAAAAAAGATGCACGTAGAGAGAAGGATACTGGCTTGTTCTCCAGAAAAGTGTTTGAGGGTGTAGGATGGTGGCTAGGCAGCTGAAGTGATAAAGTAAAGTGACTGGAATGAGTCCTTAACAAGGAATACTAACTCAGAGAAAACAGGCGTTCTGAGTCCAGTCATCAGCATTGTTGGTCCGCATTCCACTGATGTGAACTGATCAGATGTCATAACATCCCATATGGAAAAGATATATATAAATCTTATAAATTTTGTATCTGTCTTGCGTGAAACTTGTACGAAAAGCATACAAGAGTGAAAATAGATATAAGATCCCTTGAAAAATTATATAACTGAAACTTGTATCTTTTGGATACTTATTAAAACAATATATGAAAGTAATGAGAAAGTGGCCACTTTCATGAGTAAATCATGTAAGCCTTATATGATTCACTATATGAAGTAAGCCAAATCTTATGCAAGTCTTTTATAAGTTTTTTCTATTTCTTTTCCATATAGGATTATCTAACAAACTGAATACTTTGAATTTAAATACTTTTGATGAATAATGGAAAAGTGCACAAAATATACAACAAGCATTTTGAGAATAAAAGTATATATTTCCACAATTCTTTAATAGCTTTTTTAATTTCCTCTTTCTAATTTCCTACAGTGACCGACAAAAAATACAGACAACCAGATGACGTCTGTCTTGTAAGTTAACCTTTGGCTTTCACTTTGGAAGAGGAACAAAAGAAAAGTATTTTAAAAATGTGATCTGTATACATTGCAACGTTATCTTTTCAAAAAATCCACTGACTTTCAATGTGAGATGTATTTGCCGAAAAGGAAACCAAACATGCACCACAACAAATTTTAAGGACAAAACAGAGGATATATACAGGAACAAAAATATTGTCTTGTAGTACAACAGGTGCCCGAAAAGGAGTGGGAAGAAGTAATACTCATACTCACTGCCCTTCACATATTTATAGCTCAGTTGTGTAGTGACTGATTTGATTTCAGAATGATTTCCCCAACCATTCTGTTTCTTGCCACTCTTATCTTTCTCTTCCAGTCATTTCCGTATTCTCAATAAAACTTTAGTAGTTGCCAAATTTAGCCTATGTAACGTGACCCAGAAAGTACCCAAAAATCTAAGCAAAATCATATCAGAAAACATCAGACTGACAGCCTGATGTAATTGAAAAAAACAAACAAACAAACAAAAACATTTTAATATGCATGTGATGGATCTCCTCAGATAAAAAAAAAAAAAATCAATAGGTCTAAAATGACTAAGACACATTTCAAGTGGCACTTCATTGTACTTGGAATTTTACTATCACAAACAAAATCTATATCTTTCTGTTGTTCTGTTTCTCTTTTTGTACTTCAGGTACTGAACATTATATCTCTCAAACAGCTCCATCTTAGCCCTTGAAGGTTGTTATTCATATCAGGCATGATGGCATCTTTATTATCTAGAAAATATTTGTATTCGGGAACAAGGAAAAACTGCTCCACACAGCAACAGAGAAGGGTCGGCTGAGCGAAAAAAGGCTGAACTGCATCATTATTTTTGTTGAATAGGTTTTTTTGTACCATAACTGGGTTCTGGAGGCAGTTTATAACTTTTGCGAAGATCGGGAGATTATTCCATTACGCTGCATTAATGACGTCTGCATTCGGGTGCTCTCATGTTCGCTCTGTTTACGTAGTTCTGTTAGCTCGGTAATTTAGACAATAGGCTGTTGACAGAGTAACGTTAACGTTCAGTTTAAAAGGTTAAAACAATTCTTGTGTAGTTGTGTCGAATTGTATGCCCTTGTGGGAGTTATACAGTATGGTACATTTAAGTTACTCTGTCTTTTGCAGACAGCAAGACGTAGATCATAGGCTAGTTAACCTTAGCATAGTTTCCCGTCACTTATGGATTAGGGCAACCAAATAGAAAAGAATGTTGCTGCTGCTGAGCCATCTCTTGATCCTAAACGAGGCAAAAAACTTGATCAAGTTCTGTCTGGAAGCATTTTACCGTCGGTGCTGCAGATGAAACCAAAGTGATATGTAATGTGTGCAAAAGTCAGCAGAGGCAGATATATCAAACATGTGTCAACATCTGCTATACATAATCACAGGCACTTAAAGCATCCTCTCCTGGTACTGTCTGCCAACTCCCCCCACCAGCACCAATTCATCATCACAACCATGTTCTGCCTCTGCAAGTCAGTTTCGCTGTCTGTTCAGCGTCCTCCAAGAAGGTAAGGTGGTGGTGGAGTTCATTATGTTCACAATAGTATTTTATTAGTTGTTAGCTTAACCATGGATGAGACAATGGCTGTTATGTTATTTTCTTTTCAATGACCTTTTTTGTTCATTGCTGGATCTATGGAAAAACATCAACTAATATTGCATATCCATAATTACTATAATGGATATAATTAAAGAATACTTACACTATAACATTAATTAGAAGTGTAACACAAATAAAAAAGGATTTTTAGGCCTATTTTGAATTTTACTCGAAAACGAATACAAATACAAATACTTTCCCCCCATCATCTATCTATAAGAAATAGACTGTAGAAATGTAATTTTGTTTTAATGGTTCATGCTTCTTAACTTCCCAGTTATTGTTTGAATAAATTCATTAACTTTGACTTGCATATTTAGTTAGAATTTTGTGATTATTTTAGATATTTCTTTAATTGTATATGTGTCAAAAGAAAATTGTACATAATGTGATCAGCTACATGAAATGTGCCCTTTTATGGATCACTAAGCAAACTACATGTCTACGTGACTTTTCACCTTATAACTTTTGTGATGATAAACTTATTCAGCAACTAACCGCTTCCTGTTTTCGAGAACATTCAGATGTAGAGAAGAGAAACCTCAGCTCTTTTACGAGAACATACAGACGTAGAAAAGGGAAAAACCCGCAGCTCTGAGTAACTTTGTTATCTTTGTACACACATAAGCTTGTATAAATAAAGAACGCAGACAGTGATAGAGCGTGAGTCCGTGAGTGTCTCTTGCGAGTACGAGTGCTCTATGTCTGCCCTCGCGAGTAAAGACAACTGCAGTGTTTGTGTTTTCTAACTCAGGTGTCTCAGCTGAAGAACTGTGGGGCGATTCTTAGAAATCCCCTGTCAATATGTAATTTTCATTTTCTAATTCCAATGAGGAGATCATTACTATCTAATAATTTTTAAATTATGACTATATGAGTTAAAAGAAAATATAGCTTATTATAAGAATATAGTTTCATTATAATTTTTGAAATCTAATTATTTCAAATACATATATTTAAAAGCTGTTTGACTTTAAGAAAGATACTTACTATTGCACAACTATCAGATTTACTTGTTGTTTAAATGCAAATAGGCAGCAAATCGCTTGTAAATGTCTCATGAGTTTTAAATGACACTTAAACTTCTGTTTTTGTCACACAATTAGGGCAACAATAACAACAACAACAACAAGTGGAAGCTGAAGGTGAAGTTCCTAATGTTCTTGGACTTACAGTCATGGTAACTTGAGTTGTAGTTGTCTCTGTTGTAGTTGAAACAGGAGTTGTTGTTGATCCAGTTGTAGTTGACCCAGCGGTTGTTATTGTCCCTGTTGTAGTTGACCCAGGTTGACTGAGCAGCTGTAGGTGACCCAGTTGTAGTTGGCCCAGCATTTATAGTTGTCACAGTCATAGTTGACTCAGCAGTCATCTTTGACCCAGCAGTTATTGTTGACCCAGGTGTAGTTGACTGAGTGGATGTAGTGGATCCAGCATTTGGATCCAGGACACATAACCCTAGTGACGGGGCTGCATCAAGGGACTCTTTTATCGCGCCCATCTTTAGCATTTCAGCCAATTCTTTTGAAACAATTTTCTCAGATAACCTGTAACGTCATGCACCTTCACATAAGGCCACCTTTCAAATGGTGTTCTATGAGATTAGTAGGACCGGTCAGCTAGAAGAACACATCTGCAAAACAACAGTGCAATGCAGAAACATCCACTCTCTGGGCCTGTGTGAGATGATCATCACAATGGAGTGAGGCGTTAATGATGAAATTTTGAACCTCTGACCAAACTCATATCTCTCCTTCACCAGACTCACCAGAGAAGTGATTTCAGCTTCTCTCTATGCTTTGAGGAGGTCAAGGTGATACACCTGTTTGACTGTGCCACTTCATAGTTAAGGTATTTTTAATGTAGCAACCTGGCTTCTGTGTTATTATCAGGAAGTACAGAATGAATTGTTGTTGAACAGGACTGCATTATCACAGATCAACAGAAAAGATTCCCATAAGCCTGTAACTAAAAATGGTTCTTTATCTTTTCTGATCATCAGTGATAATGCAGTCCTGTTCAACACAATTCATTCTGTACTTCCTGATAATGATGCAGAAGTCAGTCTGCTACATTAAAAATACCCATTAGTTCCATTTACCCTGTTCAGACACACCCAACACAGATAAATGCAGTAAGAGCAGTGGCTGGGAATTGATCAATTTGCTTCAGTCAAATTCTTAAAAGACAGCCTCCTTTCTAATTAAAGATTAAAGATATGTCTTTACCTCTGACTTCAACAATACAGACCCTTAACAAAAAATTAGAATACCATGGAAAAGTTCATTTATTTCCATAATTCCATTCAAAATGTTAAACTTTCATAGAGTATAGATTCAGGGCCCACAACTTAAATGATTTCAAGTAGTGAAATCATTTACTTACAAGTTGTTTATTTGTACATAATTTGGGCTTCCAGCTCATAAAACCCATGAAAACAGGATTTCAAAAAATTAGAATACTGTGAAGACATCACCATTTAATTCTCAGTTTTTCAGGAAAAAAAGAAAGAAATTAGGATCACATCAAATCAATCAAAATGTGGTATTTTGAAAATGATATGTCAATCTTCAATACTTGTCATTTAAGTTAAAAGAAAGAAAGAAAGAAAGAAAGACAGCAGCCGACAGCGCTGTACACAACGGCAGACTGTTGGGTAATAAGCAAACGAATAATGCAGAAAACAGAGATTTGAGATGGGAAACTGTTCATACACTGAGAGACAGAGCTGTGCAGGAAGTGTGATTTTATCATGGTGGAAGCAAAACAGCAAAAGTAAGAGGGAATTAATGACAACATTTATCAAATGTGAAGCGTAGTTTGGATCTTCTTTTGCTGCGGTTCAGTGAATTTTGGTTGGAGAGAGACAAAACCTGCAGCTCAGAATCTAGCGCAAAAAAGATGTAAACACAAAGCGCGGACCCGCCGATGAATCAGAATCTTTGAGCTGACGGATTTCAGCACCGATGGTATGTCTGTCTACGTGCCGTCGGGTAAGAAAGCCGAGAAAGAGAAAGCTGATTCTGATGTGTCGGGTCCGTGCTCTGTGTTTACATCTTTCTGTTTACCTGCTCTCATTTACTTTTTTAGCTGTTTGGTGGTTGTTGAAATGGTTTTGTGAGCTTTAATCTGAGATTCTGGTGTTTCTGGCAAAATACATGTATATTTATAAGTCGACTCAGGATTTAATGAATCGATATTGCTTTATTCAAGCTACTCACCTCTCTCTATCCACCTGCACTTTCAAATGTACACACGAAGGACTACAGGAATATCTGGACCACGGCCAGTCAGAGAGGTCCCATTGGTTTAGACCATGACCCATATGGTCCATAATGACCATATGACCCATAATGACCCATATCATTGGTTTAGACCACGATATGGGCATAATATGTGTCTGCTGTTGAAAAAATTGGTCGCACTCTGGAGCCCTGAGTAGGGTAATATTTATCATTCATGAACATATTTTTGTATATATTCAGTGTTTCGCCACACAATGACTTTAGTTTGACAGGCTTTATTTATTTTTTTTACCATTACAGTATGTGTTTAGACATACTTTTCAAAAGGTGCACTGGTCTGTTGAAGGACATACCAGTGAGCCAGATCCAAAGCAGTTTCTTTTTTGTTTTCCATTGTTATGCAAACATTGTGACCGGCAAGACCGATCAAGCTGGCTGCCGGTGCCACTGCATCTTGCAGTTGTAGATCATTCTTGGCCTGTAAGAACCATACCGGGAAATTAAAATAGTAAATATTTGACTCTACTATTTAGAGGAACATACAAAACTATTAGCTTATTAGTGATGGGATTTTCGTCTCTTTTTAGAGAACCGTCTCTTTCGGGCTCTTTCGGCTCCGAGCTGGCTCTTCAGGTTGTTTTGTTGCTTTAATTAATTTATTATTAACAATAATATAAAATTATGCACAAAAGGAATTACTAATGTAAAAAAAAAAGTGGTTTTATTTATATATAAATATATGCGGTGGCCCCTAGAGACAAAGCACGTACAAATTCCAAAGCACGTACAAACTCCAAAACACATTCCTAGAGTTAACTGAACTTCCAACACAGAGCTACCTAGATCACTTAAATTACACAATTGAAAGCATATGTGTATGGTTTGTGTATTTATACACAAGCACTCATATATATTCAAATAATTTAAAAAAAAAAAAAAACTTCATTTACCTGTTACTACCACACACCAAATCCGGTCATTGGTACTTGCTGGCTTGTGTAGCCACTAGGTAACAAAAGCTCAACACTGCGCCTAGCATTCTGGAGCACTTCTGTTGTGTTTTGTACATGTTTTGGAGTTTTTACGTGTTTTGGAGTTTTTACGTGTTTTGGAGTTTGTACATGCTTCAGGGTTTGTACGTGCTTCAGAGTTTGTACGTGTTTTGAAGTTTGTACGTGTTTTGGAGTTTTTACGTGTTTTGGAGTTTGTACATGCTTCAGGGTTTGTACGTGCTTCAGAGTTCGTACGTGTTTTGAAGTTTGTACGTGTTTTGGAGTTTTTACGTGTTTTGGAGTTTGTACGTGCTTCAGGGTTTGTAGGTGTTTTGGGGTTTTTACATGTTTTGGAGGTTGTACGTGCTTCAGGGTTTGTAAGTGCTTCTGAGTTTGTACGTGTTTTGGAGTTTTTACGTGTTTTGAAGTTTGTACGTGCTTTGTCTCTAGGGGCCACCATAAATATACTTACATAAAATGTAATAAATAAATCATATAATACAAAAACCAACTAGTCACAGTTCAACTTTTAACTATTTAAATTTTCAGCTTTTTCCTTTTAAACAAATTTAAAATGAAACAACACAAAACACTGCAAACCACAACACAATTAAATATAAATTACAATATGAAAACAAAAAGAAGATGCATATTCTCTGTCATATGGGCCTGCATGAATAAACTTTCTGAATCCTTTATCATCCACAACTGAAAATAGTTGTGGATTATTACTATACCTTTCTAATATGACCTTGTTGTCCCTGGCTCTCTTTCTCTCTCTTTCCCTCCCGCTCTGTTCCTGTGCTACTGAGAGTGTAACTACCGCCCCTCCCCCTTCTGCCCAGCGCAAAGCACAAGGCTCGTGTGCGGAGTGAAGAAAAAATAAATAAGGGACACCTCGTGGCCAGTGCCGGGCAACCCAGTTGTCTTCACCCTTCCCAGTGTGGTGAATTTTGTAACTCTTTTTTTGTGTGTGAAATTGTTTTTTTTAACGATTTGATTTGAATTTGATTTAAGTAGATGCATATTCTTTGTGATATAAACACATGGGAAACAAATGATCATTTAGCCATTTATTTTTAGGTCAAAATGACAACATTAACACAATAAAACAGGTCTCTTTCTTAAACAGAAGCCTGTCATGCTTAACTTTTGAGAATATAACTAAATCTTTCTTTAAAAGAACTCTGTCCTGCTTAACTTAAAATTATATAAATTAATAGAAAACAATAGAACAAAAAACATTCTTGTAACAGTGCATATTAACCTTAACCAGAGGGTTTAAAAAAAACAAACCAGTGTTTACATACCATATCTGCTTCTGCCGTGGCCTGGTGGACAAAAAATTGGTTAAGGGTTCCCCGAGCTTTCACCACCTTCATGTTCTTCATGTGCCCACCATTAGAAGCATGCCTATGGAAAAAGTGCACCGGCACACAGTGCAGTGCGCTTTATAGGTGTTATCGTGTACTTTTCCAGCCAGGTGTTTTCCTTTTCCCATTCCTCCCAGTACTTTTGCAGCCTTTTTTTCTTTGCTGGAACAAACATTGCTGGTCTAATGCTGGGCTTACACTGTGCGATTATTGGCCCATTTTGAGCCGATTTTTGTGTCGTGCGATCGTTTTGGCGATCGGCCCGATTTTGGCCTTCATCGTGTAGTATACGTGGGGTACGTGCTCACGCGCAAACACGTAAACGTCGGTGAAAAAGACGGAGCAGCACAGCTGTGCAGCGTGTGATCTGGACACAAGTGATGGAGGCACAACTTGTAGAACTTTGGAAAGCTCATCCGAGCCTTTTCGATGTGGCCTCACAAAATTATCACGACCACAACAACCGTGAAAATAGTTGGATTTACATTGCTGCTCAATCACAGCTGCCTGATCAATGTTTTTCATTAGCAGTTTAGCAAAGTTGATGGTGGTGGTGTGCGTGTCTGTGTGAGTGAAAGACAGAGAGGGAGAGCGAGCGACAGATTTTCTGTTATAACCTTCATTTTATGGAGGCACAGTGTGAGCACTCAGGTCGCATCAGAGCATCAAGACCCTGCATCGTGATTTACCAATTTATAACCCCTGCGAGTCAATCATGCAGTTTGAGCAGGAGCTGAATAACATGACTGGAAAAAATCGCACAGTGTATGTCCAGCTTTAGGTGTACTGTCGTCTGAGACTTGCACCGCAGTGTCGGCGTTTGTTTCCCTGTTGGCCATGCTTCTTGTTGTGGTCATCTGTTGTCTTCCGGTATTTTCTCCGCAAGCGACCTTTCCTCGACCAATGAGATAAGCGGTAATCCGAATTGTCATACTCGAATTGTCATAAGTGTGCTGTCAGCTCATTGGTCACAAAGCAGGAGAGGGGCTGGGAATCAGTGTTGCCAACTTAGCGACTTTGTCGCTATATTTAGCGAGTCTTCAGACCCCCTAGCGACTTTTTTTCTAAAGAAAGTCGCTAAAAAAGACGTGAAAGCGGGTATGCTTTTACTCTCAACAAGCAGCGGGTGCTGTAACGCAGGCAGTTCTTCTTTTACTCTTATGCTGTTTTGTGGATCACAAGGTTTAAAACTACTTATAAACACACACACACACACAAAGTAACTCCACCAGAGTGCCTATTTCGGGTCACTTTTGCCGGTCCAGGCCCAGGTAAAGGAGCAGGGTTGGAATTGTGACATTAAAAAAAACAATAATTGCTAAAAGAAATTTAATTTTTAGTTCTAAATAAACTCTAAATGCATTTAGGACGTTTTTTACTCACTTTATGTCTCTTCCACAATGTTATTTCTCTCTCCAACAACATAGGTTACAATTATATTAGCATGACCAATTATGCAAATTAGGTGATGACGTCATTTAGCGACTTCTAGCGACTTTTAGGACAGCCAATAGCGATTTTCCTTACTGAGGAGTTGGCAACACTGCTGGGAATTATGTTTTCAAATAAAGCGTTAATTCCATTAACATTTATAGACTACTTTGATTCTCACTGTATTACGGGACAAAGTGCGTCCCTTATTAGCTCAATACGGGACGTGTACTTTTGTTTCTAAATATGGGACGATTCCGTTTTTTAAGGGACGGTTGGCAACCCTACTTAGGTATAAAGTTATTAAGCTGGAAAACAAGTCCAAGCATTAAATTTTTGTTTTGGGGTTTCGGTGCCACTAAGCAACAGACCCATAACCTGCCACACGTATTTGCATTTCTGGGTATTCATAAATGTGTTATTCTTAAGTGAGTTCTTCCTTCTTGTAGCCTTTACTATGTTTGATCTTTTACCAGAGAGGTGCAGGACTTAGGCAAGAACAATTAGGCAAGAGTTGGTAAGAATGTGACACAAGCATAAAAGACCTACACGGAAATCGAAAGGACCAAAGGAAATATGCTCACCGACTGCACCTGTGACCTTGTTTCTTTATCAGTAATATGATCAGTGTTAACTTTTGCATTGTCTGGACCCTTTTAAAAAAACTCATACAAGAGTTCAGACAAGACACATGGACTCTGTCCCCCATGGGCAGTTGACATTGCCATGATCTGGCCAAAATCACTGTAATTTTGCTCTGCACCACCACCTTGGATTTTAAAAACCAAATCAAGATGAGACTGAAGTGCAATCTGTCAAGGTATTTTATTAAAAAAACCTGGCACCAGCTGATTAGAAATTACAGTCAATTTTATACATTATTCACCATCTTTAGAGGCTAATGATGGTGGCTTTGGATAAGTGATTGGATGAGCTAACACAATTGTATGTATTATTTTTAATACAAGGATTAAAATTCTTTACAACCCTTTGCAGCCTTACAGTCAGGTAAGTGAGCTGACATTCTTCCTCAAAAAGGCCAAGATATGTACTGCAAAGCCAGAATGTGTTTTAAATAATTTAGTTAAATTACATATAAATGATGTTGACATAATTACATTATCACAATACATGGATTGGCAGCATTATTAAAGTTGTGTGCGATCATCTTGACAGAGAACAGAACAAAAGGCCTGGAAAACTATTCCTGAACAATGCTTAAAGAAATTCATTAAAAAGAAGACATCACCATCCAGAAAGCTTGCTTAAGAGAGTTCAAGCTTTGTTGAAGACTAAAATAGCTCATATCACATTTTGAATTTTAAGCTCATTAAAATTATACAAGTTTTGTTCAAGCTTAATATACTGTGCTTTCATGTCTGTTTGTAGACATCAGTTTGTAGACTTCTGTAAATCACTGCGCTTATTTCCTATTTTTCCAGCAAAATACAAAGAAAGGAGGGGTGGCTCATGACTTTTGCACAATATAACTCAATACATTAAAAGATACAAACATGTACAAAACATATACCTGTAGGATGTGCTGGATAAACTTGGTTGGGTCGGTCCATTGGACACACTGGAGGTGTTACTAGAGAAGATGTGCGTCATCAGTAACACTGGCAGAAGAACCCGCTGATAAGCCATGTGTGTTGTCCCTGACAATGGCGGTCAGTAGCAATAACAGCAGGATTGGTGGACATTGTGAGGGTGTCAGCAGAGATGGAAGATTCAATAGTACAAACATCTTGGGTAACAGCACACCAGATGACCTCATCATCAACAGACACGGACTGTATCTTAACAATGGGAGTGGCTGAGATAACTTCTTTAGACATTTCAACTGTGAAAACACAAAGAACAGTAATTTAACTTTTGAATAACATCAAATCACATATATAGCTTGTACTTTTTATGTCTTTAGTGGTATTTTTTTTCTGCTCATGATATTAAACTAAATTTAAATATGATTTTAAAAAAGACGACGCTTAACCAAAGATACAATGCCTGAGATGACTAAGTAACAGACACTGAACCAACTTAATTTCCAGTTTATTTAGAGGTACTTTAAGATAAGAATATTTACTGCATTTGTCAGAATGCAATGTTTCTGTGAAATCCTGCCTGCTTGTATCGCTACTCTCCATCAGAATATGTCTGTAAATTAAAACAGATAATAAATTTCACTACACTGACAACAAATTGGCATAGTAAATATTAATATTATGTATTATGTATTAAAACATAATACAATTGACAATGTTTAAGGGAGTTGAAAATCCATTTTTGCCTTTCTCACTCTCATTTTATTAACATACATTTGCTGAAATGCTCAGGATTACTTACTGATTCATTGTCCTCACATAAAATGACCTTGTCAGGTCTGACATAAATTGACTTCTGATGAAACAGTTTTTTCACAAGGTCTCCAGTCAAAGTCTGTTTGGAAGTGAGTGATGGCTCAACTAGTTTGGTGTGGCATGTCAGCAAAATTTGTAGGGAGGACGAAAACTTGGTGTATATAAAAGTTTGTTAATGCTAACAGACTACAATACAATGCAGTACATTAAAAGGTTTAATTTTTGTTAACTCTAAAAGATATCAATCCAATCATCTGATCAGTGGTCCCAAATCCTTTTTGGAAACACCCAAAGTTGACCTTTAATAGTATAATACTGTAAGTAACAAAAACCTCTTTGGTGAAAGACTGAGCCACAGAATGTGACCTGCGGTGCATTAAAAAATCAATGGCCGGGCCAACGGTGCACATCGCAAATTAGCTCGCATAGACACATTAGTTGTGCCGCTTCTTAATGACGGTATCTTAGCTAACAACCCCAACTACGAAATTCAACTTGTAATTGGCTGAAAATAACTTAGCCTACTGGTGAGAGGGAAGTGCTAGCTGGCAGTTTTTTCAAGCGATGTTGAAATTTCCACATTTCAACACTTCAAATGCTTCAGGAGCTGTCCGCTCAGCGCAGCATCAGCACCACGGAAATACACGGATACATCCATAGACTTGAGACAGAGTTCACAATGCGTTTTCGGGACTTTCAGGTGTATGGACCAATGTTTTCTTTTCTGAACAAACCAGAAAGCTTTAATGAGCAGCTGGGTTTGCCTCACATTAACTGGCTGGACACAGAGGACATCGAAATGCAGCTGATTGAACTGAAAAGCTCGACTCTGTGGGGGTCAAAGTTTGCAGAACTATGAACGCAGCTGGAATCTATAGCTGTGCGTGTTCATCTAGCTTGCATTTTCAGCTGCTGGACATCACTATCTGACAAGTTTAATTGCATTCAGAACATTGCAGAGGCCTTATTGACAGTATTTGGCTCTACATATCTGTGTGAGCAGATTTTCTCTGATACAAAGTGTGTCCTCATGTAGCCATCTGAATGCTAGATACTCTGAGACCTGTGTCTCTGAGTGGGAGACCAGAGATCACATTAACATGTGTATGCTTGTATTAACAAACATGCCATATTGGCCCAGTTTATTTTTCTTATCATAGTTGTGAGGAGACCATAAATAGCATTTGGATTTTCTGTTGTACAGTTCATTTGCTGTTATGGAGTTTTTGTTATGGATAAAAAGTGTCTTTTTTTTGTTTCAAAATAGCTGATAACTATTCACTGATAGCTGCCAACATATGCGAACAAATATAATACTATAAAGTTGTTCTATATAGTGTGTAACTGTTGATATAGAGCGTTATTAAATTTATTGCTAATGCAATCATATGGCACATTGACCTCTGAGGAAATTTTAGATGGCACTCATCATCAGAAAGGTTGCCGACCCCTGCTCTACCTGATTCAGTTGAGCACCTGGAATAGTCTAAGTCAGGGGGTCAGCAAACCAAATGAAAACATAAACCTCCCCATGAGAAAATATCAACAACAATACAACACATGATAGACATATTCCGATTGTAACAAGTCCTATAAATAATTCAATATCATATAAACTTTAAACTCTACTATATACGTTGAAACTCCACAACCACACTCCCCTAGCCTGGCACATTGGTTCGTTCCAGGAGCTCATAAGCTCATACACACACATATCTATCTATCTATCTATCTATCTCTCTCTCTATCTATCCATCTATCGATATATATATATCTATATCTATATAGATAGATATAGATATAGATAGATATACACACATGTATACACACATTATATATGTGTATATATATATATATATATATATATATACACACACATATATATACAGGCCTCTGCTGCAAGCGTCTTCAGTTCCTGCTTGTTGTTGGGGCATTTTTCCCTTCAGTTTTGTCTTCAGCAAGTGAAATGTATGCTCAATCGGATTCAGGTCAGGTGATTGACTTGGCCATTGCAAAACAGTCCACTTCTTTCCCTTCAAAAACTCTTTGGTTGCTTTTGCAGTTTGCTTTGGGTCGTTGTCCATCTGCACTGTGAAGCCAATGAGTTCCGAAGCATTTGGCTGAATATGAGCAGATAATATTGCCCGAAACACTTCAGAATTCATTGTGCTGCTTTTGTCAGCAGTCACATCATCAATAAATACAAGAGAACCAGTTCCACTGGCAGCCATACATGCTCATGCCATGACACTTCCACCACAATGCTTCACTGATGAGGTGGTATGGTTAGGATCATGAGCAGTTCCTTTCCTTCTCCATACTCTTTTCTTCCCATCACTCTGGTACAAGTTGATCTTGGTCTCATCTGTCCATAGGATGTTGTTCCAGAACTGTGAAGGCTTTTTTAGATAGTCGTTTGGCAAACTCTAATCTGGCCTGCCTGTTTTTGGGGCTCACCAGTGGTTTACATCTTGTGGTGAACCCTCTGTATTCACACTGGTGGAGTCTTCTCTTGATTATTGACTTTGACACACATACACCTACCTCCTGGAGAGTGTTCTTGATCTGGCCAACTGTTAGGAACGGTGTTTTCTTCACCAGGGAAAGGAGTCTTCGGTCATCCACCACAGTTGTTTTCCGTGGTCTTCCGGGTCTTTTGGTGTTGCTGAGCTCACTGGTGCGTTCCTTCTTTTTGAGAATGTTCCAAACAGTTGTTTTGCCACGCCTAAAGTTTTTGCTGTCTCTCTGATGGGTTCGTTTTGTTTTTTCAACCTAATGATGGCTTGCTTCACTGATAGTGACAGCTCTTTGGATCTCATCTTGACAGTTGACAGCAACAGATTCCAAATGCAAATAGCACTCTTGAAATGAACTCTGGACCTTTTATATGCTCATTGTAATTGGGATAATGAGGGAATAGCACACACCTGGCATCGGACAGCTGAGAAGCCATTTGTCCCATTACTTTTGGTCCCTTAACAAGTGGGAGGCACATATGCAAACTGTTTTAACCTCTTAAGCCCCAAGCCTAACTGATCTCCTGCCTTTTGCCCCCGTATCAGGGGGCGTTGGGGCTTAAGAGGTTAATTTCTACACCGTTCACCTGATTTGCATGTAAATACCCTCAAATAAAAGCGGACAGTCTGCAGTTAAAGCACATCTTGTTCGTTTCATTTGAAATCCATTGTGGTGGTGTATAGAGTCATAAATGTTAGAATTGTGTCGATGTCCCAATATTTATGCACCTGACTGTATATATATGTAAAATATATTGTATATGTGTGTCTGTCTTGCATTAAATTGTCAAGATGTAATATTTTGGAACCCAGGAAGAGGAAGAACAACTAGTAAACAAGAGCGTTACTCTTTCAGCCACCTGCCATATCATAGTAATTTCTCCCATAACAGAATATCAGCAAATGGTAAATGGACTGTTCCTTGTATAGCGCTTTTCTACTCTGAGCACTCAAAGTATTTTATACAACTTGCCTCATTCACTTATTCTCACCCATTTATACAAACATTTTTTTCAATGTAAGTGCTCTCGATCCATTCACATGCATTTATAAAATGATAGATCCGAGAGCAACTTTAACAGTCAAATGCATGTAAAATTTCCATTTGTTTAATATATTTCAAGGAAGGTTTTTTTTGTGGTAGTTTCAATGTAAAGTCGAGACAGAATGTCAACCAAAAATCCAGAAAAAACACATTGCAAAAAAGTTATAAACTGATTTGCAATTTTAATGAAATTAATATTTGATTCTCTA